>NC_047661.1:81823590-82138233 GCF_011762505.2 Arvicanthis niloticus
TCTTCAACTTTCCCCCAAAGCCCCACATACATTTTTTTCCTTCCACCCATCATGTATTAAAACCCAGAATTGCCTTCCTACTTCAAGAAATTAGAAAAGAGAGTAAAGTATTTGAACCAACAACTCACAGACACTCCAACAGGCACAAGGCTAATACAAAAGAAAACAAAACATAACTTAAGCCCTGTGATTTCTCCTCTTTTGCTGCCCAGAGGCAGTTTCTAAGCCATAGCACAGAGAGCAAAAACTAAACAGAGACGGACAGTGTGTTGAGTTGAGAAGACAAGTATCAGAGTTCAAAGAAGTTGAGTAACTAGAATTTTCAGGACAGAGTAATAACAGCCACAGTTAAGGGTGCTCTGAACAAAATAAATTAAGCAACTTTCAAAAAGATTGAGTTACCCAGGCGTGATATAAATGTGTGCAAGAGCCAACGCCAGCATTCTGTAAGGAAATGCAACAAATCTAGCATGCAAATTTGAATACATTAAAATGTAAAATCTACAATATCTGCCACACAATAAAAATTACTATACATGTAGACAATAGGAATATATGACATAAAAATCAATATATAAAAACAGACACAGAAATAGTACAGTACAGAGACAAAAACTGCCTTCTTTTTTTTTTTTTTTTGCTTTTTTCCTCTCCTCCAACTCCTCCCAGATCCTCCCACTCCCTTCCCACCTACTCAACTCCGCATCCTTTCTTTCTTTAGAAAACAGGCAAAAAAAAAAAAAAAAAAAAAAAAAAAAAAGAAAGAAATAGAAAAAACCATAAGAAACACAGAAACACACATAGAGAGATACATACAATATACTCTCTTATACACACAAAATATAAAAACACAAAATCAGAAGCATATATATATATATATATATATATATATATATATATATCATTATAGTATACATGCAAAAGACAAAAAAAAAAATGCCTAGACAAAGCAACATAAGATAAAAAGTCTATAAGAATTCCACTAAGTCTGTTTTGTGTTAGCATCTACTGCTGGGCATGGGGTTAAGGGTGTTAATGTACCCAGTGAGACTCCAATGGAGAAAACTATAGATTTTTTCCCTTGCCAGCAAATATCAATTGCAGATAGCTTCATGGTTAGGTATAGGAGATTGTGTCTAGTTCCTACTCTCTGCACAGAGGCCTTGCCTGGCTCCCTCCTGCGCAGGCCCTGTGCAGGCTGCCACGTTCTGTGAAGTAAGTTCATGTGCATCAGGACTCCTGTGTCTGGAAGACAGTTTCCTCATTGTCATTCATCTCTTCTGGCTCTTGCAATCTTTCTGCCCCCTCTTCCACGTAGCTCCCTGAGTGGGGAAAGGGAGACTTATGATGAAGACAACCCACTGGACTGAGTGTCCCAAAATCTCTCAGTCTCTGCACATTGTCCAGTTATGTGTCTCTTCCCATGTACTGCAAGAGGAAGCTTCTCAAATGGCTGAGTGAGGTGCTAATCTATGGGGATAGCAGAATGCCATTAAGAGTCAGGTTGTTGCTATGTTCCTTTAGTAGACCAATGTATTCGGTTTTACCCTACATCCATGACATATCTAATCTCAGATTCATGGCCATCCAAGTACTGTCAGACATCAGTTCCATCTTGTGGAGTGATCCTTAAATTTAATCAGAGTGCTTAGTTACTCTCACACATTTGTGCCTCAGTTGCACCAGTGTGTCATGTAGGTAGGTCACCATGATAGATCACAGGGTTTGTAGCTGGGTTAGTGGTTGCTTTTCTCCTCCGGTAACATGCAGAATGCCATCCAGTATGATGAACATTAGTCAGTAGGTACAAGCTCTAGTTAGGCACCATCTCAGCTTCTCCATGTTCAATGAGATATGTAAGTGTCGTCTTCAGCAATAGGGCCTCCATCAGCTTGTGGAGAGCAGCCAATAAGCCTTGACAATAGCTTATGATATTTGGGGTTTTCTATAGGCCCCCTTCAGTTAATGGAACTAGATATAACTCATTCCTGACACTAGAAGTTTCACTTTGTGGCAAGAGATGACAAAAATTTTAAAGGATCTTTTATGGGAACCAGTGAGATGGCTTAGCATATAAAGACGTCTGCCACCAAGCTTAACAGTTCTACATGGTGGAACAATAGAATTTCTACAAGTTGTTCTTGGATCTTCACATATGTGCCATAACACATGTTTGTCCAAACATGTGGGGTTGTAATGTGCGTGGGTCCTGTTGTTGAGTTGAATTGTGGGTCCCATGTCTGCCCCCCTAAGGGTCTAGGGCCTCTGCTCAGAGGGACAGAGGTGTGGGAATTTGACTGTGTTCACTCCACTCTAGTGCCGAGCAGACATTGGGCTATGAGAAGCCACAGGACTCCATTCTGGGTGGGGGAACAAAGTCTGAGGTTCTGTGGGGAGGGGGAGAAACTCTGGCTGTGCCCATGGGGATGAGAGTCTTGGTCACTGAAACTTGCTTGGCTGGGTCACAGCTGGAGATTAGACGGCAGCTGGCTCTGTAGTTGAAAAACCTTCTCCCCGGTTCCCCACAGTGGGTCCCAAAGAAAAGAAATAGGCTATTGTATTAATATATTTATTGTCATGAAAGAAAATGAATAAAACTATACCCTGGTATTTTCAGGGCAGGCTTGAGGCTAAATACCTTTTGCAAGGAGGAGGGTCTGGAAAGGAATGTTTAATTGGCTACGCCCTCTGACCTTTAGGTACCTCATTAATATGAGATCTGACTTAAGGCTCTGTGGCCTGTAGTCACATCCTCTGCCTGTGGAGAGGCTAGTAGACATTGTTCTATGTGCCTGAAGGGTGCGAACAGATAGAGGTCTTCAGCCTCCTGTCAGGAGCCTGGAGTCTGGGAACGTGGAGGAATGCCTGCCGTCCTTTTCAGGGAACCCTGCAGGGTCTCCAGCCATTTCTAGCCAGTGTTCAACCAGAAACCATGCTACCCTTTCACAGTTCTACACATATACACATATATGCACACAAAATAAAAAACAATAAAATTTAGTAAGTAAAACAAAATACTAATGCTGTCTACAAGTAACACAGCTTAAATGTAAAGTTATATGTCTGAAGAGAGCATTCCATCAGTAGTAGGCAGTGCTCCAAGACCTTCTAACTATATGTGAATGAGTGTCATGGTCCTGTCATGACTAAAACATTAAGTTCTGAGTTAGGAAATACTTCTTATTGCTTAAGACTAGTTTGATCTTGTTTTTCTGCATATTTTGAGACACATGTATAGTGCACATTTATAGTATTTGTTTATTACACAAGCCTATGAGGACACTTCTCATTCAAATAACCACAGAGGAAAACCAGGAAAAGTTGAAGAGAGAAAGTCAGGATGCAGGGATGGTTCAAACTAAGAAAATCCATCAACTTAATCCACTACATAAACAAACTCAAAGAAAAAAAAATCACATGATCATCTCATTAGATGCTGAAAAGGCCTTTGACAAAATACAACACACATTCATGTTAAAAAGTATTACAGAGATCAGGAATTCAAGGCACATACCTAAACATAATAAAAGCAAACCAACAGCCAACATCAAATTAAATGGAGAGATACTTGAAGCAATCCCACTAAAATCAGGGACTGGACAAAGCTGCCCACTCTCCCCAAAGCTATTCAGTAGAGTACTTGCAGCTCTAGCCAGAGCAATTAGACAACAAAAGGAGATCAAGGAGATACGAGGTGGCATAGAAGTCAAAGTATCACTATTTGCAGATGATATGATAGGATACATAAAAATTCTACCAGAGAACCTCTACAGCTGATAAACAACTTCAGCAAAGTAGCTGAGTATAAAATTAACTCAAACAGATCAGTTAGCCTTCCTTTACACAAATGATGCATGGGCTGAGAAAGAAAATAGGGAAACAACACTCTTCACAATAGTCACAAATAATATAAAATAACTGATGTAACTCTAACCAAACAAGTGAAAGATCTGTATGACAAGAACTTCAAGAACTTTTAAGAAAGGAGTTGAAGAAGATCTCAGAAAATGGAGAGATCTCCCATGCTCATGGGTCAGTAGGATTAACATAGTAAAAATGGCCATCTTACCAAAAGCAATCTACAGATTCAATGCAATCTCTATCAAAATTCTGACACAATTCTTCAAAGACATAGAAAGAGCAATTCTCAATTTCATATGAAAAGACAAAAAACCCAGGATAGCAAAAACATTCTCAACAATAAAAGAGCTTCCAAGGGAATCACTATCCCTGACCTCAAGCTGTACTACAGAACAATAGTGATAAAAACTGCATGGTATTGGTACATATAAAGTCAGGTTGATCAATGGAATAGAATTGAAGACCCAGAAATAAACCCACACACTTACGGACACTTGATCTTTGACAAAAAAAGCCAAAAATATACAATGGAAAAAAGAAAGCATCTTCAATAAATGGTGCTGGTCTAACTGGCAGTCTATCTGTAGAAAAATAAAAATAGATCCATATTTGTCACTTTGCACAAAGTTCAAGTACAGGTGGATCAAGGACCTCAACATAAAACCAGATACACTGAGTCTAATAGAAGGGAAAATGGGAAAGAGCCTCAAACTCATTGGCAAGGGGGAAATTTCCTAAACGAACTCCAGTGGCTCATGCTCTAAGATCAAGAATTGATAAATGAGAACTCATGAAACTGAAAAGCTTCTGTAAGGCAAAGGACATAGTCAACAGGACAAATCAGCAACATACAGATTGGGAAAAAAATCTTCACTAGCCCCACATCCGATAGATGGGTAATATCCAAAATATATAAAGAACTCAAGAAGCTAATCTCCAAAAAACCAAACAACTCAATCAAAAAATGGGGTAAATAATTAAACCGAGAATTCACAACAGAGGCATCTTGAATGGCTGAGAAGGACTTAAAGAAATGTTCAAAGTCCTTAGTCATCAGAGAAATGCAAATCAAAACAACCCTGAGATTCCACCTTAAATCAATCAGAATAGCTAAGATCAAAACCTTAGGTGACAGCACATGCCCCCAAAGATGTGGACAAAGAGGAACACTCCTCCATTGTCGGTGAGAGTGTAAGTTGGTACAACCACTCTGGAAACCTGCAAAGGCAGAAGTGTGGGGAGCTCACATCCTAGCAGCAGCTCTTTGCTAATAGAAGAGATGGCCCAGCGTCACCGTCTGAATGTGGGATAGTAGTTGTCAACCTTCCTAATACTGTGACAATCTAATACAGTTCCTCATGTTGGGACAACCCCCAACCATAGTTATTTTCATGGCTACTTCCTAACTGTAATTTTGCTACAGTAATAAATCATAATGTAAACATCTAAGATACAGGCTATATCACATGTGCCCACTATGAAAGAGTCATTTATTCCCCAGTGGTTTGCAACCCACAGGTTGAGAACCCCTTATGTGAAAGGCCTGAGCTCTGACAGACCTGATACCCAGCCCATTTAATAATGTCTCCTTGCAATATATTATCTATTCATTTTATCCCCATAGGCCCTGGTTCTTGGCTTTTGACATTGTATTTATAAAATTAAGACCCTACTATGGTCTTCCTCTAAGGTTCCATTGCTTGGCAGGACAAGAGAGGCAAGGGAAGCAGTTCTTCCTCTTGCATCCTCATTACAGGAAGTGGCGACCTCATCTATACAGTTTCTAGGAGGAAGCCAGGGCAGAGACTCTACTCTTCCTTTCTTCACCCATCTTTACCCACCCAAGCAGACATGTTTCTTCCCCCAGATTCTACTTCCTGTCAGTTCTTTACTTCCTGCTGACTCTACTTCCTTACTAGATTTTCCCTCATCTCAGCCATCCCTGTTCCGTAGAGGCCACCATCTTCCTGCTCTTAGTGGACAGTGGCCATCACCACTTTCCCTGCCCAGTCCCTTATGAAGCCAGGTCTCCTTCAGTCTTATATAACCCACTCAGGAGCTTGTGATTTATCCTAAGGGCAGTGACCTGCCAGATTGACAATTTCAAAGATCTCATTGTGGTGTCAGGAGTGATAAAAACAGTCTACCAACAGGAAGAGATCATGGGCAAAACAAACCATCCACTTTAGACCAATCACAGACTACTTAAAGGATGCAAGGGAAAGAGCTGGCAAAAACTCCCAAGTAGCGGTGGTCTTGGCGAGAGAACTTTTGAGTTCACCTTTTCTCTATCTCTTCTTCGGTTTGATTCCTACAACTCACCATAATGCAGCTCCAAGATTTCAGTGAGAGGGAGCAAACTTGCAGAGTCGGACAAAACAAGCACCTTCAGCACCAGGGACTCACCAACCCACTGTGAGCTGGCATCTTGTTCTCAGATGAAACTGCTGTTTCATCTCCAGACAGAGCACAAAGCAACCAAGGGGAATTAAATTAATAAGCTGAACAACGGACAGAGACCCAGCACCCAAGCACCAAGGCCCCCAGCTTGTGTGCTGATTAACAGGGGACTCTCACCTGGGGACAGGAAGCCTGATGTCGGTTTGCATAATTATCCTTGTCATCTGCAGACATCTGGGATAGAGGAGGTCCAAGACCAGCTTGTCTATGGCTAGACTTAAATTATAATACAATGATTATTCATAGCGTATTCAAATGCAGCTGGGACTCTTTTTCTTTTAATCTAGCTTTTTTACAGCAACTGTCATTTTTTGTTTGCACAGCTCTCTGAAGGTCAACTTTTTTCCAACCTGCAGATGAAGAAACTGTGGTTCCAACTGTTGAGAGCCTTTCGGTTGTTAAGGATGCTCACCAGAGGGACACTCCAAATCACAGGGCCACTCCTGTCTTTCAAACCAATGACTATCCCTTTCTTGTAGCCATCCCATACATCTTTAAATAACAATGGTCTTTTAACCTTAACACTAAGCATCTTTGAACTAAATAGCAATAGACAGATGCTGTGAGCACATCCACTCTGTGCTCCCCAAAACAATACTGTTGGCACATGTGAACAAAGCGACCAAGAATATCTGTGTACACATATTTACATGCATGTACACCACACAAATAGAAAAGAAATCTCCCTAAAACCCGGTTGCTCAAACTACAAATGCTAATTTTCTCACCCAGTTCTTGGGGTGCAGGCACCAGTTCCTCAAGGTGCTTACTCACATTCATCAGTAACACGGGGATTTGCTTCCCACTTCCATGTGTGGTTTCGGCAGGGATTGGCTTTATCGTGATTTCACTTGATGCTCCCCTGTCCTCCTACACAGATTCACATACATATCATGCATTCATTTCGTTCTGCTCAAGAGAAACTAATGCAAGAACTCAGGAGAAATATTCGGGGCAGCTTTGGCTGCTGACATAACTACAGGATTCCAGTTTCAAATACACAATGCTTCTTTCTCATGCTGCAGACACTCTCTCTGACTCTGGCTTTCTCTCACTAGGACCAATTCTGAGCTCGCCTACACTACCATGTAGATGTGGTTAGCTGTGCTGGGTACCACGCTACGTGCAGATGTCACTTCTTACTAACGTACTGCGTCATTAGACAGCTATAAGATTCTGAAGAAGAATCTTGGGTCATAGGAGATAAACTGGGTTGGTTCTAGTGGAAGAATCTATAATCTTAGCTATCTGGGAGACTGAGGCAGAAGGATTAAAATTCAAGGCCTGCCTTGGTTACAGAGAGAGTTCAAGGCCAGTCTGGACAACTTACCAAAACCATATCTTAAAGGACAAGGTTAAAAGGAAAAGGGGGGAGGTTTTAAGAAACAAGCCTATAGGTTTGTAGTGAAAGGAAAAAACTCCTAGCTCCAAACTTTAATATCTATACATATTTATACACTTAGTATATATTTATTTATATTATTACATATTAATATATTGTATTATATATGATATAGATATAGATATAGATATAGATATAGATATAGATATAGATATAGATATAGATATATATTGTGGGCTGGAGATGTGGCTCAGCAGTTAAAAGCACTTGTTCATACAGAAGACCCAGATTCGGTACCCAGACCTGTATGGGTCATAACCATCTGTTCATAACACCAGTTCCAGGGGATTAGATGCTGTCTTCTGACATCCTTGGGCCCTACATGCACATAGCACATACCCCATGCATTCAATACACACAAAGAAACCTAAAATAATAAAAAAAAAAATCTTTAAACTTGAGTATAGTGTTCCAATTTGAGTTGAAATCCACCCCCTCCCCCACCATGGCAATGCTGACATAGAGGCGTTGGCTTGGCCAGAGTACACTGTGTCCCAACATGGAGCCCATCAGACAGTTTAGGCTCCCTCCACCTGATTGGGAGAGGGGGGAGCTATGCCATGAGGCTCTATGACTTCTAACAATGCCAAATGTCTTCACACAAACTTAGCAGGCAGGCAGAGCTCCTATTTCATGATTTCCAGCTCAGCCTTCACCAACACTCCTCTTTCTTAAACAATTTGCCTAAGTTCTTCCCTGCCTGTCACCTGTGTTCATATAGAGACAAATATTGTGTATATTTTCTAATATATGAATTACATCAAAACCTAGCTTGTTATACTTTTTTAAAAGTTTTCAATTTAGTGTTCTTTTCTGTTACTGTTCACAGACCTTAGATCTTAGTTTTTAAAAATGCATGTCTCCATGGCCAGAGACAAAATAGTTTTACATTTTCCTACCAATTAGTTTAAAACAGAATTCTTCACTTGCTCATCTTCATGAATGATCTGTAGAGAATATATATATATATATATATATATATATATATATATATATATATCCCAAAATGAAAACATTGCTAGCTGAGATAAGTCACATAGCAACTACTCTTGGGAGAGTTAATTGCTAGCTGAACAGCCAGTGTAAAAATGCCTCCTGGATGTATTAGCCAACAGACAGAAAAGGACAAACCTAAGACAAGGAGGGTAGACTCAGATGTATCTGCATTCTCTTTATAAGAACTGCAAATGAGGAAATAAAGAGAAGAGAGGAAGAAACTACATGAAGACAGCACTAACTAAGAACTTTCTAGATCTTAAAAACCCATCTTAGGCCTCATAGACTAAAGAAGACTACCCCCAAGCAAGACTGCCTTAGCCAGATCAATCTGGTTTATCAGAGATTGAGAGAAGTCACCCTCATTCCCAGGAACAGGAAGAAGTTGGACAGGGAACATTCGCCATGCCCTTGCAAAGAATGAGAGCTCTGTGGCCAGGAAGCAGGGCGCTGAGTACTGGGTCAGCAACATGAAATACTGGGGCCCTGTGACTACAGACTGATTGAACAGATGTAGAAAGAGCAACACACATTCATGGGCAAAAAGGACAGAAGAAAGGGAGGGTGGGAGCTTGGAAATGGTAAGAACATTCTTTAGTCTAATACCCTGTGTCTTCCCAAACTTATGTCTAGCAGCATGCTAGACACAGTTAAACTTTAGAAGTGTTCTTCATATGTTCTTTTATATTGCTTATTTCTTCATTCCTTCTGAGACACAGGCTCACTGTGTATTCCAAGTCTTGGCCAGAACTAGCAGTCCTCCTGCCTCAGGTTCCCTGTGTAGATGGATCACATGCCTGAGTCAACATGACCCCTGAAGTATTCTTCCTAAAGACAGAGTACCACCAGCACTGACCACCACTGTATACTGGAGTCTAGCAAACAGCAAAACTCAATGAGACAAAAGGACAGAGCTAGATACTGACAGAAAGACTGACAGACGAAGACAGATGTATAAGGACAGAGGAAGAAAAACTGTTACTGATAAAGCAACCATTAGAATTAAAATATGAGAGTCTAATAGGGATGCTAAGTATAAGAACACCACCAAAATTCAACAGCATGCCATCATTCCAGAAAGTAGCATCAACAATACAAGCATAAGACCTGAGTTCGAATCTCCAGTACTCATGTAAAAAGCCAGGCATGACTGCAGGTACACATAACCCCAGCTTTAAGAAGTAGATAAAGGAGGATCCCAAGAGCTGGCTGACCATTAACCTAAACGGCAAACTTCCAGTTCAGAAAGACAATACAGAGAGGAGAAAAGCAATAGAGGAAGGCACCAGATATTCCATTCGGAGTCTTTGTATGTACACATATGGGCACACACACCTCTAATGTGCATGCAAAAACACACACAAACATGCACATGTGCATGAGCGTGCGTGTGTGCGCGCACACACACACACACACACACACCATTCAACAAAACTGTAAAACAACAGAATTATGCCAAACAAAAAGTAACAACAACACTTTCATGAAGATATTATAAAATCCCAATGAAAACTAGTTTCTGCCTGGTATACACATTCAATAAGATGTCTATCAAATCCCCCAAACACTAAATGCAAAAATGCAAACACCCATAGGCAGTTAAAATAATCTTAAAAAAAGTCAAAAGGGCAAGGTCTCCCTGGTATTTTAAATTCATAAATGATTTATTCAGAAGTGTGGTTTTATCATAGAAACACAACAGAACAGACAGAGCTCAGAAAGAGACCCATATCTACCCAGAAACTTGATATTTAATAATAGTAGTGGAAGAATTCTTGACCAGAAAATACTACTCACTAGTGTTTAAGAGACAACTGAAAATACTGGAGAAAGTATAACTCAATTAGGTTGCTACCTAATGTACACAGTATAATATATTCATATACCTCAGATACAAGAATAAGCCCTGCCCAATTTAACTGACTAGAATCCCATATAAAATAACTTTGAAATCACAAAGCTAGCTCAAGAAACACTGCCCTTGCAGAAGACCCAAGTCTGATTCCCAGCACCCATGTGGCGGCCCAAAAGCATCTGTAACTTCAGTTTCAGCATGTTTGATATCCTTCTCTGGTCTCTGTGGCACTTGGTGCATGGACATACATTCAGACAAAACACCCTTACTCACAATATAAAAAAATATATTTTTTAAAAAATGCAGATTCTTAAGGCCCACTCCAACTTTCCTATATTAGAATCTGCATTTTTAACAAGATCCCTACATGCACCATAGGATGTCCTTCACTAAAACTTCTAGAAAACTCTTTAAATTTAAACAGACAGTAGCTCAATAGTGGCACAATTTAGCCTGCTTCTATTCGAAAGGTCCTCATCCCAGCTGTCCATTATTGTAGAAATATAATTTCAAGCCCTATGATAAAATATCTATACCCTGAGCTCACTCGATCAATAGTTTTTACTATCTTACCCTACTCCAGGTACAGGCATGGATCCTGGGCACACGCACGCGCGCGCGCGCCACACACACACCAGGGCTTCTGTGTTTTATACACTGGTGAGATCTCAGTTTATAGTTCTAGGATGAATGGTGTTCTGGTCTACTGCCATAAAAGATCGGGAGCAGCAGATAGAAGGGAAAGAAGTAAACTATGGGGCCAGAGTGAGGTCTGCGATAAGATATGACTGTTCAAAGAGTAGCTTTGACATTTTCATGGTTATTTAGTTTTATAAATCTGTACACATCTCAAAAACTATGGCTCAGCTCCTAGATCGAATCAGCCCAAGTGTCCTTCAAACAAGCAGAAAGACAGACAGACTGAAGACTCTACTCAAGCCTAAATTTCCGATTCTGAGTGGCTTCGTATAGGACAGTGTCTCTCAACCTGTGGGGTGGAGATCCCTGTGGGCCAATTTGCAACAATGAAAATACATCCTGAATATCAAATATCTACATTATGATTCATATGAGTAGCAAAGTTGCAGTCATGAAATAAAAACAAAACTAATCTTATGGTTGGGGTCACCACATGAGAAAAGTTGAGTATCACTGACTTGGACCCTTTACAGCCAGAGGCATCACTAGCAAAGTTTAGTTAGAGTGGCCTTGGTTACCAGGACTTTTCTCTAAGAACAAACACTTTGTGTATTAAATGTGATTTTTAACCTAAAATGAGAGAACTAAATCTGTTCCTAACTCCTGTGTCACAAGGAAATGCAGAAAGCTTAGTGCTATGCTAAGGGTGTTATCTCCCCTTCTGAAACACCACCTGGCTGCCCAGGAATCTCTTGGGGTTCTTGTTCCAGCACTGTCTAACTGCAGAGGGCTGGGAAGGCTCACAATCCCCATTCTTTACAAGCTCCAGGAGATGCTGCGCGGTTAGCCCGAACGAAGGACCATACTTGTAGCCCGGAGGCTCTAGAACCGGTCCTCCTTTTGGCCACTAATAGGAACCCAAACAAGGAGGATGGTTTCCTTATTCCTGACTAGAGTGTTCTACATAATGCTTGGTGCAAAAACTTTGTGCTAAAAACTACAGGTTTCCTGAGCTGATATCAGGGGTTTCTGGCTCCCAACCACGCCCCTTTTCCGTGAAAAGCCCTTATTGGAGTATCAGAGATGGAGGAGCTTCCTCTACGCATTCATTGCGGCTGAGGTCAAGGGGGCAAAGGATTGACCAAATTCACAGGTGATAGCGGTCAAGGGGAAAGCAGACCTTAGGCAGGAAGGCGAAGGCATCCGTTCAGAGGCTTTGCAGGATGATTGCGTTGTGAGTTTCCACTGCTTAACACGTGGAAACTCAAGGACTAGCAAAGAAAGATTCAAGAGGGAGCAGAAAATTCTAAAACTGGCTGACAGGCCTGGAGCCTTGAGATAGCAGAAGTTAACTAGCCTGGAGGGCTCCTCCTGCTTGAGACCACACAAAGCTATTGTTCTCCGCACCACCACCACCCCCGCCCCCTGGGTTGAGGAATTTACATTTTAAAAGTATCTAAGTGTTCACTTGACCCAATTGGGGGGGGGGGGGGGCGCTGTTTCTTTCTTCTAGAACCTTTCTGAATGAAACACCACCGCCCAAGAATGGAGTCTACTCTAGCTTAGTATCAAAAAGCCCTTGTGCAAATTTACAGAAATATTTTCAGAGTGAGGAGAAAAGGAAACGTAATCCTAGAACCCTCGCCTAGCAAATGGATGCTGCCGTTCCCAACACCACATAGGAAAGCAGAGAGTGTAGGAAGGAAATCAACAGATTCAGTGACATTCTGCCTTCTGGGGCCATGCCTGTGCCTGAATTGGGCCACCCTGGCTCCTGGAGGACTCTCCCCCTTCTCACAAAAACTGTACCCCCAGCACAATTTAAACTGGATTTGTGGGCCAGTGAGAAGGCTCTGTGAGTGGAAGTGTTTGCCACCAAGCCTAAAACAACCTAAATTCAATCCCAATGACTTCCATGGCAGGAGGATGACTGACTCCACAGTGTCGTTCTCAACCCCCACAAGCTCTACATAGCAGGTACCCCCAAATACAAACACAACATAATGAATTAAAAATTAGTAATTATCTTACTGCTAAGGCTGCACTCACCCAGAACTTCCACACCAAGCTTATTCTAAAAGTCTTCATCTTTCTCTGCAGCTATCTGGGTCTGGAGACAAAGAGCCATCTACAAGGAAATCAGCCCGGAAGCCTCCAGTCTGAAACTGAAGGCCAAGGTTCCTCAGAGCTGCACTTGCTGGGCTTGGGTCTTTTCTTTGTTTCTTTTCCTGGTTAATCTGAACACACCTGGCTGACCTCAGGCCATCTTGGCACATCTGGGGGATTTGATCAGATGTCCACACCTGATCATCCATGACCTTCCAAAGACCACAAATGGCCTCTTCCAGAGTCCTCAGCGGGAGGGGAAAGAACTGGAGGTTGAAGCTCGGAACTGCTAGCTGCAGGGCTGTTTGAAGCAACGGACCAGAGCTGTGTTTTACATGTTTTCCATTAATTTCTTAATGGAAAATAAAGAGAAGTTGGTTTTCCTTATTTCTTTACAATGAGACGGTTTTGATTGAGCAACTCAGACTTTCCATGTCCATTTACCTTGGGTGTAGGGAGAATTTCTTTTTAAGCACGGATCTGGAATGATGCGTTCACTAAGTTGGAGCACAAAGGCAGTAAATCCATATTCTCAAGAGTAGGTTTCGCAAGGCCTATTAGAAGCCCACAGCCTCATCAGAGCCATGGAAAAAGTCACGTGCGGAAGAGGGAGGGGACTGGACTTTGCAAAGGAAACTGCCTCTGACACCCAAAAGGACAGGCTGAAGGTGACAAAGAGAACCCGGATGGTGTCTGATCCCTTCCCAGGAGATATGTAAATGGACCTCGCTCTAGGTGACCTGCCATCGGGTGTGGCTTGAGAGTCACAAAAAGTAGCTGATTAGGACCTTGGGGTCTTACCATAAAGGAAGCATAGGGCAGTGTTTCCTGACAGACCTGGGTACCTTTCCTGTGGCCGGGTGTACATGGAGAAAAGGAAGATCACCTGGGGGTTTGATGGGGTCGGGTCTGCAAGCCTAGACCTTACCCCTGTTCCAGAAGTCCACCTCATAGTCCAGCATACCATCTTTGTGGTTCGCTCCACCTACACTACGCTGCCCCGCCCCGCCCCGCCCCGCCCCGCCTCGCTCCAGGGGGCACAGGCTCACAGCTGGTGGTGATAAATAGCCCAGTTTCTCATCCTCCACAGCTCAAATGTAGCTTTATCACGGACTAGCATTGCAGTTTTCTGCTGCTTGCTCCGACCGGATGCCATGGCTACCCAGCCAGCGTATAGGCCAGAGAGACCCCCACACCCCGACCGCCTGTGGATCTGGGAGAAGCACGTGTACTTGGATGAATTTCGTCGAAGCTGGCTGCCCATAGTCATCAAGGTACCAACCGCCTTGGGGCTAGCAGGTGGGGCGGCAGGGATGAGCCCTGTCTGGGCCTGGGAGCCCTGGTAGCAGGAGACCAAGGTACAGAGGGTCCTGTGTAGTTTGAGTCGGGCCTTGTGGCCCGACTTCTTCGGAAGGGTGGGAGCACCCCGAGCTCAGTAGACAAGCCCCTCTCACATTGCCTGGGGTGTGTAACTATCATTTGAGGTGAAACAAGGCTTTCCTAAACCATAAAATTGGAGTATCTTTAAGGTAGCTAGTAGTATCCACGTCGGTTGGTAATAAGATTTAACTTTGTCTTGCGCGTGGAAGCCTTGGCATGGGTCTTAAAGAATGTTGACGTTTTCAAAAGAAATCTCTTCTAGAGGTACGTTCCGGCAGAAATTATTGAAAAGCGTTCCACTTGGAAAGCTATAAAGAAAATTAAACTGCTGAGACATCGTATGATACGCTGGACCTGGGAAATATCCCCGCTCCTGCAAAGTTGGGGCTTGCGAGCCTCGCAGACTTGGGGCGCCGCTAGCAAATGGTGGAGCCACAATTCTGGGCTCTTAAATCTGCATTCTTGTTATCATTTTACAATGCTAACTTTACATATATCTAGTTGGTTTTTTTAAACGTTAAGTCAGATGTGTGAAGATAGCATGAGTGGATATTTCTTTTCAATATCAGGTTAACAACTAGCTTTCACCCACACCGTGAGCCAGAGACTATTCCAGATCTGTGATAGAAACTGTCTGAACAAGAGCTTGGTAGCAAACTGCAAGGCGGGGTTTTATTTCCCATGACTGAAGAAGCCAGGGTTTTAAACATGTAAGCATTCATTCACGTTAATAAGGAAAAAGAATAATTTTTAGCATCGGTTAGATTGTTGACACATTCACTGTGAATGGTGGCGCTTACACACCTGGTACCACAATCTGACTTAACAGATTCAACTGATCTCGTCAGCAGATCATTTCACAGTTCTGTTCTCACCCTGGGGAAAAAAAAACACTCGTTAAACACGTGTGAGTGATTAGTGTAAAGGCCAAGCAGGGGTCTGCACTGAGGGCTTGCAGGGCGTGTGGTAGGGGCCCTCTTCTTGGGAAGGTGGTGCAGTCGGGAACTGGGTAGCCTATGGGAAAAGAAGTAGACATGGGGGGAGGGGGGTTGTGCTGTATTGCACTGTGGGGAGGGGGAGTCTCTGTAAATTCAGTTTGTGGTTGCAAGTCATATTTTTGAGGTCTTGTTTGGAGTGTCAAATTGCTTTCCTCTTCCCCTGCACTGCTGAGGAGCAAACCCAGGGCTCTGTGCATAACAGACAAGAACTCTACTGCAGAGCCTCAGCCCAGCTCTGTGTACGAGTCAGTTTTGAGACTTGGTCTTAGCTACTCAGGTTGACCTTAATCTCCCTTTGTATCCCAGGTAGGCCTTGAACTTAGGATCCTGCCTCAGCTTACTCAGTAGTGCACCTGCAAGCCTGTGCCACTTGGCCCCACCAGGTCTTAACTGGGCTATCTTGTAGGCTTTGCTTGTGTGTGGGAGGGTTGTTTTGTATGTTTAGGCGGTGATTTTTTTTGTTTTGGTTTTTCCATCCCAGATTGGTGGATGAAGCTCATTTTCAGGAGCTGGTGAGGTGGCTGGGAAGGTGCTTGCCACCAAGCCTGATGACCTGAGTTTGATTCCCAGGATGTACATGATGGACAAGAACTGGTTGCACTCTATAGCATATCCATGCCTATGTGGTATTTTCCCTTCATTTCAGCACTTGGGAGGCAGAGACAGGTGGAGCTCTGTAAGTCTGAGGCCAACTTGGTCTGTAGAGCAAGTTCTAGGCAGGCAAGAATGATACGGTGAGACAGAACAGAGGAAGGAAGCAGAGATGCTCTAGTGTAGGCTTTGTGGGTTTCTGTGAGCCTTGGACTCTCTCTGTCCATGAGAAGGTGTCAGGAGTCTAGCAGGCATAACTTTTTCTTTTAGTTT
Organism: Arvicanthis niloticus; assembly: GCF_011762505.2. NCBI lineage: Eukaryota > Metazoa > Chordata > Mammalia > Rodentia > Muridae > Arvicanthis > Arvicanthis niloticus. Next base: position 81,840,152 of record NC_047661.1, read on the forward strand.
CTAAGAACGCAAGCTTTATTATTAATATACCATCCATAGACGTAAATCCCAACAGTCCCCTGCCCCAACAAGGAAGTTGAAAAGTCAGAAGTCCTGTGGCATCCCATCTCTGCTTTGGACCCAGAAGAGATAGGCTCTTCAAGGCTTCCAAAGCTTCAGGGAGTCCAGGGTTATTTTGAGCGGACTCCTTGGGGTTCTGCCTGGTGGTCCCTCTTGATGTACAGTGGCGACAGCACACTTTCCAGTTCTGTGACCTTAGACAACTGCTTGAGTATCATCTCACGCCTCTTCTTGAAGAACCAGTACCTGATGCATCCTTTTGTCTGAGTGCTTCAGCCAAGGCCTCCAGAGTCTCCTCCTCCTTAGCGTTGGGGTCTGTCTTGAAGTACTTTCTTAGCTCCTGGAACTGCTCACAGGTGAGCCCAGAGCTTCTCTCCATGCAGGGAAAACATGGAGTTGTCTTTATCTCAGTTACTTCCATCGTGGCTGCAGCTCATTTCAGCCATGACTTTCATATCTCTGGCATCTGAAGACAGTTACCATAGCCCAGATGAGCCATGCCCATGATGGAGAAATGCTGCCTGTCACCAGATTCTAAGTGTTAGAAATTGGAGGGGGGGGGGAGGGGGTTTGTCTCAAGAAAATGATCACACAGTCCAAAGCATTTCAGCAAGACATAAAGTTGTACTTCTGCAGGTTTTGTCACTGTGCCAGAGGGGTCCTGAGTCCCATTGGTCAAGAGTTGAGCCTCACATGCTTTCGGGGTTGAGTGACTCAAAGCTGCACTCTTGAGAAGCACGAAGCACAATTCTGAAAACAGATTGCAACCTCCACTATATACTTAGAAAAGTTTGGGTTGTAAGAAGGACTTTGCACGAGGGCCTCGTGTCAGCCTCTTTAAAGGGGTGCCTCCTTTGTCTCATTTAACCCTCTGATAGAAAAGACAGTGCATTTTATTTACAGTTCCCACAGCCAGTCCAGGGATAGATACCTCATTTAAAAGAGGACAGTGCATAAAAAGATCCCTGACAAGGCTGGGTAAATTTGGTAAAGTGTTTGTCTTGTAAGTATAAGGTCTCAAGTTCAATCCCCGAAGTTCAAGTTGAGAAAGCTAGTGTGGTAGACGTAACGAGGGAGGCTTCACTCAGGAAGCAGCTACACTCGGCTCTGAAGCTCACTGACCAGCCAAACCAGCCATTTTTTTGTTTGGTTGGGTTGGTTTGGGTTGGGTTTTGTTTTTGTTTGTTTTTTATTGTTGTTTTGTTGTGGGGGAGTGTTATTTTTGATGAATCTCAAGCCAATAAAGAGATATTGTCTCAAGTAAATAAACAAAAGAAAAGTAGATAAATGTCTAAGAAATGACACCCGAGGTTGTTCTCTCTGCTCTGCATGGACAACCCTCTCACACACACACTTGGGACCAAGCTGGAGAGCTGCATGGCTTACCCTAGCAACAGGTTGGCAGGAAAAAAAAAAAAAAAAAACACCCTGAAGGATAACTAGACCTGTCCCAGCCAGAGTCCCTGAGATTGTGTGCAGCCTGTGGAGTTGGCTCCAGGGCTGGTCTCTGTGCTCAGGCTGTTGGGTTAGTCCCAGGCTCCTGAGTGACAGAATGGGTGCTGGTGGTTGTGCTCGGAGGGGCCTGACAGTGGTCAGGAGGCAAAGGTTGTGTTCTGTTCTTCTCTGCAGAGTGACAGAAAATTCCAGGTGATCATGCGCCAGGAAGATGTCCCCTTGGGGGATTCTATGACCTCTAGTCAGCTGGTGCCTTATGAGCTTCCTTTAATGTGGCAACTGTACCCTGAGGAAAGGTACCGAAGCTGTAATTCCATGTTCTGGCAGATACTGTACCATATCAAGGCAAGCACAGCTTACCCCAGGGACTGAGTGGGTAACCTTGGGCGATCCTGGTCTCTGGTCTTAGTTTGGGCTAGCTCTATATTCCCTCCACCCTGGCACCAGAAGCTAATAGAAGGGGAACTAACTGCAGATTTTAAGAGTTAGAGAGATAGAAGAAGCCATCATCTGAGGTCTTAGCCAAACCCCTTGGCACAAGGAACCCTCTGTGGTAGTCACTGACTGAGACCAATTGAGAGGGCTAGCCACCTCACCTCAAGTCCCAGTACTAACCCAGGCTGAGGAAAGCTGAGCCAAAATGAAAGGGGAATTCTCAGGGCTGGTCTGACCACTCCTTTGTCTCTCTCCTTCTCCACCCTCAGTTCAGAGACGTGGAGGACATGTTACTTGAACTGATGGACTCCAGTGAATAACCTGAGATATGGTGAGCGCCCCAGAGCTCCATCAGGAGGAAGGAGGGCCCTTCTCTATGAAAGCCATGACAACCCCTCCCCTGCAGCTGACTTGAAAGAGTGCCCAGGGTAGGACAGGCTTCCTGGAAGTGTCCACGTCTCTCCTTTACCACCTTAGGAGCTTCAGCTACATCCATGTTTACAGAGCCCCAGAGGTGACCATTGTTCACCATCAGTTGTCTATTAAGAGATGACTGCAGAGCCATCCCACCAACTCAGCTGGGGATCCACAGATAATAACACTGAAGCAGGTTCTCCATTTTTTTCTTCCCCACGCCCTTCACGGTGTTGGCGTTGGCCCTGACCCAGGCATGAGATAATGAGGTTCAACATCAGGAACTAACTGCCCACCCAGCAGCCCCACTGCCTGTTCCTTGACTGTCCCTCTGACCCTGCCACCTTCTCTCTCCCCAGGTCCTGCAGCTCCTGTCTCCCTTGCCCAGGTGTGGGCCCACAGGGGAGGTGTTGCTACCTCTATTCACTCTGTTTGCTAGTCATGTCCTTTATCCTCCACACTGGACTCCAAGAAGAAAAATCTGACCAGAGGCTGCTCCTTCCCATGCTCCTGCTCATCTACCTTGGTTGGTCCGTCAGTTCTGCTGAGTCCCTGGCAACCTTTCCCCCAGGTACCCTGCTGCTGAAATGGAGCAGTAACTATTCCTCCCACTGTGGAAACATCCTGAAGAGATCACAAATGTTTCTGTAATGTTTGGGGACCAGCTTCTGTTTTCTGCATGATGTTGAACACTGAACATACAAGATTTTTCCCCCCAGGGCTGAGTGGTGACTATAGGTCATCCCAGTGATGTCCTGTACTTCCTGTGGGGTTTACACAAGGAAAGCTCAGGGAGAAATGCCAGCACTGTCTTCCTATAAAGAGGGGAAGTCAGCTGCTACCTGTCATCTGACCTCACCAGTTAGGGGCGTGGTCACTGACCTACCTTCCCATCAGCTCCCATCAGCCACCCTCACACCATCATCAGGATCCTGTAAGGCAAATCTAGCCAGCCCTAGTAACCATTCAGACTTGAGGCAGCAGGAAGGGACAAGGGGCAAAAGGGGACCTGGTCTCTGAATTCTGTAGCCAGAGGGAAGCATTACTTTCACACCTACCCCAGTAGGCAGAAGTGCCCCCATGTGCATTCTCTTTCTCTCGCCCTCCCCTCCCTCTTTTCCTCTGTTGTGTAACAGCCACTTCCTAAAACAGGGAAATAACAAAAAAAAAAAAAAAAAAAAAAAAAAAAAAAAAAGAGGTCCTGAGTTCAATTTCCAGCAACCACATGGTGGTGGCTCACAACCATCTGTAATGGGACCTGATACCCTCTTCTGGTGTGTCTGAAGACAATGACAGTGTACTCACATAAATCTTAAAAAAACAAAACTTGTTATTGTCTCTGGATGCTTTTGCACTAAGGTGGCATAGGGGAGTGTTACGGAGTCCTCAGTGCCTGCAGAATGAGAAGCTTTTCTCGGAGCCTGGGATTGAAAAGGCACACTGAGAAGGTACTGCCAACCCAGCAAGCATTTCTATGTGTGAACTCTTACATACACAGAGTGTATGTGTGCATGTGTGTGTGTGCATGCAGTGTATGTATATATACCAGCCTGAAAAGGCCAAAGGAGGATTCGGATGTCTGTCCTATCACTTTCTCCCTTATGTCTTTGAATAGGGTCTCTGACTAAAGTCCCTACAGCCCTGAAGTTCAGGCAACAAAGTCACACCTTACTTTTTCTGAGGCTTCTGGAATCCTGACTCAGGTTCACAGGGTTCTGTTTAAGATTGATTGATTTATCTGTGTACTTATTTGAGGCAGGGATCTCTCTATGTAGCCCTGGCTGGCCTGGAACTGGCTTTATAGGCCAATCTGGCCTTGAATTTAGATGTCCCCGTGTGTGTGTGTGTGTGTGTGTGTGTGTGTGTGTGTGTGTGAGAGAGAGAGAGAGACAGAGACAGAGACAGAGAGAATGTAACAGTGCAACCTATTTCTTAGTATACTAACCAAGAGAGTGGGAAAGGGAAGAAAAGCAGGAGGAAGAAAAAAGAGAGATTCTCAATACTGGGCCTGGTGTTGCAACCTGGAATCCCAAACTACTCAAGAGGCTGAGGCAGGAGGATCACAAGTTCCAGACCACCTACATGCACTACAAAGTGAGTTCAAGACCAACCTGGGCAATTTAGTGAGACCCTATTGCAACATAAAAAGTAGAAGGGAGGCTAGAATGTGCCTCAGTTGTAAAGCACTTTGATAGCATGTTGCAAAGTCCTTGGTTCAATACCCAGTCTATAGCGAGAGACAGAGACAGAGACAGGGGAGTTGTCTTAAGGAAATGATTCAAGGCCCACCTGTGCCTAAATTTCTTCAATCTTTCCGTTCTCGTGGAAACTTTCCCTGGCCCCTGTAGTTATTTCTGGGTGTACATGTGTGGTGAGCACAGTCACGTGATGGCCACCAGCCCACCTCCAGAGTCTTTCCATCCACTTACCTGTTCCCAAACCTACAGCATCCATAGGATCTTGGAACTCCCCCTCCCTACCACTATTGCGCTTTCTGTCTCCGTGAAGGCATGCCACAGGCCACCTCCAGTGGATGTGATCCTTAGCAACAGCTTTGCCTGGGATCCTCAGGTTCATCCTTTTACAACTGCCATGAGATCCTTCCTCGCCACCCCCCTCCCCCGCCCCAGTGTTACACTCAGTTGTACAAGAAGCCTGTCTTGTTGCTGCACCTGCCCCTCTATGCACCCGTGGGACCAATAGCCGCTTCACCAAGAAGCCGAATGATTGGGAGACATGTGCTTCTGTTTGAATTTAATTGACTACACACTATTTCCTTTTGAAGCTGTTTCATTTATACCCTCACTAACAGAATTGTTTTCTGGATCTCTCTCTCTCTCTCTCTCTCTCTCTCTCTCTCTCTCTCTCTCTCTCTCTCTCTCTCTCTCTCTCCTGGAAATATTTCGTCCAAAACTATTCCACGCTTTATTTGGTATAGGCTTAAAGAAAAACACTTATCAACTTGATTTTTTTTTTATGGTGTGACAGGTGAATTCCCCCTTGTTAGGTCTCAAACAAATGGCTTAGGCATCCCTTAAAATATCAAAGTCAGCTCCAGATGAATGTAAAATAAGGAAAGAAAAAAACAATATAACTGCTGCTAGGTATGGAGGGAGAGGGAGGAGGGGAGGAAAAGGGGAAGGAGAAAGAAGAGGTTTCTTGTAGATAAAAGGGAGAACATAGGCAAAAACAGACGTTTGGAGTATCTAGAGACAACATGACCTTGAAACTGGCCATGTAAGTGGAGGAGGAAGGGGAGAGGGGGGCCAAGAGACTGGCATCACCAAAATGGCTAAGGGTTACCAGGAAGTCAAGAGAGCTGCAGGGAAGGGCAGCCCAGTCCCTGGGCTGGAGAAAGTTAGGACAGGGAGTAAGGATGCAGGAAAAACCTGGCAGCCAGAGAGACCTAACACCCCCAATCCCATTCCATCCCTAGTAGAGGAAAGGGGGCCCATAGTCTCTTCATACCCCTGGTCCTTGGGGAGCAGTTTTGATACCTAGAGTTTTAGCCTCCAAGGTTCTGCTGTGCTCTAAAGTCAGGGTCCAGAGCAGTTTTCAAGCAGAGTGAGTATCTACATCATCATCAGATCATGTAGCTCATTCAGGACTTCCACCAAGTTCTGCAATCAGTTTCTAGTGTAAGAATCTCTTATCTGTCAAATGCTTCTTCTGGCCACTCAAGTATGGGAACACCAGTAGCAGGTAAATTATTATTTGCAGCAAATTCAGAAACTAGTGTTTGCATTCACATTTGCTCTTTTCAGGTTATATGCCTTATGTCGGCATATAACCTTATGTTGCCTTTTTCCCCCCCTGACCTGTATAACTCCTATTCATCCCACAAAGCCCAGCTTAACAACTATCCTGTCTGTGAAGCTTTCTCAGCATGTTCCCTCTGACTACCTGTAACAGAGTTCTTACTACTTGGGCTGTTCATCATGGGTTGGGCCTGTGAGGCCTCCAAGCAGAGCTCCAGGGTATGAGCCTAGCTATAGAGGCATGATTCTATTCAGAGACCTGTATCAGTGCTCCGGCCTGCGGAGGCAGTGAACTAGGATCTGGAGGACCTGGAAGAGAGAATTGGAGGACAGGGATACACAAAGAGCGACAGTTTATCTGGAGTCTGATCAAGCCGTAATTTTAATTTTTTCACACAGGGGTTATATACGCAGAGGCAGGATGTGGGGAGGAGGATGACACAGGGTCTTCTTTGTTTCTGGGGAGCACAGGTGTTCTCAGGGGGAGTACAGATGTCTTCCAGAACAAGATATTGGCTGGGTGAAAAGTTCACAGAAGCAGCAGGGCGGAACACTATGTTCTGTCACTATGTTCCTGTCTATAAGATCTATTGGTCATTTATTCTTATCTAAGTTAGTACTTTACCACAAAAGCTACCTGTCCATAAGATCTATGATTATTTGTTCTTATCTAGGCTGGTACTTTCCACCAGAGCTACCTGTCTATAAGATCTATAGCTATCTGTTCTAGGGATAGTGCTTTCCCACAAAGACCAAGACTTTGTGTCAGTAGGCATATATGGCTAACTTAGGCCTATGGATGACTTAGGCCTTCAGTGTATAAGCAAGGTTGCTCCCAACATCTCCTCCCTTCTCTCAGTATAGAGAGACTGTTGCGATTCTAATCTTGCCAAGGTGGGGATAGAGACCTGACCTCCAGTAATTAAAGGGGACCTTGTAATGGCTCCGATCCTCCTGTCATCCAGTAAGGCATGGGGGCCATACCTGTCCCCCATACTTTTTCCTGGAGAGGGGATACTTTGGACATCAACCCCTATGCAATCAGGCTTGTCCCTCAGGAAACCCAGAAAGATATTTTTATTTTATATTCCCTTGCAGTGCTGTGCCTCACAGCCTAAGCAAGAATTTAGATAGCCAGTCAGAGGGGGTTCTGGGTGGCCCCTCTCTGCTTGGTCTAGGGGCAGAAGTCCCCTCTTTTAGGTTGGGTGGAGATGGGTTTTGGGAACATCCTGGATGGAGTAACAACCTTGAGTCTCGTGGTCCTCCATAGCTAACTTATGATACTGTATTTGAATAGGTTTTGCTGCCAAATTATCTGTTGTATCACAAAATTAGCCTATTTAAGGCCCAGGGACCAAAAGAAATAAGCAAAAATAACCCAATTAATGGTCCCAAAATGGAAGGAAATAGGGTTGACAACCATGGAGAGGTTGAAAACCAATTCTTGTACCAGCTCTCATCTTTCTCTGTTTTTTCTCAAGGCCTTCTCTGACCTTTTTCATGCTCTCTTTAACTATCCCTGTCTTATCTATGTAAAAGCAACATTCTTAAGAGCCGCACATAGTCCTCCCTGCTGTAAAAAGAGTAAATCAAGTCCTCTACAATTCTGGAGGACAACTTCAGCTAAGGAGGAGAGGGAATCTGAGAGGTTGTCGATGCCTTGTTGAAGACACTGAACATCTGTCAATGGTGACACTGAGTTCTTGATACTTGGAGAGAACATATGAGGGAACACCAGTCCCTGCGCCTACAGCACCAAGGCCTAGAAGGACTGTGATGGTCATGACAGTTAAGGGCTCTCTTCGCTGGTGAACCAGTGAAGGAAAGGAATCAGTGGACTTAATCCCACAACTGGAAAAATTCTTCTGAAGGGTAATAAATCAATTGAGGAACCAACTGTACAAGAATGCAAAAATCAGAATTCTTAGCCAAAAAGGCGTTTGGTTAAAGGCAGGAGGTGGGGCCATCAAGACAAACCCACCTACTGTCATTTGGTGGAACTAAATACTGGCTACTAATATCAGGTTTAAGGGTAACATTACAAAGGTGGGCATACTGTGAAGGGGGTATATTAAGAGTCAGTCACACAGAGGCCCAATCCTGAGACCCGAGAGAGGGACAAACCATTCCACTCTCCAGGTTGCCAGCAGCACTGATTGGAGTTATTCGTAGGTGTGAAACTGCCAGGAACGGCGATGCCTTCATAGAAAGGTGGTTGGGAATGGTAACACAGCCAGCAGTCATCAACAAGATCAGGGGAGGTGGCACTGAGTGTAAGGAAGATCTGATTCACTAAGGTAAAAGCAAGATTCTCTGAGCAAAGAGGGGAATATCATCAGCTTTGGGAGAATCGGCTTTGGGAGCAGGGGAAGTTACTGAAGTAAATATATGAGATATAAGCAGTTTCTGTAAGAGATGGAGGGTCAGGTTTTAGGTGGCTGTGCCTGGGGAACTAGAACCAGGTTGGGGCCAATAGGGATTGGCGATTTTACATGAACTGGTTCTTTGAGGAGCTTAATGGTAAAGGTAAGGCCAGTATCTGTGCCTGATTGATAAAGGCAGAGGTCCCATGAGAATCCTCAAGTCCAATCTTGGGACTTAACACAGTCTGTAAATGTAATGGACAAGGGGAGGCACCAACCCAAGGTGACATGGTTGGAACTTTTACAAAGAGGATTAGCATCTATAAGGCTTTGAGGGTGTGAAAAATTTTGTGAGACAGTAATCCCAGGAGGAGGCAGGACTTCAATTAAACCATCCCCGAGGTCTCACAACTCCAACTGGCACAATAAAAATCAGCTTTGCCATTGCACTTATAATGGACAGAGTGGCTACAATGGAGCCCTGAGCAAACATAAAAATCTGTATTTTGAAGTTCTGGCTGACAGAATTATCACAGCCAGGGCCAACTGGCTGAGGAGCCAAACCCCAAATATGTTGAGGAGTAATAATCTGAGTATTGGGTGCATTATTCTCTGGGGCACTGTACAGGTCTAGCTGATGTTGAAGACCCCAAGGGGCCGCCGCTCCTTGTGCCAGTTTACAAAGATTGGGAGTAAGGTCTGTTGGCCACCAAATGCTGTTGGAGGTTTTGGAAGTGGCCCAGACAACATCATCCCTTTCTGAGATGACTATTCGAGTATAATTCCAAGAGATGTATCTATTAGGAGCCTTAGGCAGAGGCAATTGAACGTTGATGATCATTCCAGTCAGCCACAGGATCACGAGCATTCTTGACTGGCTTTGTGGGGGTATCTATTTATTTCATTAATCTTTCTGGTAGCCATTTAGCTGTGCCTTCTCTGGTATTAAACAGACATATCAATCCTCGGCCCCATATGAGAACTGAGTCCGGGCCATTCCATTAAAGGTATGAGGGTCCTTCCACATAACTGTGGCATACCTTTATTGGCCTCAGGATGCCAGAGGCAATCAGCAGCAGATTTGCCATGAGCATCCAGATTTAGACAATTGAGAACAAACAAGGCATGATGGAGAGTATTTCTGGAAGACTCCTTCTGGGGGTGTAGCTCCTCCTCTTTTGTTTTAAAAGCCAATTTTTCAGAGTTTTTGTAAAATCAGGGCAGAAGTGCCAGTAGCTGTTCCTCCCATACTCAGAGAATTATAAAGATATTATTCTAAAATTTTAGAATATCTGTTTTATAATACCTTATCTTTGATGATTATAAGGAATCCCAATAATCTGGGTAATATTAAGTTGTCAGCAAAACATCTCAAATTTTTTACTGTAATAGCCAGTTTTATCTATCTTAATCTGGTATGAAACATCAACCATAGAAAGATAATGTAGGCAATAATAATTTATATTTTTAGTTGTATTTCTTATTAAAGTAGTTGTGACTAGAAAGCCTAAAAAGATATCAAATCACATATACATATTTTAATTTTGTAAAATCAGAAATAAGTAACATCCATTTATCATAATTGATTAGATATAAGTCCTCAAGTATTACCAACATTTTGAAAAAATTGAAGACACTAAAAACAAATTTGATAATTTGACTTATACACTCTCTAGAAATATCAAATTATTATCTCAAGCTATTATTATTAAACATATGTAATAATCATTAAGCAATAGCACACCACTTTGGAGAAGATCTCTGTAGATCTACAAAGATGTATTATCCTGTGGTGATGTTATATAGACAAATAAATGCCTTTTTGAGTCTTAATGATAATCTTATAAAAATTTTTTTAAATTATATCCATGATTATTAAGTTCTTTTGTAATGAGACTGTTATTAGGCCTTTTTCTGATAACATTCCAAAAGGTTATAAAACAATTTGTAAAAAATCATTAAAATGGAACCAACAATTTACTATAGGTGTTAGGACAGAAAATAAAATATTGTCAAAAAATATATGAATACAGAGGACAAAAAGATAAGAGGCAAATATAATGAAGAGATAAAACAAAACTCTTTGCCTTTTCCCACTTAAAATAGGATATAAAATAGAACTTTTTTCCTTTTTTCAAATAAAATAGAAGTTTTCTTTGTACCTATTTCTTTAGATAGTTTTCATAATAAAACTGTTTTACTCTTAATAATAAACTCTATAATAACTTTTTAAAGTGGCCTCAAACTTGCAGGCATAAGTTAGAGCCCAGAAGTTCTTGTTAAGATAAAACAAAGGCTGTTTACTTAAACTTTGGCTGTTTTTAGGATGAGGTGTTAAGTGTCAAAAACTGCAGTTTCTGGCCTCAAAAGATCACAAAAGGCAGATCAGCTACAGTGTCACAGCAACCTAGATAAACAAACTTTTATTTTTACAGCAACCCCAATGTAAAGAATAAATTGTATGGCCAATTGTTTTTGTAGAGTCTATAATCTATCTGATATACAAATCTGTTATGGCATTTTTCTGGGGTCTAGATAATCCAGTATGAGCTCTTAAATGTCTTATAAAATTAAGGAAAAATACATGTTTCTTAAATTGAGCTGTATTTGTAAAATCTGAAAATTAACAATATCTAAAAAAGAAACAATTTTAAGCAATTATAAACCATGAGCTATATACTGGCTATGAGTAAACCAACTAAAAGCTTAATTTTTTGTACTTTAAATAGTGGCTATAGCACATAGTTCAATTATTTGTGTTGAAGCGGGAGAAACTCAAGACAGTAAACATGTAATCTGATTATATATATTGACTTCCCATTAAATGGGCTGTCTATTAATACAGTAAACACACTTTTTATGGGCTATATATATAAATTTATAAGAAATACAAAAGCATGTATAGGGGAAAACTACAAAAAAATTGATCATGTATTAGGCCAAAAATCAGTATTCTTTAATAACCAATTATGTTATTATTTGGAATAGGAAATATTTCATAAGTTCTCCTTTAAAATGCCCTTGTGATCTTAACCTAGAATTTTATATTAACACAACAACAGCTTCAAAACAGGATGTTAAAACTTCTTTTGGAAATAAATATAAATCTATATTAATAATCTCTTTTTATCAAAGGACAGTTATAAAACAGTCAACAATCAATCTATATAATATATTGATTAATAACAGCTTCCTCTACTTTTTGTAAAATTATTTTTCTTTTAACAATTAATTGTTGAGGAAAATTAGAATTTGTATCTCTCTTGAAAACATTAAATAGAGGCTTAAGTCCTCTTGTGGTGACCTTAAGATAAAATAAGTAAACTATCTATTCTTATTTAAATTTTTGTGTCACAATTTATTTAGGAATATAACTGATGTCTCAAATATTGAAAAGGTATTGTCTTTGAAATTTTTTTAAAATTGTTTTTAAAGCAACAAGCACTCTCTAAAATTTTAAAGCTCATTGTATGACAGCAAAAGTTTGTATTAAAACTCCTTTAGAGGGATCAACTAATAAGCCAATTGCATAATGAAAGAGGTGTTCATCAGGGCCTTGTTTGATCTCAGATAAAAACTCTTACTGAGATCTCTTTTTTACATCTGGTTTTTGAACGACTCTAACTCTGAGTTACCAGTTTTAATCTAGCTTTTTGTTGGCAAAATTATAAATTTGTAATCATACGCAATAACTTATAGGCTAATAATGTATAACCAAAACATATAGAATGTATTTATATTTTTAAAACCAGACAAGAACAAAATAAATTAAATGTACTTCTTATAGATTTTATCCAAACAATTTTTTCTTATCTTTTTTAGCTATAATTTTATGAGAAAATTACCCTTCCACTTTGTCAAACTGGAAAAACCACTATCAATTCCTTTACTGTAGAAGCCAAAAACTCTTGGCCTCCTTCCAATAGCTGCTTCTTATGAAAACAATTAACTCTTGCCAGGGCTCTTTCTGCGGTGCCCTGCTCCCAGCCATAGAACAGGGTAAATTATCAGCCTCTGTTGTGTAAATTGAAACTGCTTTTTCCAAGCAAGTTTTAAACTAAATCGGGGGTGGGAGGGGGTGGATAGCAAACAGTTTTAACCAGTTTTTCTTTTGAACATGAAACAGAACAACAATCATTCAAACAATGAAACACAAATAGACAATTGACACACATGGACAGATTGGTGGACCAAGGACACACAATAGACAGAGAAAGCAGAACTGAGAATCTTTTCAAAGTTTAACTTTTTATCTCCTCCTTAGGAGGTATAGCATTTTTTTTTTTTTTTTATCAATAGTCCCCTCTTGGGAAAACAATACTAATGAAGACAAAGAATTTTTAAAGATTTTTTTTTTTTTTTTTTGGTATTTTTGAGACAGGGTTTCTCTGTGTAGCCCTGGCTGTCCTGGAACTCACTCTGTAGACCAGGCTGGCCTTGAACTCAGAAATCCGCCTGCCTCTGCCTCCCAAGTCCTGGGATTAAAGGCATGTGCCACCACCGCCTGGCAAAGATCCTTTTTTCTTAACCCTAGTTCCTCATGTCCTGAGTGACTCACTGAGTCCCATCACAAATAGTGATTGTTTAGAAAATGCCTGTCCCATCCCTTTTTCTCAAGGTCTGGCAGCTCTGATTTTCACACATGGACTATCTCACTGGTGGGGGGGTGGGTGGACCGTGGTATCCACATGGTATTCTGAATGCAAAGTGCTCTCAAGCACCTCAGGAGTCATCTCTTGAGTGCCCCAAGAAATGCGAAGTTGCTCACTCACAGCACCTCCAGGAGCCACTCTAAAAAGTGCTCCATAATTTGGAGTGACCTCAGGCACTCCAGGCAGTCACCCTCAATGCTCCTGAAAAAAAACTAGGTAGGCCTACTCTTCTCTGCCGAGCTGGCATTCTCTCCTCCTCGATCCCCAGAGTCCGTGTTCAGGCACCAGAATGCCCCAGTCCCACAGGGCATTGAACTGAGATCAGAAGACCTGGAAGAGAGAACTGGAGGACAAGGGTACTTGAAGAATAATGGCTTGTCTATAGTCTGATCAAACCGCAATTTTAATTTTTTCACACATATATACATAGAGGCAGGATGTGGGGAGGGGGATGATACAGGAGTATAGGTGTTCTCAGGGGGAGTACAGATATTTTCCAGAACAGAGTATTGGCTGGGTGAAGAAGCAAGGTGGAACAGGTCACTATGACTCTATGATTCATTTGTTCTTATCTAAGCTGGTACTTTCCACCAAGGCTACCTATCTACAAGGTCTATAGCAATCTGTTCTAGGGTTAGTGTTTTCCCACAGAGTCCAAGACTTTGTGTTAGTAGGCATGTATGGATGACTTAGGCCTTCAATGTATGAGCAAGGTTGCTCCCAACAGATATTAGCCAAAAAAAAAAAAAAAAAAAAAAAAAAAAAAAAAGTATAGAATACCCAGGATACAGTCCACAGAACTCAAAAAGGTTAACAAGCTGAAGGGCCCAAGTGATGTTGTTTCAATGCCACTTGAGAGGGAGAAAAAACAATCATGGGGCAATTGGGGGCAGATGGAGACCTCTCTGTGGGAGGGGCTGTAGAAGGATGAAGCTGAGTGAAAGAAGCCAGGAGCCAGGAGCAATGCTGAACACCTTCTGTCCCATTAGGGTCTGTGGCTCGAGGCCTGCGCTCGACCAGGCGCCCAGCTGCCTCTCACAGCCCACCGCCCTATATTCTCCCACAGAGACGTCTATGGCCATCAGTCACATAGTGCCTCAGGCTCTCCCACATGTAGATGAGGTATCTCCAAGCTCTCAGACCAAACCAATATCTGCTGCCAGACCCTAACCCACCCCAAAACTGTATACAAGGGCCCTATTCAGAAGTAAAGGTGTGTGAGAATCATCCCGTTGTCTGAGAGTTTCTGTCGCAAGAGCTGTAACACTTGGGAAGAAATCTGCTCTCCCAAAGCACCTTCAGGACCCTCCTCGCCAGCTAGCCGGCACCTCTCCAGCCCAGACCAGACCGGCTCAGCACAGAGGGACAGGTGCAGCACCTGGGAGTGACTGGGCGGTGATAGAGGAGACGTGAGCAGAGGCAGCATCGGAGGTGATCTCCCCTCCCTGCTTGCACTCTGTCCCCTTAGCCCGGACCAAAAATCGTAGTGGGACACCCTCCGGAACAGGGACCTGCAGGAGAGGGGTTAGGAGGAGAAAGGGGGAACATGACCAGGTATTGAGGGCAGGAGGAGAAAGGACAGGAGAGAAGCCCCAGGGGCCAGCAGAATGAATGGAAATATGTAACTTTGGGGGTGGCAGGTGGGTGGTGGGTGGTGGGACCCTCTAGAAAGTACCAGAGACTTGGGAAGTAAGAAACTCTTAGGATTCAAAAGGATTCAAAAGGATCTCAGGATTCGCCTTAGGTGAAATGCCCAACAGTGAGAAGCGGGAACTTGTAGAGTCCACCTCCTTGTAGAAAGACAAGGCATCAAGTGCAGGATGGGGTTGCCATCCCACAGTCAAAAATTCTGACCCAAAATTGTTCCTGTCTAAAAGAACTGCAGGTACAAAAATGGAGAAGAGCCTGAGGGAAAGGCCATCCAATGACTGGCTCAACTTGGGATCCATCTCAAGGGGAGACTCCAAGGCCTGACACTATTAATGATACTGTGGTGTGCTTACAAACAGGAGCCTAGCATGACTGCCCTCTGAAAGGCCCAACAAGCAGCTGAGACAGAAGCAGATACTCACACCCAACCATTAGACTAAAGTTGGGGACTCCTGTGGTTGAATTAGGGAAAGGCTAGAAGAAGCTGAGGAGAAGGGTGACCCTATAGGAAGACCAGCAGTCTCAACTAACCCAGACCCCTGAGATCTCTCAGACACTGAGGCACCAACCCAACCAGGTAGCATACAGGAGCTGGTCTGAGGGATCCAACACATATACAGCAGAGGACTGCCTGGTCTGGCCTCAGTGGGAGAAGATGCACCTAACTCTTGAGAGACTAAAAGCCACAGGGAGAGGGAAGGACTGGCAGGGGTGGTGGTAATGGGAAAACATCCTCTTGGAGACAAGGGGGGAGGAGAAATGGGATAATGAACTGTGGGCAGGAGGACTGGGGGGGGGGGGGGCAACTACTTGATTGTAAAAAAAAGATAAAAGTAATGAGGGGGGGGGAGGTGTGTTGGGGTAAGAAAGTACCAAATTTTATTTCATGTGTGGAGTCTAGGTTTAAATATATTACATGAAAGCAGAAGAGATTACTTGGGAGGAAGAAGGTAACCAGCAGGAAGAATAAGGTAACAGGAAGGGCAGCAGGCAGATGAATACTTAGGAAGGTACAATTGTATGCATATATGAGAATGTTGCAGTGAAACTTACTATTTTGTATACTAACTAAATTAATATATTTTAAAAATTAAAGCTAACATTAGTTAACAGTTACTTTGAACCAAGCATCCTTCAAACTGCATACTAAAATCCAGGTGTCAAGTTAAGTGAGTGTAACACCATCACTTAGAAATCTGAGGTGTCTAAATCTTCACTAACAACAAGAAAGAAAGAAAGAAAGAAAGAAAGAAAGAAAGAAAGAAAGAAAGAAAGAAAAGAAAAGAAAAGAAAGAAAAGAAAGAGGCAAGCAAACTGAGGACCAGAACTGTGATAAATTTGAGGCCTGCCTGGTTTACAAAGCAAGATCTTATACCCCCCTCATTAAAATATAAAATGTTTAATCTTCTATAGTTACCATACTATCACTCCAATAAATTTATTTGGAAATGAAAGGCAGAGTTAGGGGCAGCTAAACAAGTCCCATACTATTAATGCATTCATGTAACCTACAGACTGAACTGAATAATAGTTCCTCTAAGTATAATCCAACAAAGTATACTGTTTTTTAGTGAATGGATGATATATAAAAATCTCAGACACTATTACAAGGGCAGAGAACATCTTAATATTATATTAATATTATATTATATTATATTATATTAATAAAATAGATATTAATTTAGCAAACAGTAGGAGAATTCAGCAATGTAAGCAACATTTTTGGTGACAAGAAACTCTACTTATGGAGACTGCATGTCATTTAAATATTATTGATTTTATGAAAGTCATTGGGGGAAAGTGATTCATTTTCTTTTTCCAAGTCATAACTCAAACAGAGGCATCTTTGAACAACATAAAAATCTGCATGAAGCAAATAACATTTTAAAAGTTAAAAATTAGAAATTGATAGGTGACTTGCTCTATGGATTTTACTAATTTGTTAGAAGATTTATGAAAAATGTTTATAAAATATATTTTACAAAAAACATATTTTCAATGTCTATTTATAGATTGATTATATCGTAATATTTTTATATTTATACAAGTTATGGATATACCTGAATAAGTTAAAGGTAATGTTTTACAACTATTTCCTAACTTTAATTGCTTTTATAATACAGATCTGTTGAATTTAAATGACCTTTTTTATTTATTTCAGGAACTCTGATTTCATAACTAAAATGCTATTAAGCCATACTCTTCTTCTTTGCCATATTCTGTTAGTAATCCACAGCTGATCTGTCACTAATGTTCTTAATGTACTACTACCATTTGAATTCAGGTTGCCTGAATTATGAATAATATATCTCTAACCTTTGTATTAACCAAAGCAAATTGCCTTTTGACATCATTAAATTATATTTATATGAAGTAGAAGTTATTTTATTACCAGCTAGAGTGATGAAGTTATGGATATTTGCCATAGGACAGGCATTAGGCCTAATCCAAAAGAATCTAAAATGTCTTCAACTTTTATTGAACCGTTTTGATAACTACAATAGCCTTATCCTGCCTGTTATTCTTAGTGATCTTCCTAAAACAAGTTTTTTTAATCAGCTGAAAAGATGGCTCAGGATTAGAAGCCTGTATACTTCATAATCTTCAAATTTTTAAATTTCAAAAGATGGTATCTAGCCGGGCGGTGGTGGTGCACGCCTTTAATCCCAGCACTTGGGAGGCAGAGGCAGGTGGATTTCTGAGTTCGAGGCCAGCCTGGTCTACAGAGTGAGTTCCAGGACAGCCAGGGCTACACAGAGAAACCCTGTCTCGAAAAACCAAAAAAAAAAAAAAAAAAAAAAAAAAAAAAAAAGATGGTATCTTAAAAATAAGAACTGTTTTCCTTGTTTAAACACTATTTCACTTTCCAAACCAAAACTGCAATACAACAGTTGATGTGATCTTACATAAATAAATGAAGTTCAGTTCTCCAAACTATTCTTTATCTCATCCTATTTTCTTATAATGCTATTTCTTTACACATTTGCTTTCTTGGTCTTGTTCAACTCTAGTCCTCCTATTTTTGCCCAAAAGTCAATGTCCTAAGTGGCCTAGATGAGTTATGTAAAATTATCATCCACTCCTCTGTAGCCTGTAGGCATGACTACTGACAAATTACTTAATTATAAGTGATTTTTTTATTTTTACATAAAATATTTCTACTTGGCTATGTCCTTGAGATCAGAGATTATATTATTTCAGACAATTCTCAATCCAATGATGTCTTTCTGTCTTTATGGTACCCAGGAGGGTTTAATAAGAGGAAATACTTCCTTATTGAATCACTTCATTCCTAGGTTTCCATAATTTCCTATTCTACGTAGGCTTCCCCTCCTCTGTTAGCCCCTCTTTCTTAGGCAACCCTCCACACACACTTTTTCAGATCTTTTTGCTTCAAGTTCCTATATTAACTCCTTTCTATTCTATAATTATATGTTACCTAAAAAGTGTACTTCTAGTCCAAGACTTGATTTTTAGGATTTTTGTGTTTTATTCCCTGTCTTTCTGTCTGTGTGTGTGCCTGTATGTGTGTGCGTTCACATGTTGTATATTATGTATACAAGAGTTCTCACAAACCAGAAAAGGACAGCAGAACCCTTCAAACCAGAGTTACAGGCAGTTGTAAGCCTGCTGATGTTGATGCCAGGGACAAAACTGGGGTCCTCTGGAAGAATTTCTGAGCCACCTTGTAAGCCCTAGTCCAAGACTCTAAATGACACTTATATGCCAGTATTTACCAAATACTGACCCTTCTGGAGTATTCAAGCTATATTTATCTAACATCCCCACATGGACAGCTATGCTTTTAACGTTATACATGACCAAAAGTACTTTAAATCCAATTTGTTTGTTTGTTTTCAGGATAGACATGTAACTCAGCGGTAGCCTATCTGATTAGCAAGTATGAAGTCCTACATTCTGTTCTTGTATTAGTTACTTTTCTCCTGATGTGATAATATATCAAAACCAAGGCAACCTACAGAAGGAAAACTTTATTGAAGATTGCAGTTCAAGGGAGATAAGAATACAACATAGCCAGGAAGTGCATGATGGCTATGCAACGAGATGAGAGCTTACATCTTGAAGCAGATAAAGTGAACTAGAAATGGTGCAAGTCTTAAAACCTTCAAAGCCTGTCTCCACAGACTTCTCCTCAAAGAGACTGCACCTCGTAAGCCTCCCCAAACAATGCCGCCAATTGGAATACAAGCATTCAAATATCCCAGAGGATGGAGGATATTTCTCACTCAAATCACCATAATCACCAATATGAGGAGAGAAATCAAACTTTGCATTCTCCTTCCATTCTTACCTGCTGCAAGTCCTTTTATGGAGTCTGTGACTCTTCTGAAGTTTGTAGCGTACAACCAATATTAAGATACTCATTTTTGCTTCAAAGCTAATATAATATCCACTAAAATCAGTAATCTAAAATACAATAAATTCTAGACCAGCAAAATGACTCATCAAGGAAAGGCACTTGCCATCCAATGAGAGGAAAATCAGCTTTCACACATGTGCAGTGGCACACACATGTGCAGTGGCACACACACACACACACACACACCACATCCAATAAATATAATAAAATTTTATGACAAAACCAGTAGCTCTTGTAAATATAAGGCTACTGTGGGCTTCAATGATTCCACAAGGGAAAACTCAGATACTGCCACCAAAGCCATGTCAAGGGTTCAATATTACTATCAGATTTAATTCCATTAAAAGTTAATGTACTTTCTTTACAAAGTAGCCACTATATTTATCAAAATACTTGGATTTTCTAATAGTATCTAAATTAAATGAATCCCTTCATAAGAGAATCACTTCTCTAGCTGCCTTGTAAAAGTCATGGTATAGCTCTGAGTATTAAGATACTGCAAGAATCTCTGTGCCTGAGAGACTCTTAGAAGAACATGTATCCACTAAACTCTATTCATTCTAAACTCTTAATCAAATGAAGTCAATCCTTTTATAGTAGCTTAGACAAAAGGAGTTTCCAACAAGCCAAAAATAGAAGCTCTTTCCTAAAATAATCTTTTAATATGCTCTTAACTTCTAAAAGTCATTAATATTATAGTTCTTATACATTTTCAAAACTAAATAATCAAATTTAAAATGTTTTTTTGTTTGTTAGTTTACATTTCCACCCATCCTCTCTTCCCTGCTGCAGCTATCTTTTATCTGCCCTGCGGTTCCCTTGTCTTGTAACTCCAGCCTCCTCCCCTACACTATTTAATTTCTACTACAGTTCATTCAGAAGAGCTCTGTAGCAGGCCAACACTGTCCCCTACTGTCCACATCTTTTTGCTGTTTGTGTGTGCGCTCTCTCTCTCTCCCTCCCTTTTGTCTTTCTTTTTCTTCCTTTCTCTTTTTTGATACCCACCCTACTACTTTTACAGTGTGCAGAAACCCCAGAGGAAGACCTGGTTAATATGAACTCCATCATCAGGGTCCCTTTATTTTCCAAACTAATTAGTGCTTAAGTGTCTCTCTTATAGTCACTTGCTATTCTATTATCAGAGTGGGTTAACTACTAGATAGCTGTTGCTCAATTCTTCACAGACATGGAAAGAGCAATTCTCATCTTCATATGGAAAAATTAAAAACACAGAATAGCAAAAACAATTCTCAACAATAAAAGAACTTCTGGGGGAATCACCATCCCTGACCTCAAGCTATACTACAGAGCAATAGTGATTTAAAACTGCATGTTATTGATACAGATAAAATCAGGTTGATCAATAGAATAGAACTGAAGACCCAGAAATAAACCCACACACCTATGGACACTTGATCTTTGACAAAGAAGCCAAAACCATATAGTGGAAAAAAAGAAAGCATTTTCAACGAATAGTGCTGGTCTAACTGGATGCCAGCATGTAGAAGAATGCAAATAGATCCATATTTATCACCTTGTACAAATCTCAAGTCCCACTGGATCAAAAACTTCCACATATCTGAGGTATTTTTCACCCTACTTCTTTCCTAAACCTGGTATTGTTTTCTATTGAAGATATTCTAGGTCACTTGGGGATCCAACTTCTGAGCAGGAGGACCTTTTAGGGAAGCAAACCATGGTAAGACATGAGATTGAAAATCTGGTATAGATTGACTTTATCAACCTGGTAAACAGGAAGGGACTCTAATTCCAGTCAAATCATTGCCAGTATATTTAAAATACAGTACAATTTGTGAGAAATTTTACAGACAACAATCAGTCCAATTCTAGGTGCACAATGTAGGTTAAGTTTTGACTACATAGAAACCAGTTTACAAATTTACATTTGACCACAAGAATGGATTTGTATTTATTAAACTCCTAGAATTTAATCTGGTCTCTGAACAAGAGCATACAGTTCACAAAGTACATCTGACAATTCCCCTAAGGATGATTAAAAGTCTAGAGAATAAAGAATCTCTTTCATAATTATTCAGCAGAACTTGGAAAAGGTCTGCCTCTACAGGGAAAGTTGTTAAGGTCTGTCTTTAAAAAGCAAAGAGATCACCAGTTCTTTAGCAATACAACCTCTGAGCATTTTGGATTGAATAAATTTATCTCCTTCATTGAAAAAAAAAAACTTTCACATAACACCAGATACACTGAATCTAAAAGAAAAGAAAGTGGGAAATGGCCTTGGCATGGGGAAATTTTTCCTGAACAGATCACCAATGGCTCAAGTTCTAAGATCAGAAATTGACAAATGGGACCTCACAAAACCGAAAAGCTTCTGTAAGGCAAAATATACTGTCAATAAGACAAAATGACAATCTACAGATTGGGGAAAGATCTTTATTTCACTAATCTTACATCCAATAGAGGGCTAATATCCAAAATATACAAAGAACTCAAGAAGTTAGACTCCAGAAAAACAAATAACCCAATTTTAAAATGGGCTATGGAGCTAAGGAATTATCAACAGAGAAATCTTGAATGGCCAAGAAGCACTTAAAGAAATGTTCAACATCCTTAGTCATCAGGAAAATGCAAATCAAAACAACCATGTAACAACTTTACATCAATCAGAATGACTAAGATCAAAACCTCAGGTGACAGCAGATGCTGGTGAGGATGTGGAGAAAGAGGAACACTTCTCCATTGCTAGTGGGATTGCAAGCTGGTACAACCACTCTGGAAATCAATCTGTCAGTTCCTCAGAAAATTGGAAATAGTTCTACCTGAAGACCCTGGGCATATACCTAAAAGATGTTATACCATATTAGAAAGACACATGCTCTACTATGTTCACATACTATGTTCTGGTTATTTGAAATAACCAGAAGCTGGAAACAACCCAGATGTCCTTCAACCAAAGAATGAATACAAAAAATGTGGTTCATTTACACAGTGGACTACTACTTATCTATTAAAAACAAAGACATCATGAATTTTGCAGGCAAATGGATGGAACTAGACAATATCATCCTGAGTGAGGTAACCCCCAAAGGACATACATGGTATATAGTCAATGATAAGTGGATATTAGCCAAAAAGTTCAGAATTCTCATGATACAACTCAAAGACCATATAAAGCTTAACAAGAAGGAAGGCCCAAGTGTAGATGCTTCAATATCACTTAAAATAAGAGGGAGGGACCTGGGTGGGAGAGGGAATGGGGAGAGAATAAAGAGAAGGGCGGGATCAGGTATGGGGGGAGACAGGAGAGAAGCCCAGAGGGCTAGGAGAATGAATAGAAATGTGTAGCAAAGTGAGGTGGGGGACAGGGGGATCTTCTAGAAAGTCCCAGCCACCAGGGATGTGAGAAGCTTCCAGGATCCAATAGGGATAACCTTAGCCAAAATTCCCAACAGTGGGGAGATGGATCCTAAAGAGACCATCTCTAATTCATAGACATGGCTCCCTGTTGAAGGATGGGGCCACCCATTCATCTCAAATTTTTTGACCCAGAATTGTTCCTGTCTAAAGAAAATACAGGGACAAAAACAGAGCAGAAACTGAAGGAAAGGCCATCCAGAAACAGCTCGAACTTGGGATCCATTCCGTGTGCAGGTACCAAACCCCAGTAATATTGGTGATGCCATGTTTTGCTTGCAGACAGGAGCCTGGAATGGCTATCCTCTGAGAAGCTCTACAAGAAACTGACTGAGACAGATGCAGATACTTACAGCCAACCATTGGACTAAGCTGTGAAAGAGATATAGGAATGACTGAAGGAGCTGAAGGGGGTTGCAGCCCCATAAGAACAAGAGTATTAACTAACCAGACCCCTCAACCAAAGAACATACATGCGCTGGTCCACGACCTTCCCCATCCCCTGCTATATAAGTAAGAGGCTGGGAAAAAAAGTTT
This sequence comes from Arvicanthis niloticus, assembly GCF_011762505.2. Taxonomy (NCBI): domain Eukaryota; kingdom Metazoa; phylum Chordata; class Mammalia; order Rodentia; family Muridae; genus Arvicanthis; species Arvicanthis niloticus. Next base: position 81,863,250 of record NC_047661.1, read on the forward strand.
TCCAAGCTAATGGACTCAAGCTGGAGTAGCCATCCTAAAATCTAATAACATAGATTTTTAACCAAAATTAATCAAAATAGACAAGGAAAAACACTTCATACTCAAAGGAAACATTTACCACAATGATATCTCAATTCTGAACATCTATGCCCCAAACACAAGGGCACCTACATTTATAAAAGAAACACTGCTAAAGCTTAAATCACACATTGAACCCCACACATTAATAGTGGGTGACTTCAACACCCCACTCTCACCAATTGACAGGACATTCAGACAAAAACTAAACAGAAAAACAATGAAACTAATAGGCATTAACAAACAAATGCACCTAACAGACATCTATATAATGTTTCACCCAAACACAAAGGAATATACCTTTTTCTCAGCATCTCCTGGATCCTTCTCCAAAATTCACCATATAGTTGGTCACAAAGCAAGTCTCAACAGATAAGAGAAAATTAAAATAATGCCTTGTATCTTATCAGATCACCATGGATTAAAGCTGGACTTCAACAACAACAGAAACACAAAATAGCCTACACACTCAAGGAAACTGAACAACTCTCTTCTCAATGATCTCTGGGTCATGGAACAAATAAAGAAATTAAAGACTTTCTAGAATTCAATGAAAATGAAAGGCACAATATACCCAAATTTATAGGACACAATGAAAGAGGTGCTAAGAGAACAGTACATCTCCATAAAGAAATTAGAGAATTCTCAAACAGCAATTTAAAAGTATACCTGAAAGCTCTAGAAAAAAATGTAGCAAGCACACCAAAGGGGAGTAGAAGGCAGAAAATAATCAAAATCAGGGCTGAAATCAATCAGTTAGAAACAAAGCAAAAGAATCTACAAAACCAAGAGCTTATTCTTTGAGAAAATCAACAAGATAGACAAATCCTTAGCCAAACTAACTAAGAGACAGAGAGACAGCATGCAAATAAACAAAATCAATAATAAAAAGGGAGACATAAAAACTGACACAAAGAATCATTAGGTCTTACTTCAAAAACCTGTACTCAACAAAACTGGAAAATCTCAATGAAATGATTGATTTTCTAGACAGATACCACTTACCAAACTTAAATGAAGATCAGGTGAAACAGCCCCACAACCCCTCAAGAAATAGAAGCAGTTATTAAAATTGTCTGACCAAAAAAAAAAAAAAAAGCTTAGGACCACATGGTTTAAGTGCTAAATTCTACCAGACTTTCAAAGAGCTAACTCCAATACTCCTCAAACCACTCCACAAAATAAAAACAGAAGGAACACTGCCAAATACATTCTCTGAGACCACAGTCGCCCTTATAGCTAAACCACACAAACAATCAACAAAGAGAACTTCAGACTGATTTATCTTATAAACATCAATGCAAAACCACTCAATAAAATACCCACAAACTGAATCCAGGAACACATCAAAGACATCATCCATCAAGATCAAGTAGGCTTCAGCCCAAGGATGTAGGGATGGTTCAATATAGTAAAAAATCCATCAACATAATTCACCATATAAATAAAGTAAAAGAAAAATCACAATTATCTAATTAGATGTTGAAGAAGCCTTTGATAAAATCCAACATCCCTTCATGTTAATGGTATTAGAGAAATCAGGGATACAGGACACATACCTAAACATAATCAAAGCAATATACAGCAAGCCACTAGCCAACATCAAACTAAATAGAGAGAAACTTGAAGCAATCCCACTAAAATCAGGGACAAACAAGGCTACCCATTCTCTCCCTAGCTATTCAATAGTTTTGAAGTTCTAGCCAGAGCAATAAGAAAACTAAAGGATATAAAGGGGATACAAATTGGAAAGGAATAAGTTAAGGTATCACTATTTGCAGATGATATGATAGCATAAGCAATCCCAAAACTTCTACCAGAGAACTCCTACAGCTGATAAAAACACCTTCAGTAAAGTGGCTACATACAAAATTATCTCAAAGACATCAGAAGCCCTCCTTTATATAAACAATAAATGGGCAGAGAAAGAAATTGCACCCTTTGCAATAGCCACAAATGATATAAAATATCTTGGTGTAACAAGAACTTCAAGTCCCTGAAGAAAGAAATTGAAGAACAAATATATCAGAAGATGAAAAGATCTCCCACGATCATGGATAGGTAGGATTAACATAGTGAAAATGACCATCTTACCAAAAGCAATCTACAGATTCAATGCAATCCTCATCAAAATTCCAACACAATTTTTTATAGACCTTGAAAAAATAATTCTCAACTTCATGTGGAAAAACAAAACTAGGATAGCCAAAACAATCTGGAATAAAAGAATTTCTAGGGGAATCACCACCCCTGACCTCAAGCTGTTCTACAGAGCAGTAGTGATAAAAACTGCATGGTATTTGTACAGAAACAAAAACATTGATGGAATCAAATCAAAGACCCAGAAATAAACTCACACACCTATAGACACTTGATTTTTTTTATAAAGAAGCCAAAGCCATACAATGGAAAAAATGAAAGCATCTTCAACAAATGGTGAAGAACTAACTAGATGTCTACATGTAGAAGAATTAAAATGATCCATACTTATCATCCTGAACAAAACTAAAGTCCAAGTGTATCAAGGACCTCAGCATAAAACCAGATACACTAAATCTCGCAGAAGGAAAAGTGAGAAATATCATTGTACAGGAGACCAGTTCCTGAACAGAACACCAATGGCTCAGGCTTTATGATCAACAATGATAAATGGAACCTCATGAAACTGCAAAGCTTTTGTAAGACAAAGGACACTCAATAGAACAAATCAGCAGCCCACAGATTGGGAAAGGCTCTTCATCAACCCGGTATCTGACACACTACAAAGAACTCAAGAAGTTAAGACACAAACAACCCAAATAACCGAATTAAAAATGGGGTACAGAACTAAACAGAGAATTCTCAACAGAAGAATCTCGAATGGCCAAGAAGCACTTTTAAAAATATTCAAAGTCCTTAGTATTCATGGAAATCAAAACAACTATGAGGTTCCATCTTATACCTATCAGAGTGGCTAAGATAAAAAACCCAAGAGATAGCATATGCTGGCAAGGATATGGAACAAGGGGAACACTCCTCCATTGCTGGTGGGAGAGCAAACTTGTACAACTGCTTTGGAAATAAAATTGCCATTTTCCCAGAAAACTAGGAATAGTTCTATCTCAAGACTCAGCTATACCACTCCTGGACATATACCCAAAAATGCTCCAACACCTCACAAAGATACTTGCTCAGCTATGTTCATAGCAGCTTTATTCATAATAGCCAGAAACTGGAAACAACCTAGATGTCCATCAATTGAAGAATTGATAAAGAAAATGTGGTACTTTACCTTACAGAAGCTTTTCAATTTTATGAGGTCCCATTTGTCAATTGTTGATCTTAGAACATGAGCCATTGGAGTTCTGCTCAGGAAATTTTCCCCTGTGCCAATGTGTTCAAGGTTCTTTCCCATATTTCATCATATCTGGTTTTATGTGGAGGTCCTTGATCCACTGGGACTTGAGCTTTGTACAAGGATACAAGAATGGATCAATTTGCATTCTTCTACATACAGATAGCCAATTGAACCAGCACCATTTGTTGAAAATGCTGTCTTTTGTCCACTGGATGGTTTTGGCTTCTTTGTCTAAGATCAAGTGTCCATAGGTGTGTGGGTTCATTTCTGGATTTTCAATTCTGTTCCTGATCTTCCTGCCTGTCTCTATACCAATACCACGCAGTTTTTTATCACTATTGCTCTGTAGTATAGATTGAAGTCAGGGATGGTGACTCTCCAGAAGTTCTTTTATTGTTGAGAATAGTTTTTGCTCTCCTGGGTTTTATGCTATTCCAGATAAATTTGAGAATTGCTCTATCTCTGTGAAGAATTGAGTTGGAATTTTGATAGGGATTGCTTTGAATCTGTAGAATGCTTTTAGTAAAATGGTCATTTTTACTATGTTAATCCTGCCAATCCATGAGCATGGGAGATCTTTCCATCTTCTGAGGTCTTCTTCAATTTCTTTCTTCAGAGACTTGAAGTTCTTGTCATACAGATCTTTCATTTGCTTGGTTAGATTCACACCGAGGTATTTTATACTATTTGTGACTATTGTGAAGGGTGTCATATCCCTAATTACTTTCTCAGCCTGTTTATCCTTTGAGTAGAGGAAGGCTACTGATTTAATTTTATATCCAGCCACTTTGTTGAGTTGTTCATCAGCTATAGGAGTTCTCTCATGTATTGCGGGGGAGGGGAGTCACTTATGTATACTATCATATCATCTGCAAATAGTGGTATCTTGACTTTCTCCTTTCCAATTTGTATCCCTTTGACCTCCTTTTGTTGCCTAATTGCTCTGGCTAGAACTTCGAGTACTATATTGAATAGAGAAGAGTGGGCAGCCTTGCCTTGTCCCTGATTTTAGTGGGATTGCTTCAAATGTCTTTACATTTAATTTGATGTTGGCTATTGGTTTGCTGTATGTTGCTTTTATTATATTTAGGTATGGACCTTGAATTACTGATCATTCCAATACTTTTTTAACATGAAGGAGTATAGACATTGTCAATAGGATGAAACAGCAATTCACAGATTGGGAAAAGATCTTTACTAACCCTATATTCAACCCTTTACCAACCAAAATAACCCTATTAAAAATGGGTACAGAGCTCAACAAAATTCTCAACTGAGGAAATCTTGAATGGCTGGAAAGCACTTAAAGAAATGTTCAACATCCTTAAGGAAATGCAAATCAAAACAACCCTGAGATTCCACCTCACACCAGTCAGAATGGCTATGATCAAAATCTCAGGTGACAGCACATGTTGCCAAAGATGTAGAGAAAGAGGAACACTCTTCCACTGCTGGTGAGATTGCAAGCTTGTAAAACCACTCTGGAAACCAGTCTGGCAGTTCCTCAAAAAATTGAACATAGTTCTACCTGAGGACCCAGCTATACCACTCCTAGACATATACCCAAAAGATGCTCCAACATATAACAAGGACACATGCTCCACTATGTTCATAGCAGACTTATTTATAATAGCCAGAAGCTAGAAAGAACCCAGATATCCCTCAACAGAGGAATGGATACAGAAAATGTGGTACATTTATACAATGGAGTACTATTCAGCTATTAAAAACAATGACTTCATGAAATTCTTAGGCAAATGAATGGACCTAGAAAATATCATCCTGAGTGAGGTAACCCAATTACAAAAGAACACACATAGTATGCACTCACTGATAAGTGGATATTAGCCAAAAAGAAGCTCACAATACCCAAGATACAATTCACAGACCACATGAAGCTGAAGAAGAAGGAAGACCAAAGTATGGATGCTTTGGTCCTTCTCAGGAGGAGTAACAAAATATTCAAGGGAGCAAATAAGGAAGACAAAGTGTGGAGCAGAGACTGAAGAAGGGGTCGTCTGGAGACTGCCCCTCCTGGTGATCCATCCCATGTGCAGCCACCAAATGCAGATGGTGTTGTGGGTGCCAGGAAGTTGCATGCTGACAGGAGCCTGATATAGCTGTCTCCTAAGAGACTCTGCCAGATCCTGATATATACAGAGGTAGATGCTCGAAGCTAATCATTGAACTGATCATGGGGTCCCCAATGGAGGAGTTAGAAGACTGAAGATGCTGAAAGGGCTTGTGGCCCCATAGGGAGAGCAACAATACCAACCAACCAGAGCTCCCAGGGTCTAAACTGCCAGACTGGGAACACACATGGAGGGACTCATGGCTCCAGCTATATATGTAGTAGAGGATGGCCTTATAGCAAATTCATAGGAGAGGAGTCCTTGCTCCTGTGAAAGCTGAATGCCCCAGTGTGGCAGAATTCAAGGATGGGAAGGCAAGAGTGGGTGGATGGGTGGGGGCACACCCTCATAAAAGCAAGAGGAGGGGGGATGGGATAGGGGGTTTCTGGGGTAGGGTGGAATGGGGAAAGGGGATAACATCTGAAATGTAAATAAATAAAATTTCCAACAAAAAAAGAAAGAATAAAAAGAAAATGTCCTATAGACTTGTCTACAAACAAACTGATGGGCAGCACTCTAGCACTTTCAGTTGAAGTTCCTTTTCTGAAATGCTTCTACCTTTTGACAAGTTAAAAAAAAAAAAAAAAAAACAACCCACTAACCAGGACAATCATTAATTCACAGCCAACCATTGAACTGATCACAGGGTTCCCAATGGAGGAGTTAGAGAGAAGACTGAAGGAGCTGAAGGGGTCTGAGGGCCCCATGGGGAGAGCAACAACACCAACCAACCAGAGCTCCTCAGGGTCTAAACCACCAGCCTGGGAGCACACAGGGAGGGACCCATGACTCCAACCAGGGTCCAGGAGAGGATGGCCTTGTGGGGTGTAAGTGGGAGAGTAGGTTCTTGGTCCCATGAAGGCTGGATGCCCTAGTTTGGGGGAATTTGAGGGTGGGGAGGTGGGAATCAGTGGGTGAGTGGGGGTACATCCTCATAGAAGCAGGAGGGGGGGATGGGATAGGGGGTTTCTGGGTTGGGGGGAAATGGGAAAAGGGGATAACATCTGAAAGGTAAATAAAATATCCAATAAAAATTAATTTCAAAAAAAAAGAAAAAGAAAACTTAAGCTATCAAACAAAAATCCTATCAACTTCCATTCATTTACAATCACCTTGTGATATATATTACTTCCTTTTACCTGCTACTATTGAGAAATGGCTATTCTTCCTAATGTTTTATACTTTATTTAATGTTTTACACAGTAAATTCCACCTCTCTTGACTATTGTAAAACATTCTATAAAATAGTTTGCTTCTGCTAACTCACTTCCTCTCTAGTAATTACCCCATTTAACTTCTTCCTTCAAAGTATGACTTCTTGAACTTTTTACATTTAATAGCAAAAGCTGCCTCCATTTCTTCTCCCCCATTCTCTTCTTAAATTCTTCCAATCACCAAAACTACTGGGAAAATTGCCAATGATCTCCCCAACAATTTCATTTTATCTCTGAAGAACATTATTTAATATAATTTATCACTCTCACCTCTCAAAATTATGATTAGCTATTCAGAGACCCTCACAAAAATCATTGAGGAATATTTGCATCCAAAATATTTTAATAGTAAGGAACAAATTATAAATCTCAATAATGCATTTCTAATGGTCAAAAGCTCAAGTTAAAAAAAACTTCAAACTTCAATATCCATTGCAAGTAAAAAGCAACAAAATGTAAGTATCTGAATACAATAAAAAAATTCAGATAAAATATAGTTATTTTATATTTAGGCCAAAAATATAACAACATAAACACAAGTTATTAATGTAATTAATTTTAAAGTCTGAATTCCTTGGTAAAGTCTTGCTCTCTGGGAAATAATAAAGTTAACTATTTAATGTTTTTAGTCTCTGTAACCAACATTGGGTTTCTGAAATTAAATAAATAACTTTTCTGCTTCCTTTAGTCTTCTTTTCCTATCAAATTTAGCAATTGTTGCCCAACGGTCTTCTCTCATTTTTTTCAGACTTCCAAACTTCATAAAAGATGCAGGAGTTGATAGAGATAAAGGAGTCTAAATACAAAATAAAATAAAACAAGATCTTAATATATTTAGGAAATGAAATCAGCTTTTAAATTTTGATTTCTGAAGTAAAATTTAACAGCTACCTGTTTGGGAGTTTTGACTAATAGATGAGAATCTGGTGGATTATTATTGTAAAGCCTGTTTGATATATCTTCCTCTGAAACCAGGCTCTTGAAGAAAAACACAAAAATACAATGTTATAGTTTTTCAGTATTATGTTATTAAAATTTTGTCAACATATCACCTATGAGGAGAATGAGAGGTAAATTAAGTAAAAGAAAGGGGGTAGCAAAAACGTTAAGGAAAATAGAACCTGTAACATTTACATCCTGAGATTTGGAGACAAAATACTTATTGTGCATACAATTCTAGAAAACTATACCAGAAATACAAGTGTGGCTGTCTGCCACAGGTCTGTAGGTTGACTGGGGTATACCATTAGTCACTACCACTTAAGGCTGCACTTGACCCAAAAGCAATTGCCAACTAATATTTTCATTGGAAAATATAGAAACTGAAATAAAATTCCAGAGTTCCTAAACAGTTCATTTTATTTTTGCCAGCATAAGTGTCGCCTATGCGAGAGATTCCTGGTATATCCCACTTTACCATGTTCCCAGGGTCACACACAATAATTTTGTTTTACCTTCACAGTTTTGCAGTGCTAGGAATTAAAGCTTAGGCACCAATACAAATACTATCACTGAGCTATAACCTTAAGCCATACAACTCTCCTTTTAAAAAATGAAAATGAAATAATTTAAAGACATTTTGAATATCACAGTAGCTAAGAAATTGTTCAAGATTACTCTGGTAGAAATACAACAGAATTTCAACACTGGAATGTTTACCTCCAAAGTCCAGGCTATCTCTAGCCATTCTTAAAAGTAAACATTCTTATGAAAATAGTTGCTTCCTTAAACATGCTATCCTTACTACATTACTTCTTAGGAGTGACAGAATGTACGGTTGTCAGTACTATGATATAAATGCCAATCAGTATTAGTGTAAAATAAAGCAACATATACCCAAAAATATGAGACTCTTAATAACATATTTGGCTGTAACAATGTTAAAAGTATTAATCCCATTTTTATGTTTTTAAATGTAGTAAAACATCTTTCATAATATTTTTCTGGAAATCACAACAATTAGTCATCTCATATGCCAAGTATATGATATTGTATGGTTTAAGTGTCATGTTTTCTAAAATTTAGAGGGAAATTGTTTGAACCTTAATTTCTGTCAAATGGCATGAAAACATATAATTCTGTCTTGTGACAGTTTGTTGTATTTTATTATCACAATGGTAGATACTATGTATATATGTTACACATTTATATTAAGAAATAACACAAATAATGACATAAATTAAAAATGCTAGTTTTTCATAATATTTTTACCAAGAGATCAGTAGTTTCTGAACTATCTGAATTAACATCAAATTCAAAGACTGTTTTTCTCTTTTTATTACTTCCTCCAGTAGGTATATACTTGTTTTCTCTCTGATACATGCTCTTTTTAGTTGGTGTCTTCACTGTATATTCCTATGTAAAGAGAAAAGGAAAAAAACATACATGAGTGCTTAAGGTAGTAGAATATACCTATAATCCCTTCAGGGGGCTGAAGAAAGATGTTGAGTTTGAGGTCAACCTGGACAACATTGACAGTTCTAGTTCATTCCCTTCAAAGGCAATTTGAAACTAGCAATAAACTTCCATTATTGGCAAATATAACAAGCAAACATTTTGGACAGATAGTTAATGCAGATGATTTTGATATAATATTTTCTTTCTTCGAAATGTTTAGAATATTGGAGTTTAGCCTTTCCTTTGACAGAGTACAAAGAACAGCAGAGAAAGGAAGACAAATTTCTATCCCAGCTTCAGCAATCAACACTCTTTACAAGAAGTTTTATTTTTCTAATCATAATTGAGAACCAAATATTTAATAAACATTGCTATTCCCATAAAACTCACTTCTAAATGAGAAAATACGCTTAATTTTAAGAGAATATAAGCAAAATTACCACATTAGAGAGCTCTAAAAACGCACTCCTCTATAACAACATTAAATACATTGGTAAAAATTATCAGAATTTATTACTCAGTATTCTGGAAATTAATAAAAGTCTTACAGCCATCTAGGGAGCTTTGTGATGTTTTAATTTACCCTTGTCCCCATCATTGTTGACATCTAGTTAATCACTATCAATAAAAGATTTTTAAAAGCATACAAATAAATAAATGTTAATAAATAACCAACTAGCCAGTCGTTGGAATCCTAAAGAACAGGGGCTGACATTTTCAAAATGATTAAAATAAGAACTATGTTCACCTAAAGTATTGAGGCAGACAAGCAAGCATAGGAGAGATTTTTAGCTGGGACTCTCATTTGATTTGGAGTTATGCACATGTCCCATCTTGTAGTAGTGCACTTGGCAGCCTAGTTCCTTTGACTGCACATATGCACATGCATCCTTCTTCAAACAATGAGCTTAGCCACCACAGAAAAAAAGATTTTCATGAAAGACTTATGTAGAACGTTGTTTTAGAGATTCTTGAACATACTAACAATCAGAACTTTTTTATATCTGAAAGGTGAATTCATTGATTTTTATTATTCTCTTACTTTTTTAACAAAAATAATCATTTATATCCTATTAAAGAGGACTCTGATACTGCTGTATAAACATTAAAACAATAAATATTTAAATTTCTATTATATACCTGCTGGCTTCCTAGGTAAGAACAAAATGAAAACACTTTCCGTTGTCCACTATTACCTACACCCAGATCCCCTAGTCAGAAATCTGGCCTTCAAAATCTATGAAGAAAAGCATCTTTATAATAGACTGTAAAAGAAAGAGATAAGCTAAAACATTTAGTTATGTGTGTAGTTTCCCTTTTGTTTATTCCTGAGCCTTAGTGAAAACCTTTACAAGCCCTGTCTTATCTATGTGGTGGGAGGCAAAACACAAGTTAATGTCATGAATAGTTTGGATTAAAGGGGGACGGTCTGAATAAAGTTGTGAAGAGGATGAAGCTAAGGTTCAGAATCTGCATTTTTGTAGAGTCCTCCACTATCCTTGGTGAAGCACACAGGATGTAATTTCAGAGGAGAAACCCTAGTGCAGAATTCTGTAGAGTGATAGTTATACTATATCTCTATGAATTTGGAATCACTCAAGATTCCATATGGAACTGGTATATGTCTCAGATAAAGTGAGCCATAATATTTGTGGTATGTAGCAGGAATAGACTTTGTTATTTTAAGACAGAGTCTTTATATAAGCTTAGGATGACCTCATGGAGATCCTCCTGCCTGTTTTCAAAATGTATGTGAGACCTTATTTTAAATTCTTTAGATAAGCGGCCAAGAACCTGGAAACACCTAGCCTAGACCCCAAACACCAGTAACAGTATCCTTCACAAAAGAGAACTTAATATATAATATAGAATAATAAATATATAATTTCCAGATAAAGAACTTGTCACTCATAGACCTCATACAAGAAATATTTGTATGAAGTGAGACCCTTCAGTCTAAAATGAAATAAAAGTATATTAAAGCAAATGTTTTTAATACTGTTGAAATCACTAGTTCGAATTAAATCATTTTAATTTAAGGTGTTATAATTGTCAAAGCACAACCAAGCAATGACTCTTAAAACAGTAAAAACCCAAAATTAAACCATCACTCTAAAAAGAATCTACTTAACCTAAAAGAAGAGAGAAATGCAAGAAAAAATAGATGTAAGACTTGGCATAAGAAACAAAATGATGGAAGTACATTCTACCATCTCAGTAATTAATTCCATGTCAATAATCACTCTAAAGGACAATGAGTAATAGAATAAATTATGTGAAAAAGATGTAGACCAACTTCACAAAAGACCAATTTTAGGTCTAATGGCAGAGATTAACAATATTAGGTAGAAAATTATGTATTGTACTAAGGAAAATAATTTCAAAGTAGCTACACCCTTATTCAGCAAAACTTAAGATAAACAATGGTACTTTTAAGAGTTTAATCTATCAAAATGTTGTAAGCAGACCTTCAAAACACATGAATCCATAACCAGAAAAACAATAGTGATTTCAAAAACTCACTTTTACTAATTAGTAAAAACAACTACACAGAAGCTAAGGAAACACGAGGTTTAAAAGATTCTATAATGCAATCAAATGAAGATTAGGGAAATTAATAAATATGTAAATATAGCAATTCATAAATATCTTATATCATAAATATCTCAGCTCATTATTTAAGCCAGGTGTGGTGTCATATACCTTCAATACCAGCACATAGGAAGCAGAGGCAGGCAAATCTGAATTTGAGCCTCACCTCATCTAGAGAAAAGCATACGAAGACAGCCAGTACTACACAGAGAAACTTTGTCTTAAACAAACTAAAACAAAAATTTAAAAACAGTTACAAGGAAGCTAGAAAACACTTTGAGATGTATAAAAATGAAACTACAGTATATGAAAATCTATGGGATATAGTAAAATCAATTCTTGGAGGAAAAACTGTAGCTATAAATGCCTTCCCTAAAAATTAAAATAAAAATTTAAAATCAAGAAGCCAGGCATGATGGCTCATATCTATAATTCCAGCATTCAGGAATTTAAGCAAAGCACAGGTAACATATCAAGTGTCAGATTAGTCTTGGCTACAGTATAAAACAGTTTTTAAAAAAACAAGACAAAGCATAAAGAGATAAGACAATTTAATGTAACTGGTATATTAATTTATCTTTAAATAAAAAAGAAAAACTGTAAAATTCATATAAAAGCTCAAATTTAGTTAGGAAGTAATATATTAATGTAAGCTTTTTGGTTTTAACAAATGTGTCATGTTATAGAAAAACCTGGATAAAAGTTGCACACAACTTTTATGTATTACCTTATAGCATGTTTCTAAAAATACACAATTGCAATTAGTTCACTTTTAAAAATAAAAGGTAACCATGCCCACTAGAATGACTAAAATGAAAAGCTAAGAATATAGAGCCATTAGGACATTCATTGACTCTAGATATAATTGCTAGAGTGTAGAAATTTTAGTATATACTGACACTCATAATTTGGGTAGTTTTTTGGTAAATTAATTTACCAATTAAATCAATGTAAATTCTTTAATCACAAAAAATGAGTGGCAGTATATACTAAAATAAATATATCTTCACAATCTAGCAATTTCATTCCTTTGTACATATTTAACTAAAATGTATATGTCAGGTACTATGATTTTTATAACAATACTTTTCATAAAAGTCTAACCTGAAAACTATCGAAGTATTGATTAGCACAACTGATCAAAAAAAAAAAAAAAACTGTAACACAATCACACACTAGAATGTTATATACTAGTAAAAATGATATATAACTTTTAAGCTACAACATGGATAAACTCATAAACATAACATTCAATAAAGGAAATACAGATAAAAAGAATATGTGCTACATTGTTGGGCCTAACAGGAGGTCTAATCTCCATTCCACCTCCACCCTTCAGTCATGTACACAGGTGGAGGGCACGAACAGGCCCTAGAGAGATGTACATACTAATGAGGTACCTGAAGGACAATGGTGGAGCTGATTAAACATTCCTCCCCAGCCCCTACCCCCTTCTCCCCTCCCCTTTTAACTCAGGTCGATCCTGGGTTTGGGGGGGTATGCATCCAGATCCATCCACAATCTGCCATGTGAATAAACCAGTCTTGGAAACCCAAGGGCTTCCTCGTGTGTTGGGGCTGCGCCGCTATGAGGAACCGTGAGGAGCCAGGGAAAGGCTTTTAGTTAATGAACAGCCAGGCCCAACTTCCAGCTGGAGGAACCCAGAGCGTTCCCAGCCAACTACCCACAGCATGGCGGGAGGAACCCTGGGATCCCCAAGCCTTTTTTTCCCCACACTACATGAGGAATAGAGATCAATAACTGATCTTAGAAGAAGGACTAATGACTGGAGCTTTTCTGAAAAGCCAGTAAAGTTCTCTAATCTGAGTGTTGGTTTTAAAGTTATGTTTGGTTTAAGGTGAATAATTAAGATCTGTAATTTTTCTTAAAAATATTTCAATTAAGTTTTTAAAGTGAAGTTATTCTTTAATATTATTTTACATTGTAAACATGCATGTTATGAATAATTTAATATAAAGGTTTTTCTAAGCTATATAGTTATGCTGGTTGGTTAGCTGTCAACTTTACACAAGCTTGAATCATCTAAAAAGAGGGATCCTCAATTGAGAAAATGCCTCCATAAGACTAGGCTGTAGGCAACTCTGTGCAGCAATTTCTTGATTAATGACTAATGAGAGAGGGCTCAGTCCACTGGGTGTGGTGAGGGTGGTCCTTGATTTATAAGAAAGTAGGATGAGCAAGCAATGAGAATCAGGCCAGTAATCAGCACTCCTCCATAGCCTCTGCTTTAGTTCCTGCCTTGAGTTTCTGCCCTGATTTTCCTCCATGATGGACTGTTTCACAACAATAGAAAGAAAGAACTAAAGTTGACTAATTTTCATAAGTTAAATATTATTTGTGTATATTTATTATGAAAGGATTGAAAACTTTCTCTTTCATACTGGAGTGGTCAACCAGAACTCAAAACTGGGTAAGTGCTAGTAGCCCACATCATAAAGAACATGAAATATACTTCAGGCCATATTCATTTCTGAATTTTATTTAAAAGCGAAGGGACTGGTGAGATGGCTCAGCGGTTAAGAGCACTGACTGTTCTTCCAGAGGTCATGAGTTCAAATCCCAGCAACCACATGGTGGCTTACAACCATCTGTAATGAGATCTGATGCCCTCTTATGGGGTGTCTGAAGACAGCTACAGTGTATTTACATATAATAATAATTAAATAAAAACCTTTTTAAAAAGTGAAAAAAGTGACCCTATAATTGACAAACACTTCTCATTTATTTCAATGAAATAAGAAAATAAGATACAAAATTTCAACTTAAAAAGAGTACAATCAGGTTCAGATACTTTTTACTTCAACTTGCGAAAAAAGTGTCCTTGTAAAGACTAGTTTGCAACAGTGGGAGAGGGGTGTCTTTCTATTATAAAGTTATGAACTTGGGTAACAAATCTATTTAGCTATACTTGTGTCTGGCTGAGTAGAGGAAAGGAAGCCTAAGAGTAGAATAGCATATAAAAGAGGGGTTGTCAGAATAAAATTCTACACTTGTTCCCCACATATAAATAAATATGTGAGCTATGTATGGTGGCACATGCTTTTAATCCCAGCACATCGGAGGCAGAGGCAGGGGGATCGCAGTGAGTTCAAGGCTAGCTAGTCTATATAGCAAGCTCTAGGACAGCCAAGACTACAAAGAAAGCCCCTGTCTCAAATAAATAAATAAATAAATAAATAAATAAATAAATAAATAAATAAAAATTTAAAAACCTGTGGAAGGCAGATAAAATTGAATCATCTTGCTAATGGCAATTACTGCAAGATGACTGCTAAATAAAAGGCAAAAATTGATGTAGAACAAATAGCAATGGGGGTGGTAACTATAGCAGCACTATAAAGCTTCAAATCTGGACCAGACTTCCCATATTCAACACTATGCATTGGTAAATGACCAACAAGTTATAGAATCTGCCCAAGATGTCATTAAGTTTGGACATGATGAAGGAAAAATTATTTTAAAAAACAAAACCATTTCATGCTGAAAGATCTATGCAAAAAATTAGTTTTATATGTATATGAAGCTATGGTATATAATACCAAAAAAATTACTATCTTAAGAAATTTATCAACAAACCTTTGTAACTGTTGTAGATAAAATGCTTTTGGCAGATGCCGGTAGATTATCTCTGTTATCTTTGGATTTGCCACCATCCATTGAAGAAAGCCGAGATATATTTTGTGAAGGAGTTGTTTTAGAATCAAATTTCCAACTAGTGGCTTCAGGTGATTCCAGTAAAGATGCCTGTATTTTCTACATAGAACAAAAGTGAATAAAACAATGTTAATTTTTTGTTTGTTTTTTAAAAATAATTCCTCATTATGAAGCCCATGTCAACTTCAAACTCCACAATGCTTTAGTTTTACAGTCTAATTCATCTTTTAAAGTGAGGGGGAAAAATGACAGAGAAATTTTCTGAAAAAAAAAAAACTGAAAAATGGGCAATTGCTCCAATTTTGAGAAAATAAGTTACAAATTTACTCTAAATACTTTGCCTTTACTTCAACCCAGTATTTTTTCTCATTTCTATCTTAGTATACAGCTTCTTTAGCAACTCATGTGGTGAACTGCTAGAATATATATAATGTATATGGAATTAGTTTCCATATACATTATATATAACCTAGTAAAAGATAAAAATTTTCCTACTAAAATACACACAAACAAACAGAGAGACAGGAGGAGCGAGAACTGAGTACTGAGATCAATCCTAGAGCCTTATACATGCTAGAAAATCCTCTATGACTGAGTTCTATTCTAACCTCTCAAAAAAGTAGTAATAATTGCTTTAGTGGACTGTTATATGAATTCCAAGTATATCATGTTCTATTCCACCTCTTTCTTTGGTCACCATCATCTCCAAAAAAATCAATTACAGAAAACATTCAATTAAATACATACAGATACACATATGTGTGCACAACACACACACACACACACACAGAGGGAAGAGGGGACTTTCAAAAGTTTGCTATTTTAACTTGGAGAGTGAGTTTAAACTAGGAGGTATAGGTGCACAACTAAAAAAAGTGATTACAAAAGGCTTGAGAATTTGCTCAGCAATTAACCACTGCATGTTCTTCCTGAGCACCCCAATTCCATTCCCAGCACCCACATGGTAGCTCAAAATCTATTGTAACTCCAGTTGGAGGGAAGCTGATGCCCTCCTTCTGGCCTTCTCGGGCACTCACTGCCAGTACATAACGCAAAGACATGAATGCAAACAGAACACCCAAACACCAAACACATAAAAATTAAAGGTTAAAAAAAAAAAGAGTTGAAAGCAAACAAAACAAAATGTTTCAGTGACTTCCGGTAGTATTAAAAGGTACTAAATACAATATTCTCTTCTCTGGGTATATTATTGTCTTCCCAGGTGATAATGTCTTCAGATTTAAATTTGCCAATTTAGAAAATGGAGCTACTAAATGAAAATAATTTCGTTTCGGCCTTGTTCTAATGATCTATTATTATAACCATTTTTCAGCACATAGGGATTTTTCATTTTCCTGAACTTTGTTTTGAGAACTGGTCTAAGACTCCATATAAAAATCAAGTTGTCTTTGAACTTGCAGCAATCTTCAATTTCTAAATGCAGAAGTAAAGGACTGGCACTTTATTTCAATTGTATTTCTGTATCCTTTTTGTACATATTTTATACTATAATTGAATGTATAATTTTGATGACAGTTTATGTTTTTCTTGCTCTCTGGATTCTTCAGAGGACAATATTCCTGAAATAGATCTGAATGGAAATTTAAAGTCACTGTTCCACCACCTTGTGGCCATGTCAGAAAAATGCCATTTACTTGGTGGCCTAAAAAACAAGCCTGACTTTCACACACATATCCCTTGGAGAATACATATTTCTTCATAGTAATGGAAATAATCATAGAAATGTATATTTCTGTAAACACAATTTGTCATAATGTATTTCAAATGATATAGAACATACATTGATTCTCTCTGTTGTATTTATCTTATATGACATTTACTTTATGCTAAAGATTATTTTAAATAAATTACAAATACCATCTCACTTAATCTTCCTAACAAATTGAAAGTGTAGATAAGAATATCCTTTAAGACAAAATTAAGGCATGAAGAATTCAAATAACTTACACAAAATCACAAACATTTGATCAATTTAATGTTATTATTAGGTCTGTGATATTCCAGTATGGCTAGAAAAGTATAATTCTCAAAGGCCTACTTAAATTTCTTCAGTTCTTTAATAATTTTGTTCATTTTTACAGCATATATAACATGTAGACTCTTCAAATAAGAAAATATCACTTACTAATCTGATAACAGATATAATTAAGTACATATTATAGAATTAAACATGAATCAGTCTATCTCTAGGAAAACATAATATATAATTTAATTATATGAATGTTTTAAATCTATAAAAGAATATTAGTGACTAAATGTTTTTCCATCTTATCAGCTACTAAACAGACTATAATCCTTCTGGTTAATTTTAGTATGGTAATATCTTCAATGATAATCTCTTCAGGTGTCTAGTGCAGTCTCAGGGAAAATAAAGCACTAAGTACTCACAAACAGGTTCAATACTTCCTTCTCTTTTTTAACTCAAAGGTCACAAAGCTGTGGCATTATCTATGCCTAACAACTGAGTTATTTCCAGACTACTGTTTCAGACTTCAATGTAATTTTAATCATAGCACTGTCTGCTAAAAGGCCATATCATTATAAAGAAAGTAACAATTTAACCCAAAGCTTGTAAGTCAGAGGCTCTAGATTAACTCTTCATCCCCACAATGAAACTTCCTTACATTGGGGAGCTCTATATGTTGGGAGCCGACTTTTAGCAGAATGTGGCTATCAGCTTTGCAGCCATCTTGAGCCATATACCCTGACAAGAGACTTGCTTTTCAACAGCCTACAACAGCTGAGCACACTCTGATAACATCTTGTTTATCCCACATATCTTGTTTTGTTGTTAGTGCCCCCAGCTGCAAGGCACACGTGGTAAAATGCCTTCAGCTGTGTTTCCCTGCTTATCCATGACTTCAAGGCACATGGTGAAGTGTATATATACCTGTTGAGAGCCACACTAGCCCCACGTTCAGGTGCCAAAAATGTCGCGGCCCGAGCAAAATGTTGAGGCCCGGGCTGCCCCGAGTTTGGCAGCCACTGTATCCCGGCCCAAGGTCGGGGTTCAGCAAGAGAGAGTGAATGAGGGTGGACTCGAGGAATGGAGACCAGACAGAGTGTGTTTCAATCCCGTTTATTCTTCAGTCTCTCTTCTTCTCTCCAAGTCCCAAGTCCTAAGTTCCTAGTCCCTAGTTCCTAGTGCCTCCAAGTTCCAAGTTTCTTCTTCCAAGTTCTCTTCCAAGTGCCTGCTACCTAATGCCTAATTCCTACTCCAAGTTGTACTCTCTGAAGTGTCTCCTAAAAGTGTCTGCTCTGTCTGATTCCCTGTTCTCCAAATTGTTCTGTCTAGAGCCAAGTGTCTTCTACCTAATGTCAAGTAATCTGTTACTTTCTCTGTCTGCCTCTATCCTTTTATATGTCTCACTTCTAAGCCATGCCTTTTGGTCACACCTTTAATCATGCCCTTAGGTCTTGTCTCTAAATCTGATCTCTACACTTCTAAGTCATACTCTTAAAACACACACCTTTAATCTCACACACCTTTAATCTCACACACCCAAGGTATCTAAACCAAGATTATCGGAGTGTGCTCAGCTATTGTAGGCTATTGTAATCCAAGTCTCATGTCAGGGTATATGGCTCAAGATGGCTGCAAAGCTGATAGCCGCTTTCTGCTAAAAGTCAGCCCCCAACATATACCCAGGATTTTCCTTTTCGTAAACGAGACTAGAGAGTTGGTCACACACTCTGGCTTGTCTCCATTCTTCGAGTCTCTTCCCCTCCATCCCCACTCTCTCTCTTGCTAGACCCTGACCTGAGGACCGGAACAGCAGCTCGGGTGGGATACAGTGGCCCCAAGCCGGGCAGTGTGGGCCTCAACAAAGTGGCACTCAAGAATGAGAGACCCAGTGAGGGACGTTACTGGAAGAAGGATCTGCTGAAAATTCAGAAGTGAAATGAAGGTGATCACTGTGGGAATCTGCCACATCGAGAAAGGTAAGTCATGATAATGAAAATGGGGCAAGAAATAAGTCAGCCTGAACTCAACTCTCTGTTTTTGTTTTGTTGTTTGCTGCTCACATGTGTTAATTGTCTACTTTTGTTTCATCGTTTGAATGCTGTCTTTCATGTTCAAAATAAAAAGGTGGTTGTAGATCACAGAAAGGAGTTACAGGAAAAAAAATTTCTATTCTTCAACAACTAATAGAGTTAGAAAAAGAGTATCAGAACTTAATTAATCAGCTACAAAAATTAAAGACAGGAAAAAGGTCTCGAGAGGGCAAGGAAAATCCCCTGGCTGCCATACAAGGACAATCAGTAAGAGATTTTTTGGCAAGAAGAAATCCAAAGGCCTGTTTTAAATGTGACAAGCCTGGACACTTTGCAAGAGATTGCAAGGTAGAAAATGAATTAACCCAGAGACAGCCCAGAAAACAGCCTGGGCTCTGCCCACTTTGCAAACGTGGAAGGCATTGGGCTAGTGAATGTAGGTCCAAAAGAGATGCACAAGGAAACACCCTTTCCCATAATCAGGGAAATGGGAACAGGGGCCAGCTCCAGGCCCCGAACCAACACAAGCCAAAACAGGCTTATGGAACAGTCAGTTTCATACCAGCAAACACCAATCCCTTTCTGAACTTAGTCAAGCAACACCAGGAAGCGCAGGACTGGACCTCAGT
This sequence comes from Arvicanthis niloticus, assembly GCF_011762505.2. Taxonomy (NCBI): domain Eukaryota; kingdom Metazoa; phylum Chordata; class Mammalia; order Rodentia; family Muridae; genus Arvicanthis; species Arvicanthis niloticus. The sequence goes on from NC_047661.1 coordinate 81,883,321, forward strand.
TCTGCCACCCACACAGTATTAACCCCAGAAATGGGACCTCAGGCCTTACCCACTGGAGTGGTTGGACTGCTCTATCCAAATGTGTTTGGCCTGATAGTGGGAAGAAGCAGTGCTACTATGCAGGGACTACAAATTTTTTCTGGAGTTCTAGACAATGATTATCAAGGTGAGATTAAGGTAATGGCACAGGCAATTCAGAATATAGTCACCATTCCTACAGGAAGGAGGATAGCTCAACTATTGTTACTTCCATTGTTTCCTACTAATCACAAATATAAGAGTCCTAAGAGAGGGGATCAAGGCTTTGGTTCCTCTGATGCATACTGGGTACAGCCTATAGTTAAACAAAACCTATGATGACACTGTGGCTGGATGGAAAGGCATTCCAAAACTTGATTGATACTGGAGCTGATGTGACTATCCTAAAACAAAGTGATTGGCCTGCCAGCTGGCCTCTGACCCCAACTGTAACCAACTTAAAGGGTATTGGCCAAAGTCAAAACCCACAGCAAAGCTCTAAGGTGCTAATGTGTTAAGATAGAGAAGGAAATACAGGGAATATACAACCCTATGTCACCCCAGGCCTTCCTATTAATCTCTGAGGCAGAGATCTGTTATCCCAGTTGGGATTGATTATGTGCAGCCCTAATGAAGGAATCACGGCTCAAATGATAAACTCTGGATTTTCCCCAGGGAAAGGATTAGGAAAAAGTGAAGAAGGGATTACTCATCCTATTGAGGTCCATGGTAACACTGGAAGAAGAGGCTTGGGGTATTTTTGATGGGGGCTACTGATTCAGCTGCACCCCTAGGGCATTGTGCAGATCCCATCACCTGGAAGGGGGACTCGCCCATATGGGTGGATCAGTAGTCCCTAACCACTGAAAAATTACAAGCTGCTCAGTTGCTGGTGAAAAATCAATTTGAAAAAATTTAAAAAGTGGAATGATACCCTAGTAAAGGATCCCCCAGAAATATCCTTCATCATATTCTCTTATTTTAAATTTTTAAACTTTGGATTCTGAAGGAAAATCTGCTGCAGATAGATTCTGGCATCCTGATACCAAAAAGAATTTTGCAACAGTCCTCTGGAAAGACCCATTAACTGGAACCTGGAATAAGCCAGATCCAGTGCTTATCTGAAGAAGAGGTTCTGTCTGCATATATTCCCAAACTGCAGATGCTGCACGCTGGCTGCCAGAGAGACTGATTAAACAAATAGACAACAATAACAAAATCAGGGAGGAGAAAGCCCCTGAGAAGCGTATTTTTTCTTTGTAGGAAACATGAAGATGCTTCTCAATTGCCTTCAAACTGGAACAGATCAACCAGCAAACCTGACTTGGGAAGTCCTCAGTGTGGAAGCAGACATCACCACCCTTACCTGCAGGGTGGCTCTATTGGACTCTTGGTTCCCCAACTTATGATTTAGTGGAGAACATTGTTTAGACCCAGGAGAAAACCCACTACCACAGTTACTATAGTTGTTTTTTGGGTTTGAGATTGACTGAGCAGACATGGGGATTTCCTTACTTGTCTTGTTAAGATCAAAGCTATGACCAGTTCTATATTTCTGTGTGTTGCCTTTAAAAGAGTGTTGCTTTTATACTGACTATTCAGGAATTAAGTCTCTTGTCTCTCGGGTTCATACTGTTCAACAGACTGATGGCTTTTGTATGACAACAGATATACGCTATTCAAATGAAACCCATACAGGTCCACTATTATAGACTGTAAGTAGGGGACTCTGAAACCTCTGTCATCAAGACTGACGAGGATTAACCCCTAACTTACGCCCTAAGCTGGATAGTCAATGATGAGTAAGAGAACACTTCAAGACCCTGTCCCCTAACTGGGAGGCCTCACCATCCTAAGACAGGAGCTCAACCAATGGCTGTTGAGTATCCAAAGACGGGAAAGGGAGGCTGGGGTCCTTTGTTCCAACCTAAGGCAGGCACGGTTTCCGTAAGTTTTCCCAGCCTTCCCTTTTGAAAAAAATTAAAAAGGGAGACCTGTTGGGAGCTGACTTTTAGCAGAAAGCAACTATCATCTTTGCAGCCATCTTGAGCCATATACCCTGACAAGAGACTTTATTTTAAAAGGCTACAACAGCTGAGCACACTCTGATAAACATCTAGTTTATCCCACATCTTGTTTATCCCAAGCCGGGCAGTGTGGACCTCAACATATATAAATATACTTTATTATTGTTTTATTATTTTTCTGTATATGGTGAGATGGCTCAGCAAATAGCCTGCTGACCTTCATCCAATCCCCAGGACTCACATGATGGAAGAAAACCTGCTTCCAGAAATTGTCCTCTGTTTCTACACAGGAACTCTTTCAACACACACACACACACACACACACACACACACACACACCCACCCATGTGCACACACACACACACATATACACACAGAAAAAAATTTTAAAGAATTAAATTGCAGCAATCTGTAAATCTCCAAAACAAAACAAAATGACAAATGTATAAAATTTTTATCTAATGCCTTTAAATTAATATAGCAAGAAATAATTTTGGAAACAAAATTATGGTATCTTTTTTAAAGTTATTTTTTCTAGTTATGAGCAACAAGAACTATTTCTTACTATTGTTTAAAAACTGAGATATATCCCAGTGACAGAACATTTGCCTGACACATATAAGGGCCTAGGTCCAACATCCTGAGCTGAAAATATATTGTTTATAAAAAAATAGAATGGCATAAAACTCTTACCTTGTCTTTTTTATCTTTGAGAATTGCTGTGTTTTCCTTTGCCATTTTTAGTTTCTCCTATTAAAATTAAATAGCAAATTATCTAACAAATATTACTATTAACACAAATTAAAACAAACTATTTAAACAATCATTTCTATAGAGTTTTTATTTGGCTTTATCTTTTAGTTCTATTCCCTCTCTCCTGTACATCTGTGAAATCACTAGTGAGTTTTTTAAGCTTTAAATCTCAACTTTCTTACTTTTAAAATTTGAAATGGATGAAAAACCTACAAAGTAAGGGTTACACACAAGTACATAAATATAAGTTTCAAAAAGTCTAAATCATAGTCTATATTGAGAGATTCAGCCTGCTTTTCCTTTAGATGTTAAGAAAGTACATTTCATTGGTACTTTAAATAATGAACTAACTTTTAACACAAAGTATAAAGTAACATGTTGAGAAGCAAAAATACTCATAGTAGTAAGCTCCAAAAAGTATATAAACTTAAAAACAATATACAACTTTGGGTGAAAAATAGGATATGTGTATAGAAAGAGTCAAGAAAAAAATGAAGAGACTATGTTACAAGTATAGCACACTGGACTAGAGGAATTATTCAGTAGGTAAAGAAGAAAACCTAAGTCTTTCTTACAGATATAAAAATGTATTGTGATGATGGCTAGTTTTATGCCAACATAACATAGCTACAGTCCTTTTAAAAGAGGAAACCTCAACTGAGAAAATGCCACTGCCAGGTAAGCCTACAGTACATTTTCTTGATTGATGACATGGAAAGGCCTACCATTATATGTGATGCCATCACTGGGTAGTAATCCTAGGGGCACACAAGAAAACAGGCTGACAAGTCATGGGAAGCAAGGCACTAAGCAGCCTCCTCCACAGCCTCTGCTCATGTAATTTAGCCATTTGAAACAATGCTTTTATTTTTTTCCTTAGCTTTGTTTTTCTTTTTCTGCCTATTACCTTACCTGCCATGGCTATTTTTAGTAATAGTTTTACTTTCCTATTTTTAAACCCTTATATATTTCTTTTTATCTACTTTCACCTTTCAACTTTCGTATAGTTAGGATATATTTTTGTCTGTCCACTTTGTTCTTTTTCTATTCTCTTAGAAAAATGTCTAGGAGGTTCCTTCTGGTCTGGGCCTGGGCACAGAGCAAATCCCAGGCGGCAGCTCTGCCCCCAATCTCACAGAACCCAGAGGAAGTGGGCCTCCCAGGAGCTCTGTATCTTAGGTAAAGAAACAGCAACACCCATCCCAAACGGGGAGTAACTGGGACCCACTAGGACCCAGAAATTCACTCCTGGCCCGGAGCACTGGTTCCTTCCTGTCTGCACCTGAGCACTGAGCAGATCTTAGGGCACAGCTCTAACCCCAGTAGTAACACCCACTCCACACAGTTCTGATACAACCAAGATATTAGGAAGGACAGGCTCCAGTCAGAAACAGGGCAGATCCAGACGGCAAAAGACAAGCACAAGAGCATAAGCATCAGCAACCCAGGGTATTTGGCATCATTAGAACCTAGTTCTCCCACACTAGAAAGTTTTGAACTCCCCATATCACTAGGAAAGCAAGATTCAGATTTAAAATCACTTCTAATGATGATGATAGAGGAGTTTAAGAAGGACATAAATAACACTCTCAAAGAATTTGAGGAGAACACAGGTAAACAGGTAGAAGCCCTTAAAGAGGAAACACAAAATCCCTTTAAAAATTACAAGAGAACCAAACAGGTGAAGGAACTGAACAAAACCATCCAGGGCATAAAAATGGAAGCAGAGACAATAAAGAAATCACAAAGGGAGACTACCCTGGAGATAAAAAACCTAGGAAAGAAATCAGGGGTCATAGACACAAGCATCACCAACAGAATAAAAGAGATAGAAGAGAAAATCTCATGTGCAGAAGATACCATGGAAAACATTGACACAACTGTCAAAGAAAACGCAAAATACAAAAAGTTCTTAACACAAAACATCCAGGAAATCCAGGACACAATGAGAAGACCAAACCTAAGAATAATAGGTATAGATGAGAGTGAAGATTCCCAACTTAAAGAGCCAATAAATATCTTCAACAAAATTATAAAAGAAAACTTCCCTAACCTAAAGAACAAGATGCCCATAAACATACAAGAAGCCTACACAATGCCAAATAGACTAGACCAGAAAAGAAATACCTCCCATTGCATAATAATCAAAATACCAAGTGCATAAAACAAAGAAAGAATATTAAATTCAGTGAGGGAAAAAGGCCAAGTAACATATAAAGGCAGACCTATCAGAATTACACCAGACTTCTCACCAGATACTATAAAAGTGAGAAGATGCTAGACAGATGTCATACAGACCCTAAGAGATCACAAATGCCAGCCCAGGCTACTATACCTAGCAAAACCCTCAATTACCATAGATGGGGAAACCAAGATATTCCACGACAAAACCAAATTTACACAGTATCTTTCCATAAACCCTGCACTACAAAGGATAATTGTGGGAAAGCTCCAATACAAGGAGAGAAATTATACCCCAGAAAGAGCAAGAAAGTAACCCTCTTCCAACAAATCCAAAGGAAGATAGCCACACAAAGATAATTCCACCTCTAATAACAAAAATAACAGGAAGCAACAATCACTGTTCCTTAATATCTCTTAACATCAATGGACTCAATTCCACAATTAAAAAACACAGGCTTACAGACTGGATACGTAAACAGGACCCAGCATTTTGCTGCATACAGGAAACCCATGTCAGTGACAAAGAGAGACTCTATCTTAGAGTAAAAGGCTGGAAAACAACTTTTCAGGCAAATGGTCCTAAGAAACAAGCTGGAGTAGCCATTCTAAGATCTCCAGCCCAAGAACACAAAGGGAAGGACTCATGGCTCCACTTGTATAGGCAGTTGAGGGTGGCCTTGCCTGGCATCAGTGGAAGAGGATGGCCTTGGTGCCTGAAAGTTTGAATTCCCTAGTGTTGGGGAATTCGAGAGCAGGGAGGCAGGAATGGGAGGATGGTGGGAGCACACCCTCATAGTAATAGAAGGAGGGAGGATGGGGTAAGGAGTTTTTTAGGGGGGGAATGGGGGAGAAGATAACATTGAAAGGTAAATAGATAAAATATCCAATTTAAAAAAAAAACAGATAATGGGTCTGGCAATTGTAGTTCAGCAGTCGAGACTTTTTGTCAACAATTTATTATGGAAATTTCATATAATCCTCAAGGACAAGGTATTGTGGAAGAGGCCCACAGAACTTTGAAAAGATTGGTGAGACATACTGTTGCTGAGATAAAGAATAATGCGACCTGTGAGCTTGCTGAGTGTCCTGACAAGGGTGACTGGGGAGCTGTATTGGACATATGTTCCTGACCCACCTTTGTTTGACTATATCCCAGATGGGACAATCTGCCTTGCCTCAAGTTTTTAGACCTTGTGGGATAGAGAATTGAAAAGACAAACTGTGTCTCTTGTACTCTTCTTAAAGGTGCCCAGCTATTAGGACTCAATCATGTACTGGTCTAGAAATCAATCCAATATGGAAAATGACAGTCTACTTTTGGAAGACTGAATCTGGACTTTGTCAGGAACATATTTGGAAGCTAGCTGTAGCTCACTATAATATTTGGATAGCAAGAGATAATGTTGGGACAAGATCTGGATTTCAAACAAGGGTTAGTACATGTTTTAAGGCTCTTTTAATTGTCAAGCTAAAATTGGTTTTGTCTCTTCTACAGCATTTATTGTAAGTTGCATTGACTGTATAATTTCCAATTATGTTAGTGTGTTGAAACCTGGCATGTCTGTTACTGGGATCTATCAACCAGCTTTTGTCTCATGCCCTGAGTATTAGAAAACCTTGATACTCTGAAAAAAGCTTGAAAGTGCTAGAAGGAGTGAGTTAGGCTTTAAGCAGAAGCAAGAGGGTAGCAGGCTTAATTATTGCTGGTATAACAATTAATTGCTAGCACCATTGCTTCTGCAATAGCATTGACACACAGAGTCAAGATAACTATTTTTGTTAACCATCTAGCAAAAAATGTTAGTAATGTATTGAGTATACAAAAGAATTTATATAGGTATCTGGAACAACAAATGATGCTCTATAACCCATTCAAATTATCTGAAGGAGGTTCAGGGTTCAAGAGTTAGGGGCCATCTCAAATGTCATGACAAATATTATTGGAGTAGTGTTACTTTTGAAATTCACAATAATTGTCATTATAATTAGAAAAAGTTTAAAGACACCTGTAGACTATTTGGCATAATCCTAACACCTCTCTGGGTATGTTAACTTTGCATAATGAGATTATGAATTTAAAGAATGCTGCTCTGTTGAGCTTTGATGCTGCAAATAATGCCAATAAAATTATCCATGGCCTGAGCTCAGTATTTCCATTTTGGACAAACCTCAGGAATGGCATATATAACTTGATCAGGCTAGAACTTCTTGTCCTGGGAATACTTTTATTCCTGCCCATTGTGTTAAAGCTTATCTTTAACAACATCAACATGTTGGCAGCCAAAGTACATGGCTTAAACCTGAAAATGGACCCTCAGACAAAGTTATTAAATTAACAGGCTGGCAAGCCAAGGACAGGTAAGATTCTGCACAGAGCCTTACCAACCTAAGACAGAAGAAGTGCACTGCCTTTGATAATCCATATTCTATGATGGGTAAGGAAAGCATTCTTGTCAGAATGACCAAAGACAGGCTCAGTATTATTAATGAAATAAAAAAGGAGGAGAGGTGGAGAGCCTTTGGGGCTGCTTGGCAAGGAGCTGACATGGGCCAAGGACAAGGAAAGGGGTTCCTTGACAGGAATATGACATTGGCCAAGGACAAGGAAGTAGGCTTCAAGCAGGAATCTGACATTAGACTAGAACAAAGAAGTAATTTCAGACAGGATTCTACATTTTAGACTAGAACCAGGAAGTAGGCTTCAGACATGAAAATGACCTTGGGCTAGGATAGGGAAGTAGGCTCAGATACTTTGGTCATCCTGATAAGACTTTAGAAACAGTGATCTTGGGAGTATTCACAGAACTGGGTTTAATGCCTTACTTTTTCTTTGACTATTTGTGTTTATTGTATTGCTTGTTCCTCGACTATTTGCATCTATTGTATTGCTAGACCCTCAACCTAGAAGTGACCTTATTACATGCATGTAATCAAAATGGTATAAAAGCATAAAGAAGAAGGGGGTATAGAATGGGGGTTCTAGGGAGGGGAAATGGGGAAAGGGGATGACATCTGTACTGTAAATAAATAAAATATCCAATAAAAAAGAAAAATGTCTAAGAAACCAGCCATATGGATGGAAAAGTTAGAAATATGAAAGAAAAATCAGCAAGGAATTCATATAAAAAGTATTAGAAATTTAAAATTCAATGAATAATATTTTAAAATGCAATGGAAAGAGTCAAGCAGAAGAAAGAATATTGGGGATATAGAACAAGGTTGATGAAATACATTCAGACATCAATAAGAAAACAATAAGCATGAGGACAATGTAATGTCTAAGACCTTAAGGATATGAACAAGGCACAAAACCTAGGAATTCATGGGGTAGTAGAACCTGAAACAAACTCTAATGAAATTATAATATCTCAAGGCTAAATAAGAAATTCTTCAAAGACAAGAGACATTTAGAACCCCAAATAAACAACACCAAACAAGAACCTCTCCATGGCATTATATTCAAGATGTCAAAAATCAGAAAGAAATAAACATATTAAAAAGCTATAAGGGGAAATGGCAACTTATATGCAAAGATGAAAACATCAGAAAACATCAAGTGTCTGCCTCTCAGCAACCCTAACAGCCAAGAAACCTGAAAAGTTTCAAGAACCAATAGTGTTAACCGAGATCACTATACCTAGCAAAACTGACATTTTAAAAGTGACATATAAAGCATATGGCAAGACAAACACAAACTAAAGCAATTTATGAATACTAAGCCAACCCTATATATTAGATAAAGAAACACTATACACATTGGAAAAAAGAAAAATTGTCTTCAATCAAGAAAGTACAGGAAAAATAAACTACATGTGAGGAAAAGATGAGAAAAGGAGAGCTAAGAAGGAATTCATTATGCCCATCACAATAAACCAGCAAGCACTAATACTAATTTTAATACTAATAGGAAAAAAGAGGAAATTAAAATTCAAATACCAGAAAAATAGCAATCACTGAAATTAGTAAAAGGAAATAAAAACCTCAGTATTTATTTTAAATGTAAATGGGCTCAATACACCAGTAAGTATAGACTGGCAAGTCTATAACTGGTTCTAAAATTAGATACATATGTGTATATATATATATATATATATATATATATATATATATATATATATATATATATGTGTGTATATATATGAGAACACTTTAAAAACTGACATTTTAACACCTAAATTGTGCAAGATTTTTTCCCATAATGAAAAAGACAAAGGACTTAAGTACAGAACAAAGTTACTGAGGCTTCAAGCTGAAACAATACTTTACTACCCAATTGTTGCATAGGTAATAGAACAGGTTTTGAAATCATGCAAAATTAAACTAATTCTAGCTATTCTAGTTTCTTATGTAACCTTGAATATATAACCTAATCATTACAAAAAAGATAGTAAATAACACATATGCTGTTTAATAATTATTAACTAGTTATAAATACTCAGCAGAATATATGCCATACAAAAAAATTTTACAGGAGATTTGGTATTTTAAGTATTAGTCATACCATCTTGCAAAAACTACAAAATACCATGAAGGATGTAAGAAATTTTTTTAACTATGAATAGTTTTTGAAAACTCATATTAAATATATAAGCATTTACTATGAGACAGTATTTCCATTTTTAACACTTTTAATTATGTGTGCCTATCTGAATTGGGTGTGTGTATTCAAGAGCAGGTGCCCACGAGAGGCTAGAGGTATTTGATTTTCCCCTGGAGTTGCAATTATAAGCAGCTGTAAGCTGCATGGAGTGGGTGCTGGAAACTGAACTTGGATCCTCTGTAAACAAGTACATGTTCTTGAGAATCATCTCTCCTACCCTTGAGATATTCTCAAATCAATACTGCATATCTAAAAGCATTTCTATTTTTGAAAGTATGTATTTATAAAGTATATATACATATTATATATATTTACATGAAATATGTAAAATACTTATAGGGAAAGATAGAGAAAAGCTGTATTTTCTTACTATTAATTACCAAAATTTATCAAAATGTTTGATAATATAACATTTGTAAGACATCAAGTTGAACCATACCAAAATCCTACAGTTATCTTCTACATAATGCCACAAAACTTACTTTTTCTTCTTTTTCTACTTCAAGTTGCTTCTTAAGGGATACAAGTTCGTTTTTGATATTAGATAGTTCAGTCTCCTAAAGACAAATAAAGATGAAGTGCATAAGTGCTTCTACATTTTCTCAAATCAATAAAACTGTAATCTAGTGCTCCATATAAATTCAGCTCTAGAAAGAATTAACTCAGAAAATACGAACATTGGTAATAGAACATAACCTAACTCAATATAATAAGTTTCAAGTTTTTCATAGTTTTCTCTAAAGACTAAAGTGGTATATCTATACATATAAAGAAACATATACTCACATTCTCTAATTCTACCCCACACTCCTCTCCTAAACATCAAGGCTTTAAATTCAGTTTAACTGACTTTTTAACACCTCTGTTGAAAAGACACTTTAGCCCCTCCAGTCCTTTTTCTAATTCTTCCATTGGGGACCCCATGCTCAGTCCAATGGCTGTAAGCATCCGCCTCTGTATTTGTCAGGCTCTGACAGAGCCTTTCAGGAGACAGCTATATCAAGCTCCTGTCAGCACTCACTTCTTGGCATCTACAATGGTGTCTGGGTTTAGTGACTGTATGTGGGATATATCCCCAGGCAGGGCAGTCTCTGGATGGCCATTTTTACTATATTAATCCTGCCAATCCATGAGCATTAGCAAAAGCACTAAAGGAGCTGAAGAGATTTGTAACCCCATTGGAAGAACAACAATATCAACCAACCAGACCTACCCCGCCCCCCCAGAGCTCCTAGGGACTAAACCACCAACCAAAGAGTACCCATGGAGGGACTCATGGCTCCAGCCACATATATAGCAAAGAATGGCCTTGTCAGGCATCAGTGGGAGGAGAGGCCCTTGGTCCTGTGAAGGCTTGATACCCCAGTATAGGGAAATTCGAGGGCAGGGAAGCAGGAGTGGTCGGGGAGGGGGAAACACCCTCATAGAAGCAAGAGAGGGGAGATGGGATAGGGTGTTTTGGGGGTGGGGACCAGGAAAGGAGACAACATTTGAAATGTAAATAAAGAAAACATCCAACAGAAAAAAAAAAAGAAAAAAAAAGAAATGCAAATAAAAATAAAACATTTAAAGCAAAAAAAATTTGTCTTTATTAATATTTGTTATGTTATCTTACCAAAGCAACCTTTGCTGATGAGAGTTCTTGTTCTCTGTTTTTATAAAGTCCTAATTCTGAGTCTCTTTCTTCAACAATCTTATCATATTGGTGCTGAATTAAACAAAAAAGGCATTTCAAGCATATTAAAATGGAATAAATTATGTTTTATAAGATTGGTATGCTACAACAGAAGAAAAGTATCACTATAAATTTATGTGAATATGTATCTTCATATATATTCTAACAACCTAAACAGTGAAACATAAATAAGTTTAGTATACAGTCTAACACAACAAGAAATAGTCACTTTAATTGGAAACACTGTATTTCACTAAGAAGTACAGCTAAGGTGGATAAATTCACCATGTCCATAAACCTACACTTGGGAGGCTGGGACTTGATTATCACAAATTAATGTCAATCTGGGCTACAAAGTCAGTCTTGTTCAATATGAATATAACACCAAAATGTCTTAGAATCTAAGACCAGAAACACAATACAAGCCTTAAATTTATTTTTGTCATGACAAAAATAAATAAATAAATAAATAAAAGATAAGACTATTTAAATCAGGTCAAAAGGACTTGCTTAACAGTTTGAAGAGGCTCTTCCTGGACAAAGACAAAACAACTTTTCATTATGGACTATAAACTTCACTAGATTGAAACATTCCAAATTTGAATCTATTAGCTTATAATATTACTTAAAGTCTGCAATCAAATTCCTATTAATACATTACCTCATAATAACATTAGATTCTGGTACTAATTTTTAAAAATTAGTATGTGAGGGCACCCTACTTCCTTTCCAAATTTGAAGGAAAGTAAATCTTTCTTAAAAGAAGAATGACTCAAACAATACAAAAATAAAATGTGCTCACAACAAATATTAAGTCTTTCCCCAGGTTGGAGAGATGGGTCAGCCATTAAAGGCTAGGCTCACAACCATATGTTTTTTCTTTAATTTTTCCCATGATAAGATTTGTTCAGCTTGTAAACATTAGATACACTTAGCATATAGAAATATTACTGAGAAATATCCTGGGTATGTAGTTAATAAAAGATGGTAAGTGCTATGATACTACTAGAAAAATTCAGAAAACATGACTACTTCTCTTTACTATAAATGATAACAAAATATTTACTAGAGAATGTAGCACCTCAGTTCAACTTTGAATGGTTAAGATCTGAACTTAAAGAAACAGGGGATAAATAATATTCACACGATAATTAGTTACTGTTGTACAGAAAATACTTCTTTGATTAATAAGATGACTGCCTTAAGTTCATTTTAATAGAAATATGCTCTAAGTATTAATTTTATTATATTGTTACCTTATGTTTTTCCATAAGTGCTACCATTTCAGCTATTTTATGTTGGCATCGTAAATCAATTTCTTTCTGTAACTTTACCGCTTCATCAACTGTTGCTTTGGCTTTCTCAACCTATCAAATTTTTAAAAAGATATTTCTTTTTATTTATTGGTGCTGAACCTTACACCAAATTTTAAAAATTTATCATTTCCATTTAATAATCATATATTGAACTTACATAAAATATAAAACTAAAGCAGGAGAAAATTAGAAATGAAACAAATAAAAAAGGACTTGTTTTGATTTATTTTAGAATGCTTCAAAAAGTAAAATGTATTATAAATACTTTCATAAATATTTTAAAATTTTAAAATTACATGTTACTCAGTATTTAAATATTTAGAATAATACTTTCCATATCTGATAATTTTCCTTATAAATCTATTAAAACTTATTATATAACAATTTAAAAGTTAACAGTACTTTTTCTTATTTTTGGAGACAGGGTTTTTCTGTGTAGCCCTGGCTGTCCTGGAACTCACTCTGTAGACCAGGCTGGCCTCAAACTCACAGAGATCCACTTGCCTCTGCCTCCTCAGTGCTGGAGTTAAAGGCATGCACCACCACCACCACCACCACCACCACCCTCAGCCCCAGCCAAAGTACTAATTTTTAAAACTAATCAACAAACATTTTTAGCACAATAAGTTTTTGACATATTTAGCCTTTTCTACCTCTCCCAAAAGCTTTCCTTCTGATATATTTTTGTTCTCAATTTCTTTCTGGTAGCTGTTAGTCATTTCTTCAAATTTTTGCTTGGTACTTTCTAATTCCAACTCTAACTTATTGACCTATAAGTAAAGAAAGTAACATTAATTTTAGTAAATTCCATAGACTACTTGAAAATAGTCCATATTCACCTATAGTTTTGTAAATCCTAGGATTCTTGAAAATTATGATTGAATCATTTTCTTACATTTTTTTTTTCATATACAGAGATGTGTTTCAATTTTCAAAGTCTAACTTGATTCTTAAAATATGGATTTAATCTTGCCAAGCAATACAATATAAACAACCATTTTTTATTTCAAAACATTTTACTTAAAAATTATAAGTAATATTCCATAAAAATATGTACAAGATTCCACAGCAAATATTCCATAGCAAATTCTGTCAGACTGAATTAAGCTTTAAATCTAATTCTGAGTAGCTTTCAGCTTTTCCTTCAAAGTGAAACATGTAAGCGTACTATATATTTGAACTTACAAATAGCAAGGCACATGAAAATAAAATGGTTCACCATGTCCCTTGTGGTGATAAGGACATAGTGGCAACAGCAGCTGCAGGAGGCAAGGCTAGTAGATGAAAATTCACTGTGGCTAACCCACCCAGAAAGGAGCTCATAACAAAAAATGCATTTATTTGAAAGAGTCTTGGAGTTTGCAAAGTAAACCTGGCATGCATACGGGTTTCTTACACATGGATGTAAGTCAATACATTCCATCTGGTTAATATTAGCTAAGTTACCACTTCTTCATGAAATTAAAACTACCTAGAAAAATCAGATCTTTCACCAGTGGCAAAACTCAGGTGTCTTAAGAGCTCTTTGGCATCTACTGTGATTCTATGCCCAATCAAAGACTACTTCCTACCCCCATTCACAAGTACATCTCCCAGGACATCTCCCCTAACCAAGATAGGGGCCTTTCTCACAGGTGTGGATTCTTGCCCTGTTATCTTTGTTTCTGGGTTATTATCACATATTTATTTTTAATTAATTTCTTTTTCATTTTCTTTTTTTCTTCTTTTTTCCTCTTTAGACAAAGTCTCTCTATGTAGCTCTGGCTGTTCTCGCAACTAACTATACACATCAGGCTGGCCTTGAATTCACAGAACTATGCCTGTCTCTGACTCTGCCTCCTGAGTGTTGGAAATAAAGGTATGTACCACCATGCCTAGCCCTTAATAAATTTCTTAATAATATTTATGTTGGTATGTTTTAATTTATTTTTAATCAACTCTTCCAACTGAAACCCCGTGCATTAAAATAAATATATATTGTATGTTTTCTGTAAAGAATGCTTTTAATTTTTTTGCCTTCTCATATTTTATATATTATATAAAATGCCTCAAATATAGTAATTATCAAGAGATACAAAGAACCCTGAACCAGCACCTACTGCCAAGATTCACTTTACCTGAGAAATAAATTATAACTAATGTGTCACAGCAGGTGACAAGAATACCATCAAGAAGACATAGTGTTAACAGTCAACCGGAAAGTATTCAGTATTCATAAATCAACTATTAACTCTAAGGTACAAATATTACCAATATCTTCTTTGGTTTCCCCTATAGTTTCCTCAAAATGGCTACTAGTATTCTTAATATCTATAAAGACTGTTTTAGTATTTTAAAACTTTTTATTATATTAATCTACTTATAGAGTCAGAAGAGTGACATCACATGCATGTGGAGGTCAGAGAACAACTTGCAGGAGTCAGTTTTCTCTTTGTACCATGTGGACCCAGGAATCTGACTCTGGTTCTCAGGTTTAGTGGCAGTTGCCTTTAGCTACTGAACCATCTGTTAACACAGTAAATATTATTTAATACTTTTTCTGTTTTATATGTTTCCTCAAATACTATTTGATCTGTTTTATATATTTCCTCAAATAACTATTTGTTCTTGAAATTTATCCAATACTTTCATGGTATATATATTCTTTCTTTTACTTTTTTTGATGCAAAGCTTGTACCAAATAGTTTTATATATATATATATATATATATATATATATATATATATGTATATATATATGTATATATATATACATATATATATATTACAGTTTGTTCATTTTCTCTGATTAGTATTCAATTACATGAATATATCACAGATTGTTTATGTATTCAATTATTCTTATATCCTTAATTAATGCTATGTTCTTAATAACATCTGTGGTACAAATGTATAGTATTTTTCTATGATAAGTACCTAAAATTGAAATGTCTGAATCATGGGCATGTTTAAACTTTACTATAAGATATTCTCATTATCTTCCTAGTATTTAACAATTTAAATTACCAACAGCAAGGCCAGAGAAATAGCTAGGTAGGTAAAAGCACTTATTGTACAAGCATAGCAACTTGAGTTTAATCCCCAGAACCCATATAAAGGTGAAAGGAGAAAAACTACTCCACAAAAATTTTCTCTGCCCTTGACATGTGTGCTATGCCACACATGGATGCACACTACCCCACCCCAAGCTCGCTCTTTCTGTCATACACACACACACACACACACACACACACACAGAGAGAAAGAGAGAGAGAGAGAGAGAGAGAGAGAGAGAGAGAGATTTGAAAACTTTAAAAATAAATGAATCCCTAACTGCAGACTATGACTTCTGCCTGTTTCACATACTTATCAAGAGTTCATAGTATCAAACAAATGTATGAAAAGGGTCACTAGAAAATTGTGTTCTCCCTCATAGAAGCAGGGGAGTGGGGATAAGATAGGGGCTTGGGGGGGGGGGTACCGGGAAAGGGAATAACATTTGAAATGTAAATAAAAAATATATAATAAAATAGAATTAAAATACAAACAAAAATAAATAAAAATTTTAGCACCAGAAAAAAATTGTGTTCTAAAGCAAATATGTTATTAGAGATAAAGAAAATAACCTTAAATAAATTTATATCATATATAAGATATATACCAAATATTCATAACAAGTTCCATCTTATATAATAAAAAGCTTTAATTGTTAATAACTACAAAATTACAAAAAATAAAAACATAATAACTACACAATAATGTGGCCTTACAATAAAGTTGAATTACCAAAAAGAGAAATTCATAATCATGTGAAATATTTTAAACATACACAATCAAAAGGATATATAAATCTAATGACATGGTTCACAATCTTGTTAATTAGCTATTTCACATAACAAATGTAGAATGTACCTTATCTGAAGGTACATAAGCCATGTTTACAAAACATTGTATGGATACAATGGAAAAACAGACCGTGAATTTGAGGAGAGCAGGGAGAGGTGTATGAGAGGGTTTGGAAGGAGGAAAGGAAAGGGAAGAATATTGTAATTATAATCTCAAAGCATTTAAAGAATTGGGCATTGTAGAGTTTATAAGTTTATAATGCCTATCTAGTACAAAGGATAGGGATGAAAATATAACTATTTCCATATGTGTGTGTGTGTGTGTGTGTGTGTGTATGTGTAGCCGACAGAAGGCGGCTATCATCCTTGCAGCCATCTTGAGCCATATACCCTGACAAGAGACTTGATTAAATCAGCCTACAACAGCTGAGCACACTATGATAACATCTTGCTTTAGATACCCAGGATCTTATCTTGGGTGTGTGAGACTTAAGGGTGTGATTTAGAGACTTAAGGGTGTGATTTAGGCTTAAGGGGGTGACTTAGAGATCAGATTTAGAGACAAGCCCTAAGGGCATGACTTAAAGGCATGACTTAGAAGTGTGGCTTAGAAGTGAGACTTACAAAAGTCGAGAGGCAGACAGAAGAAAGCAACAGATTATTAGGCACTTGGAAGTACAACTTGGAACTCAGAATTAGGTTAGACAGTACACAGTACAACTTGGAACTAGGAACTAGGTTAGAGAGTACAACTTAGAGTACAACTTGGAGTAGGAATTAGGCATTGAGGAAGAAGACACTTGGACTAGAGAACTCAGAAAAATTATTATTAGGTATTAGGCACTTGGCACTTGGAGGAAGAACTTGGAATGAGACATTAGGTACTTAACACTTGGAAGAAGTAACTTGGAACTTGGAGGCACTAGGGACTAGGAACTCAAGACTTGGGACTTGGAAAGAAGAAGAGAGACTGAAGAATAAACAGGATTGAATCACACTCTGTCTAGTCTCTATTCCTCGAGTCTGTCCTCACTCTCTCTCTTGCTGAACCCCAACCCGCAGACCAGAGCAGCTTGGGGCAGTGCGGGCTCTAACAATTTAGCCCCCAAGGCTCTTGGCAGTGCGGGTT
This sequence comes from Arvicanthis niloticus, assembly GCF_011762505.2. NCBI lineage: Eukaryota > Metazoa > Chordata > Mammalia > Rodentia > Muridae > Arvicanthis > Arvicanthis niloticus. The sequence goes on from NC_047661.1 coordinate 81,900,846, forward strand.
CCAACACTGATAGAGCGGTCCACAACATTTCTGGACCCCAAACGTGGGGCAGCTCGGGCCTCAACATTTTTGGTCCCCAAGCGTGGGGCAGAGTGGTCCTCAACATACATACATACATATATATATATATATATATACACACACACACATATATATGTATGTACTTAAAATATATTTTGCTTATATATGCTTATATATTTTGCTTCATGTTATATGAAGTAGTAAAGAATTTCTGTGTGAATGGTTGTGCATATGCATGAATATATGCATTTATGGAGGCCAGAGAATTAGAAATAATATTTAATATTTAATAATATTTAATATTTTCCATTTCTGGTGCTTTTCATTCTTTTCAGTAATCTAGATTTCAGTTTAATGTTATTTTTTTCAGCCTCAAGAGTTCCTTCAACACTTCTTGAGCATAGATTTTAATATTAATTTTCCTGTATACAAAGGCCTATCGTGACAGCTTATTTCCTTCAGCATTTTATATATGTCATTCCTTTGTTTGTGTTGTGTCGATGGGTCTTACATAAGATCCATTATTATTTGTATCACAGTTCTACAGTCTGACATTTTTCAGTGTGATTTTAATTCCTGTTTATCTTTGGTTTAGCACTTTGACTATTAAAACTTGATATATTTTTCATTCTATTTACCTTGTTTGGAGATTGCTGATACCCAAATTTATGTTTTTCAAGTTTTTTTGTTTAATCAAAATCCAAAACTTTGTAATGTAGCCACAGGTAAGTTACTCACGCCCCAGTGGACATCTTCCTACTCATACACATACACCCTGGTTAAATCCATTGTGTCACAAAGCAAAAACTAAACAAAAATGAAAGGAAACGGGTTCTAGGTAGAGGCAGGGCTAATTGGTAGAATGGGAGGGGCATAGGACAAGAAGTGAGGAATGAATGTAATCAGAATGTATTATAAACATGTACAAAATTGTCAGAGTATAAATTTATTTTAAAATAAAACAATAAAACTCTAGTAAGTTCCCCACAAATAATTTCCTTTTGTCCTTTTCTTCTCTATTCCTCAGAGATTCTATTTACATATTTTAAAACACTTGATGCTATTCTATAGTCCTATGAGGTACTGTTCTCTTTAAAAAAAAAAAACAAAAAACCATAGGTTTCCATCCTCAACCAATAAGTTATTTGCAATTGATATGCTCTGACAAAGAAAAAATCAAAACTTTCCCCAATGGAGTCTCACTAGGCATATTAACATACTCCAAGGCAAGCCCCATACCAATGAGTAGCTGGCCAATACAAAACAAACTCAATAATATTTTAATAAGCCTTTTATCACATTTTGCTTTGGGGATTTTGCATCTTGTCTTTTGTTTATTTATTTTGATTTCAGTTTTTGTAGGGTTTGTGTGTACTTCTTTTTCTGTTTTTATAAAGAGAGAAAAAAGAACAAATTTTAGTGAGTAGGGAAGTGGGTATGAGCTAGATGAAATTGGGGGAGGAGATAAACATGATCAAAAATATATGAAAAAATTTTTTAAATAAAAAATATACAGATTCCATGCTTAACTGTTTTAGAATATATGTGTTAAAAAATTAAAACATATATAATATACCTAGAACATGCAAACATGTATTTTTAAATTGGTCACATGGTTCTGACTCAGCTAAATCAGAATAAAAATTCTGTCATATCTATAAAACTTAATTTCTCCATTACAAAAATACAATAGTATTGAAGGGTAAACATTAAGTTATAAATAAGTAGTATAGTATTTCTAAAGTCTCATGTATCTAACCAGCATTTAAGAAAACAAAAATAAAAATGTCAAATACCTTTATCTCATAAGCATTCAGTTGTTTGTTTTCTGCTGAACTCTTTTTTTTCAAGGTTTTATTCTATGGAAAGTTAATTATAGTTAATAATTACAAAGTTGATTAAGACTTACAGTACCAATGACTTACACTTAAATCACTACAAATGAATGCATTGCTCTCTAAAACGATAGTGAAAATATTGGGATGATTTTAAGAACATTAGAAAACTTACCTCCTGGTGAAGCTCTTCAATATTCTTGCTTTTATTTTCAACTTGTTTCTTTAAGTTATTACACTGTAAAATTATTTTTTAAATGATACAATTTTACTCAATATTCTAATCAAAACAAACAATTTGAAACTAATATATTGTATGAAGTAACATCATTTGTGATTTCAAATCATTCTGTCGATATAAAAATATAGATTTTAATAAACATGAGTATATAAATATAACATTTCTTAATCTATTTAATAAATATAAATTAAACAATTTTAAGTAAAATATGCCTCTTGGTCAAGCTTATATAGAAGACTGGATCATATTACTAGAAGGACTGGGAAAAGCATCAGTAATGGTAAGAATAAAAATACTGTCTTCTTCATTACTCATTATTTCTACTCTCATTTTTGAGATTCTAATGTTATTAAAGTTGGAAGAGAAGTATAATATGATATCCTACCTCCGCAGAATTCCAATTCCTCTTCCTGACATACTAACTAGCCATTTCTTACTATGTTACTTGGTGGAGTCATTTCATTTGAGTACATGCAAAACTGAATTAAACTGTGTTAGTCCAGCTCTCTTACTCTCCTATTCTCTTACACTCTTATTCTCTTCCCTCTCTATCCCTTCTTTCTCCATTCTCCTCTCCACTGTCTCTCCAGGTCCTCCCACCCCTCCCGCCTTTCTCTGTCTCTATTCACTTCAACTCCCCCATGCCCTAAATAAACTCTATTCCATACTTTAATATATATATATATATATATATATATATATATATATATATCCATGAAACATTTAAGGACCAAAAAAGCAGCACAGATTTCTAAAAGGCCCTAAAATATCATATATACAAATTGTTTTAATATCCATTAGAGTCAAAGAACTCTCAGACACACAAAAAAAATTTAGTCTCCTTCATTAGAGCCAAATATTGTTAAATATTTTTCTTGTAATACACATGGCCACAGTTAGCTAATATTCTGAATATACGTGAATCTTATATGGCATTGCTCTTTATGCTTACAAGAGATTACTCTTTAAATTAGTGTCTCACTATGTGCCCAAATTTACTCCAAACCATGGTCTTCCTATCCTAGCCTCCTGTAAACTGGTATTACAGGGATGTACCACTGTTTCTGGCTTCAAGTAGTTTATCTAAAACTTTGCCTGTCCAAAGCTGAAGATTGAGAATAATTTTGAAAGAAAATTAAGAAAAAAAAAGCTTCATAAAAAATGGAAAGCATTTCTCTGATTTTTCACACTGATTTGACACATTGGTACCAGGCTTGGTAACATATATCTTTAATACTAGCACAAACCCATCTCTATAAGTTCAAGGCCAGTGTGGTTCACTATTCCAGGACAGTCAAGGTTACAATGTTAAGACTCTGTCTCAATAAATAAATGAAAATAAATAAAAACCATTGCAATAGGTAAAACTTTCCATGAAATTTTTATTAAAAAGATTAAGCATTTTTATTTTGGCAGAAAGGCTACTTATATCCTCATGATGAGCTTCCTAATAAATCTACAACTATTTTATTTACAAGCCGAATTAATTTTTTTCCTTCAGTTGTAAAACAGAATGATGGGTATTATTCATTAGAGGTAAAGACTTCAGTGAATTATATTTTCTAGAGAATTATTCATTGTATGGAAAATTAAGTATAGAACAAGTTATATAGTGAAATTAGAAAAAGAAAAACCCAGATAAATAAAAACCATTTTAAATAACGAGGGTAGAAATTTTTCTGCAGCTCAATTATGGAAATGAGCAAAATAGCTGAATGATTTCTAGAAGTATCTTGTTATTTTAAGACTATTCACAATGAATGTAGCTACTTATGAGTGTACAATTTTAGGGAAAAAAAGCTAAAATAGGGTTGAATAAATTTTTCTCGTTAAAGACCTAATCAAAATTGGTGAGTCTAGAGTCTCTTCAAAGAAATATCAATAAAAGAACTGTATTGGGTCTAGAGAGATGGCTTGGCAGTTGAGAGTACTGGCTGCTCTTTCAGAGGATTTGGGTTCAATTTCCAGCACCCACATAACAACTCACAACTCTCTCAAACTCCAGTTCCTGAGGATCTGACACCCTTATACAAACAAAACAACAATGCACATAAAATAAAAATAAATAATAAAAAATATTTTTAAAAAACAAAGCACTTTATTATTCCTCAAAGTCTTCTAAAGGAGAATAATAGAAAGGCTGGTCCTTCAAAATCCTGTCATATATTTTCACAAAATTCTTATTCCCAAAAAATTTAAGTAATTTGATAATACCTTATTTTCTAATATCTTCATCTGTTTTTCTTTCTTTAAAACTTCACATTCAATGATTCGAGCCTAAAAAAGTTATTTGAAATCATATTTAAAATACTAATTAGAATTACATTTTCTTAATGTATTTTAGAATGAAATTATATAGTTTTACGTATTTACAAAAACATTTATCTGCTCATCCAGTTTGTTTCATTGTCCTTTTAAAAAAGAATATACTTTTCTGTAATGTGTTAACTACCATAATATTTTGCAACATATATGCTTTAAACTATATATAGTTTTGTTTTGCTTTGTTTGAGACAGGGTTTCTCTGTGTATCTCTGGCTGTCCTGGAACATATTCCATAGACCAGGCTGGCCTCAAACGCATGGAGATATATGCCTGCTTATGCCTCCTGCGTGCTGGGATTAAAAGCTTATGCCACCCAGCATAAATTATATTGTACATAAATCATATAAAACTCAGTAAAATATAAAGGATAAGTATTATTACTTCTATTTGAAGACACGAAGAAAGTAGAGTTCAGATAGGTAAAGTATGTGCAAAACAACCATCTAAACTAAGGGAGTGTAATTCAACTAATTGCTAAGGAAACTATCTAAAAATATTTATAATTTCATCTGAAAACTGCTTTAATTAGTAAAGTGAAATTCAACTGCAGAAAACAGAAATAAGCTAATATACATCACATATTTAACCTCATGCCTAACTACCAGTATTTTCTTTTTAAAAAGATTTTTCTTATTACTTTGAATTGTGTGTGTGTGTGTGTGTGTATGTGCGCGCGCGCAAAGGGATGGGGCGCTGTGCACATAAATGCAAATACCCATGGAGTTCAGAGGAAGGTGTCAGGTCCCTGCAGCTAGAGTACATATATAGGCAGCTGTGAGTTTCCAAACAGTATGGGTGCTGTAGAACAAAGGTATTTCGTAAAGAGCATTTCTTGCTCTTAAATGCTTGAGCCATCTCTCCAGTCCCCTTATCACTAATATTTTCTATACTAATAAAAGAATTATTACAAATTATACTTTAAATTCTTCATGTTCCCCTCCCCAGCCCCCACTCTCATGTATATGTGTTATACATACTTGTATGCTATACATGTGAGATATGATCTCTCACTGAGCTTGAGGCTTATCAATTTGTTTAAGCTGGCTAACAAATGAACTCCAGAGATGAACCTGTCTCTACCTTCCCAGAGCTAGGATTTAAGACTTTGTGCCCTTGTGCTCACCTTTTATGTGGGTGCTAGGAATCTGAAAGGAGGTCCAGCGATTGGCCCAAATTGGGACCCATCTCAAGGGGAGGCTCCCAGACCTGACACTATTACTGATGCTATGATGTACTTACAGACAGGAGCCTAGCATGGCTGCCCTCTGAGAGGCCCAACAAGCAGCTGACTAAGACAGAAGCAGATACTTGCACCCAACTAATAGTCTGAAGTCAGGGGCCCCTGTGGTTGAATTAGGGAAAGACTGGAAGAAGTTGAGGAGGAGGGTGACCCCATAGGAAAAACAGCAGTCTCAACAAACTGGAACCCTGAGATCTCTCAAAAATGGAGACACATGTAGACAGTCTACATTAGCTAGTCCGAGGTCCTGACATATATACAGCAGACGACTGCCTGGTCTGGCCTCAATGAAGGGAAGACCCACCTAACCCTTGAGAGACTTGAGGCCCCAGGGAGTGGGGTGTAAGGGGTGTCGGGGGACAGTCTCTTGGAGTTGGGGGAGGAGGAATGGGTTGAGTAACTGTCAGAGGGCAGAATGGGAGGGGGATAATGACTGGACTGCAAAAAAAGATTAAAGATAATAAAAAATGAAAAGAACTTCAAGTCTCTTAAGAAAGAAATTAAGGGAGACTTCAGATAATAAATAGATCTTCCATGCTCATGGGTTGGTAAGATTAACATAGTAAAAATGGCCATCCTACCAAAAGCAATCTGTAGATTCAACACAATCCCCATCAAAATTCCAGTCATAAAAAATTTTAATTGTTTAAATCTTCATAGGTTTTCATACTTTCAGTGATTTCTCAAATAATTTATGGCTTTTTAAAATTTGGAATATTCGTCTACATGTTAAATTCTACCTTCTACTAATTTCTGTTACCTTCAGTCAGTTGATGTTCCTTCTTCTGAAAAGTATACCCAAACTTAGCAAGTTTTGAGCAATAAGACACTACACTGTATAATCATGTGACACACTTTATATTCTCATAGTTTTGTTATATTTTATCTCAACTTACTGAATCCATATTCAAGGCACAAAATTCATTTTTAATATATTAAATATTATCACAGCATTGTAGTAGGTTGGCCTAATGCTGCTTGTATTCTAATGCTAATCTGGGTCTTCCAAAACTGCCCCAAACACAAGGCAGTCCTCACATAAGACACTGAGGGACTCAAACCCAGTTAATTTTTGATTGATAAATAGATGCCAGCAGCCAATAGCTGGAGAGAAGATAAATAGGTGGGGTTTAGGTTTTCCTGGGTTTAAGACCAGGTGGAGGAGGAGGAGAGAAAGAGGAGAAAGGAGCCACCATGGAAGAGAAATAACATGCAGAAGGGAGGGCCACAGTGGGATAGCTGAGCCATAAAAAACATGGCCATATGAGCTGGTCATTGGAGTTAAGAGCAGTCAATATGGAACACAGAAATTAGTAAATAGTGACACGGAGTTATCGTAGGGAAGTGGATTCTAACAGCATGGAGGATAGGCAGGCAGTTGCCCAGTTATTGTGCTGCCTAAGGCATATTTTAAAATATAAAGTTATGTGTGTCTTCCATCTGGAAACATAAATAGTCGAAGGTGGGAAGAAACCCCACACTGGAGTTTTAAAAATATTTTTACTACACAGCATGAACCTTTAATTTAGCCTAGAAATGAAGTAAAAATCAAATACTGAACATCTGAGGCTAGAAATATGGCTTAGTAGCTAAGTCCTAACTGCTCTTCCAGAGAATCTGTGCTCATTTCCCAGCACCTACTGGTATCTCAAAACCATCTATAACTTTAGTTCCAGGGATCTCTGGTCTCCATGGGAACCAAGCATGCACAAGGTGCACAAACATTCACTCAGGCAGAAAACCTGTACACATAAAATAATAGAAAAAACTTAAAAGAACATCTTTCAAATATATTTAGAATTATGAATATTCCATATATATATATATATATCATAAGCAAAACAACCCAACTTAGCCCCTATCATTTAAGGATTTTAAGTGTTTTGTTTTTATGTCTATGTACCACATGTTTCAGTGTCTTCAGAATCCAGAAGATAATACTGTATCTTACAGAACTAGAGTTTCAGATAGTTATAAATCATGTGGGTACTGAGAACTGAACTTCTCAGGGGGGTTCTTGACAAGAGCAGCAAGTGCTTTTAATGGCTAAGTCATCGTCTCTCTATCCTCTTTTAACCCATATTTGAAATGTTAATGGCTTAGTACCTAGATCACTAGTTATTTATACAATCATACATGTTACTTTATTGTCTGTAATGCTTTTATAATTTAAATTTTTGAATCTAATCCTTTGTGAAATATACATACATTTTCTTCACTCTTGTCCAATTTACATTTAATGTCATCTCCTCGCTGTATGAACTCTTGTCTTACTGATTCCAGTTCATCCCTAAAAGGAAATGCAAGAGAATAGCATCATAATCCAAACCATATTTTCATTTTATCTCCTAAGACTTTTTAAATTATTGATTATACATTTTTAGGCTTGAGTTCTCATCTTGATTACTAACATTTTATGCATGGCTATTAATAGGAACATTTCTACTCCCACATTTAAGTTACTATACACATTTATCTTTAAATTATATGTATCCTTGTCATCAGTTTCCTACTTTTAAAAACTATAGAAATATTTGATCTTTCTTTTCTTAGGCATTCTAATGCATATACAAAATTTTATACAAATAAATTTAAAATAGAAGTACAATTTAATGATATTTACATATATATACATCATTGTACATGTTCAGAGAATCTCCAGAAATATAAGAGTAGTGATGCTCTGGGTAAGGGAAACTAGACAGAAAAAAAGCAAAAGGCAAATAAAAGATATTTTTCTTCATTCATATGTTCCTTTGACCTTTGGAATTTTGTATTATATTCATATATTAATTTTTCATATTTTCATTAAATTATTGTATATTACAAATGAAAATATTAGATATTTTCTCAGTGGACACTTGAAGATATTTTCTACTTGTTCTTCTTTGTATCACATTACATTGATAATGTAATCAGTGATTTTATCTTTCAAATACTGAATCCAGGATATGAATTTTCTTAAAAATTTTCAATAGATGAAGGAATTGAATAAAACAGTCCAAAACCTAAAAGTGGAAGTAGAAACAACAAAGAAAACATAAATAGAGGCAAACCTGGAAATGGAAAACCTAGCAAAGAGGTCAGGAATTACAGATGTAAGTGTCTCTAACAGAATATAAGAGGTAGAAGAGAGAATCTCAGGTGTAGAACATATTGTAGAAGAGATTAACACAACTGTCAAAGAAAATTCAAAATGTAAAAAACTCCTAACCCAAAGCATCCAGGAAATTCAGGATACAATGAAAACACCAAATCTAAGAATAATTGGAATAGAGGAGAACAAAGATTCTAGCTCAAAGAACCTGAAAATGTCTTCAACAAGATCATAAAAGAAAATTTCCCTAACCAAAAGAAAGAGATGGCCAAAAAGGTACAAGAGCCTATAGAATACCAAATGAATAGGACCAGAAAAGAAAATCCTCTCAGCACATAATAATCAAAACACTAAACACAGAGAACAAAGAAAGAATATTAAAAGCTTCAAGGGAAAAGGGCCAAGTAACATACAAAGGTAGGCCTCTCAGAACTACACCAGACTTCTCAACACAGACACTAAAATCCAGAAGAGCCTGGTCAGAGGTCAAATCAAAATATTCCAGGACAAAACCAAACTCAGTATTTATCTACCAATCTATCCCTACAGAGGATTCTAGAATAAAAACTCCAACACAAGGAAGGTACCTACCCCAAATAAAACACAAGATATTAATCCTCTCACAACAAAGCCAAAAGGAGAGACCCACAAACACATAAGACCACCTACAGAAACAAACATATTAGAAACCAACAGTCATCTGTCTTTAATATCTCTCAATATTAATGGACTCAATTCATCTATAAAGAGACATAAGCTAACAGACTAAATAAGCAAACAAGATCCAGCATTTTGCTGCATATGAGAAACACACCTCAATAACAAAAGATAGACACTATGTCAGAATAAAAGGATAAAAAAAAAAAAAGGTCTTCTAAGCAAAAGGTCCCATGAAACAAGCTAGAGTTGCCATACTAATATCCAATAAAATAAAATAGACTTTCAACCACAAGTTATCAAGCGTGATGAGGAAGGACACTTCACATGCACCAAAGAGAAAAATCAAGAAAAAGTATCAATTCTAAACATCTATGCCGCAAATGCAAGAGTATCCACACTAAAAAAAAAAAAAAAAAAAAAAAACTTTACTAAAGCTCAAAACACATATTGAACCCCAGACCATAATAGTGAAAGACATCAACACCCCACTAGCAATTTAACAGCACACCTGAGCGCTCTAGAACAACAACAACAAAAGCAAACATACCCAAGAAGGCTAGCAGCAGCAAATAATCAAACTCAGGGCCAAAATCAACCAAACAGAAACAAAGAGAACTATATGAAGAATCAACAAAACCAAAAGCTGGTTCTTTAAGAGAATCAAAAAGATAGATAGGCACAAAGACAGTATCCAAATTAACAAAATCAGAAATGAAAAGAGACACATAACAACAAAAACTGAAGAAATTCAAAAAATAATCAGATCCTACCACAAAAGCCTATACTAAAAAAAAAACTGGAAAATCTAGATGACATGGATGGATTTCTAGACAGATACCACATACCAAAGTTAAATCAAGAACAGGTAAACTATCTAAACAGGCCATATCCCATAAGGAAATAGAAGTCATTAAAAAATCTCCCAACCAAAAAAAGTCCAGGGCCAGACATATTTAGGGCAGAATTCTACCAGACCTTCAAAGACCTAATATCAATATTCCTCAAAATGTTCCATAAAACAGAAATAGAAGAAACACTACCTAATTCACTCTATGAAGCCACAATTACTCTGATACCTAAACCACACAAAGATCCAACCAAAAGAGAAAGTTAGAGCAATCTTGCTTAAGAATACTGATGTAAAAATACTCAATAAAATTCTCACAAACCAAATCCAAGAACATATCAAAACTATCATTCACCACGGTCATGTAGGCTTCATCCCAGAGATGCAAGGTTGGTTCAATATATAAAAATCCATTAACGTAATTCACTATATAAACAAACTCAAAGAAAAAAAATCACATGATCATCTCATTGGATGCAGAAAAAGCATTTGACAAAATGCAACACCTCTTCATGTTAAAAGTATTGGAGAGAGGAATTCAGAGCCAATACGTAAACATAATAAAAGCAATTTACTGCAAACCAGTATCAAATTAAATGGAGATATACTTGAAGCAATCCCACTGAAATCCAGGACAAGACAAGGATACCCACTCTCCAAGTATCTATTCAATACAGTACTCGAAGTGCTAGCTAGAACAGTAAGACAACAAAAAGATATCAAGGGGAAACAAATGTTAAAGAAAAAAGAAAGGTATCACTATTTGCAGATGGTATGATACTATACATAAGCAACCCCAAAAATTCTACCAGAGAAATTCTCCAGCTGATAAACAATATCAGCAAAGTGGCCAGATATAAAACTAACTCAAATAATCAGTAGCCTTCCTTTATACAAATGATAAACAGTCTGAGAAAGAAATTAGGGAAATGATACTCTTTACAATAACCACAAATAAAATATCTTGGGGTAACTCTAACCAAACCAGTGAAAGATCTGTATGACAGTAACTTCAAGTCTCTCAAGAAAAAAAATCAAAGATCTCAAAAACTGGAAAGATCTCCCATGCTCATGGATTGTCAGAATTAAAATAGTAAAAATGGCCATCCTACCAAAGGCAATCTACAGATTCATTTATATCCCCATCAAAAATCCCAATACAATTCTTCAAAGACATGCAAAGAGCAATTCTCAAATTCATCTGGAAAGGAAAAAACCCAGAATAGTAAAAACAATTCTCAACAATAAAAGAATGGCTGGGGGAATCACCATCTCTAACCTCAAGCTGTACTACAGAGCATTAGTAATAAAAACTGCATGGTATTGGTACAGAGACAGGCACATTGATCAATGGTATAGAACTGAAGACCCAGAAATAAACCCACACACTTATGGATACTTGATCTTTGACAAAGAAGCCAAAAATATACAATGTAAAAAAGAAAGCATCTTCAATAAATGGTGCTGGTCTAACTAGCTGTCTGTATGTAGAAAAATGAAAATAGACCCATATTTGTCACCTCGAACAAAGCTCAAGTCCAAGTGGATCAAAGACCTCAACATAAAACCAGATACACTCAATCTAGAAGGTGGGAAAGAGCCTTGAACTCATTGGCACAGGGAGAAATTTCCTAAACAGAACTCCTGTGGCTCATGCTCTAAGATCAAGAATTGATGAATGTGACCTCATGAAACTGGAAAGTTTCCATAAGGCAAAGGACATACTCAATCAGACAAATCGGCAAATTACAGATTGGGAAAATTTTTTTCACTAACCCCACATCTGATAGATGAATAATATCTAAAATATATAAAGAACTAAAGAAGCTAATGAGGGAAAAAACCAAACAACATGAGGTATAGAACTAAACAGAGAAGTCACAACAGAGGAATCACAAATAACTGAGAAGCACCTAAAGAAATGTTCAAAGTCCTTAGTGATCAGGAAAATGCAAATCAAAATGACTCTGAGATTCCACCTTGTGCCAATCAGAATGACTAAGATCAAAACCTCAAAACACATGTTGGCAAGGATGTGGAGAAAGAGGAACACTCCTCCATTGCTGGTGGGATTGCAAACTGGTACACTCACTCTGAAAATCAATCTGGAGGTTACTCGAACTCAAAAGGATATACATGAGATGTACTCACAAATAAGTAGATATTAGCCAAAAAAAAAAAAAAACAGAATGCCCAAGATACAGTCCACAGAACTCAAAAAGGTCAACAAGCTGAAGGGCCCAAGTAAGGATGCCTCAGTCCCACTTGGGAGGGAGAAAGCAATCACAATGGGGGAATGAGGGAAGAACATGGGCTAGAAAGGGGACAGGATAGGGGGTGGAAGACAAAAAACATGATCTGGTATTGAGTGGGGGGGAAAGACTGAAACCCTGAGGGCCAGCGAAAAGAATGGAAACAGGCAACCTTAGGAGGTAAGAGGTTAGGAGTACCTTCCAGAATGTACCAGAGACCTGGGAGGTGAGAGACTCTCAGGACTCAAAGGGAGGGAACTTAGATTAAATGCCCTACAATAGGGAGAGTGAACTTGTAATGTCCACCTCCAGCAGAAAATCAGGACATCAAGTGTGTGATGGGGTTGCCATCCCAGTCAAACCTCTGACCCATAATTATTCCTGTCTGAAAGAACTGCAGGGATGGAAATGGTGAGGAGCCTGAGGAAAAGAAGGTCCAGTAACAGGCCCAAAGTGGAATCCAGCTGAAGGGGAGGCCCTAAGGCCTGACACTATTATGGGGGCTATGGATCAATCACAAAAAGGGACCTATTTGTTGGAGAATCTTCTGCGTATATGCCCAGGAATGGTATAGCCGGTTCCTCAAGTAATGCTATGTCCAATTTTCTGAGGAGCCACCAGACTGATTTCCAGAGTGGTTGTACCAGTTTGCAAATCTACCAACAATGGAGGAGTGTTTCTCTTTCTCCACATCCTTGCCAACATCGGCTATCACCTAAGTTTTTTATCTTAGCCATTCTGAATAATATGAGGTGGAAACTCAGGGTCATTTTGATTTACATATCCTTGATAACTGAGAATGTTGAACATTTCTTTAGGTGCTTCTCGGCCATTCAGTATTCCTCAGTTGAGAATTCTTTGTTTAGCTCTGTACCCATTTTTAAATAGGGTTATTTGGTTGTCTGAAAACTAACATCTTGAGTTCTTTGTATATATTGGATATTAGCCCTCTATCAGATGTAGGGTTGTTAAAGATCTTTTCCCAATCTGTTGGTTACCATTTTACCCTATTGCCAGTATCCTTTGCCTTACAGAAGCTTTGCAATTTTATGAGGTCCCATTTGTCAATTCTTGATCTTAGAGCATAAGCAATTTTTGTTCTGTTCAGGAACTTTTCCCCTGTGCCCAAGTATTCAAGGTTCTTCCACACCTTCTCTTCTAACAAGGACATATGTTCCACTATATTCATAGCAGCCTTATTTATAATAGCCAGAAACTGGAAGGAACCCAGATGTCCTTCAACAGAGGAATAGATACAGAAAATGTGGTACATTTACAAAATGGAGTATTACTTAGCTATTAGAAAAAGTGAGGTAACCCAAGCACAAAAGAACACACATGGTATGCACTCACTGATAATTGGATATTACCCCCAAAAGCTCAAAATACCCAAGATACAACTCACAGACCAAATGAAGCTCATAAGGAAGACCAAAGTGTGGGCACCTCAATCCTTCTTAGAAGGAGTAACAAAATACTCATGGAAGCAAATACAGAGACAAAGTGTGGGACAGAAACTGAAGGAGGAGCCATCCAGAGACTGCTCCACCTGGGTATCCATCCCATGTGTAGTCACCAAAGGCAGATACTGATGTGGATGCCAGGAAGTACATGCTGACAGGAGCCTGATATAGCTGTCTCCTTAGAGGTCTGCCAGAGCCTGACATATACAGAGGCAGATGCTCACAGCTAACCATTAAACTGATCATGGGGTTCCCAATGGAGGAGTTAGAGAGAAGACTGAAGGAGCTGAAAGGGTTTGTGGCTCCATGAGGAGAGCAACAATACCAACCAACCAGAGTTCCCAGGGTCTAAACCACCAGCCTGGGAGCACATAGGGAGGGACCCATGACTCCAGCTGTATATGTAGGGGAGGATGGCCTTGTCGGGCATAGGTGGGAGAGAAGATCCTTGGACCCATGAAGGCTGGACGCCGAGTGTGGGGGAATTCAAGGGTGGGGAGGTGGGAGTGGGGGGTGGGTTAATTGGTTGTCTGAAGTCTAACATCTTTGCAATTTTATGAGGTCCCATTTGTCAATTCTTGATCTTAGAGCATAATCCATTAGTGTTCTGTTCAAGAACTTTTGCCCTGTGCCCATGTATTTGAGGCTCTTCCCCCACTTACTCTTCTATTTGTTTCTGTGTATCTAGTTTTATGTGGAGGTCCTTGATCCTCTTGGACTTGAGCTTTGTACAAGGAGATAAGAATGGATCAATTTGCAGTTGTCTACATGCTGACTTCCAGCTGAATCAGCACCATTTGTTGAAAATGCTGTCTTTTTTCCACTGGACGGTTTTAGCTCCTCTGTCAAAGATCAACTGACCATAGGTGTGTGGGTTCATTTCTAGGTCCTCAATTCTATTACATTGATCTACCCGCCTATCTCTATACCAATACCGTGTGGTTTTTAATCACTATTGCTTATAGTATTACTTGAGGTAAGAGATGGTGATTCCCCCAGAAGTTCTTTTATTGCTGAGTATGGTTTTTGCTATCCTGGGGTTTGTTATTTCAAATGAATTTTAGAATTGTCCTTGCTAAGTCCTTGCTAATTTTAATTGAATTAAAATTTTGATAAGGATTGCATTGAATCTGTAGATTCCTTTCAGCCAGATGGCCATTTTTACTATATTAATCCTGCCGATCCATGAGCATGGGAGATCTTTCCATCTTCTGAGGTCTTCGTTGATTTCTTTCTTCAGAGACTTGAAGTTCTTGTCATACAGATCTTTCACTTGCTTAGTTAAAGTCACACCAAGATATTTTATATTATTTGTGACTATTGTGAAGAGTGTTGTTTCCCTAATTTCTTTCTCAGCCTGTTTATCCTTTGAGTTGAGGAAGGCTACTGATTTGCTTGAATTGATTTTATATCCAGCCACTTTGCTGAAGTTGTTTATCAGCTGTAGGAGTTCTCTGGTAGAAGTTTTAGGGTCACTTAAGTATACTATCATATCACCTCCAAACAGTGGTATTTTGATTTCTTCCTTTTCTGTTTGTATCCCTTTGACTTCCTTTTGTTGTCTAATTGCTCTAGCTAGGACTTCCAGTACTATATTAAATAGGTAGGGAGAGGTGGGCAGTCTTGTCTAGTCCCTAATTTTAGTGGAATTGCTTCAAGTTTCTCTCCATTTAGTTTGACATTGGCTACTGGCTTGCTGTATATTGCTTTTACTGTATTTAGGTATGGGCCTTGAATTCCTGATCTAAAACTTTTACCATGGAGGGGTATTGAATTTTGTCAAATACTTTCTCAGCATCTAATGAGATGATCATGTGGTTTTTTTTCTTTGAGCTTGTTTATATAGTGGATTACAATGATGGATTTCTTTATATTGAACTATCTATGCATCCCTGGAATGAAGCCTACTTGATCATGATAGATGATCATTTTGATGTATCCTTGGATTCGGTTTGTGAGAATTTTATTGAGTATTTTTGCATCAATATTCGTAAGTGAAATTGGTCTCAAGTTCTCTTTCTTTGTTGGGTCTTTGTGTGGTTTAGGTATAAATGTAATTGTGGCTTCATAGAACAAATTGGATAGTATTCCTTCTGTTTTTCTTTTGTGGAATAGTTTGAAGAGAATTGGTATTAGGTCTTCTTTAAAGGTCTGATAAAATCGGCACTAAAACCCTCTTAGGGGTCTGTATGACCTCTGCCCAGGTTCTTCTGGCTTTTAGAGTTTCTTGTGAGAAGTCTGGTATAATTCTGAAAGGTCTGCCTTTATATGTTACTTGACCTCTTTCCCTTACTGCTTTTAATATTCTTTGTTTTGTGCATTTGATGATTTGATTATTATATGTCAAGAAGAATTTCTTTTCTTTGGGGTTCTGCAGGTGACAGCAGGTGCTGGCGTGGATGTGAAAAAAGAGGAACACATCCACTGTTGTTGGTATTGCAAACTGGTACAACCACTCTGGAAATCAGTCTAGTGGTTCCTCAGAAAACTAGACCTAGTATTACCTGAGGACCCAGCTATACCAACTCCTAGGCATATACCCAAAAGATGCTCTAATATATAACAAGGACACATGCTCCACTAAGTTCATAGCAGCCTTATTTATAGTAGCCAGAAGCTGGAAAAAAACCCAGATATCCCTCAACAGAGGAATGGATACAGAAAATGTGGTACATTTACACAATGGAGTACTACTCAGCTATTAAAAACAATGACTTCATGAAATTCTTAGGCAAATAGGTGAAACTAGAAAATACCATCCTGAGTAAGGTAACGTAACCTAATCACAAATGAACACACATGGTATGCACTCACTGATAAGTGAATATTAACCCAAAAGTTTGGAATACCCAAGACACAACTCACAGACCATATAAAGCTCAAGAATTAGGAAGACCAAAGTGTGGAAGCTTCAGTCCTTCTTAGAAGGGGAACAAAATATTCACAGGAGGTATAGGGTAGGAGGGTCTTGGGAGGAAGAGAGGCGTGGCAGGGGAAAGGGGGTACAGTATCAGGTATGGGAGAAGATGGGGATGCTATATTGGAAATTAGGAAATTGAACAGAGGTGTGTAGCAATGAGGAATGGAGAACTGGAGGTAGCCACCAGATAAGTCCCAAATGCCAGGAAAGAGTCTCCCAGGACCCATCAGGGATGAGATTAGCTGGAATGCTCAACAAAGGGGAGGAAGAACCTGTAGAGACCACATCCAGAGGTTGGGGATATGGGGTCACCCACTCATCTCAAAATTTTTAACCCAGAATTCTTCCTGTCTAAATGAAATGTGGGCACAAACTGTGGAGCAGAGACTGAAGGAAAGGCCATCCAGAGACTGCCCCACCTGGGGATCCATTCCATATTCAGACACCAAACACAGACCCTATTGCGGATGCCAAGAAGTGCTTGCTGACAGGAGCCTGACATAGCTGTCTCCAGAGAGGTTCTGCCAGAGCATGACAAATACAGATGTGGATACTGGCAGCCAACCATTGGACTGAGTATCAGGTGCCCAATGGAGGAGTTAGGGAAAGGACTAAAGAAGCTCAATGGGTTTGCATGGCTCCAGCTGCATATATAGCAGAGGATTGCCTTATCTGGCATCAATGGGAGGAGAGGCCTTTGGTCCTGTGAAGGCTCAATGCCCCAATGTAGGGGAATAGCAATGTGGTGAGGTAGTAGTGAGTGAGTGAGTGAGTGAGTGAGTGAGTGAGTGAGTGAGTTGGGGAACACCCTCATAGAGGCAGAGGGAGGGGGTATGGGATGGGGGTTTTCGGAGGGGAAACCAGGAAAGGAGATAACATTTGAAATGTAAATAAATAAAATATTCAATAAAAATTACTTAATTTTAAAAAGCATAAGGACCTGAGTTTTATCCCCATAAACTACATAAAAGAGCAGGAATTGTTAGGTCATACTTGTAATCCCAGTGCTGGTAAGGAAAAACAAGTAGAACACTAATAATTGTTTTTTGGTCATGCTAAGCTACTTGGTTAGTTCCAAACTAGTTGAAATAAATCCAGACAAGAAGTATAGTGAAATACCAATAGTCTGGGAAGGGAATATCTAGTACCTGAAGAATGACACCTAAGGTTCTCTGAATTCCACACACTCACAGTATGCATATATGTGCAAATACACAGGCTCTTGTTATAGGAGTGGTAGCACACACCATCAAGTCCAGCACTTGTGAGTGTGAGGCAGAAAG
Source organism: Arvicanthis niloticus (assembly GCF_011762505.2). Lineage (NCBI taxonomy): Eukaryota > Metazoa > Chordata > Mammalia > Rodentia > Muridae > Arvicanthis > Arvicanthis niloticus. Next base: position 81,919,030 of record NC_047661.1, read on the forward strand.
ATCAGTTAAAGGCCATCCTGGACCATATAGACATCGTCTCAAAAACTAAGTGAATGAATTTAAGCTTTTTTAAATCTTAGGGAAAAAACAGCTTCTATTTAAAATTTGTTTTCATATTTTAAGCAAAAAAAAAAAAAGTAGTGGTTTAATCATAGATATCTAATCTGTAAATAATAACAGCTGCTTCTGAAGAAGAAAGCAGAGCAAAACAGGGCAAAATCAATCATGGGCATAGCAAAAGATGTTTTTTAAATGTGGAAAACAGTTAACAGCAAATAATGTATTAAGCAATATAATAAAGCACCATATTCACCTCTACTCACAATACCTCATATTATCTCCAAACAATTCTGTATTAGGTCTAAAGATTTTAAATAAAAGTTTGCAAAAGCGCATTTTTTTAACCAAACATAAGAAAGAAAAATTTCTATGTGACTGTAAACAACACACAATATTTGAAAAGCATCCAAGTTCCCATGGATTTAAAAGAACTTAAAATCCAGAGAGAGAGAAGGGGTGGGAAATTGATTGAGAAGATAATAGTAACACTGCATATCAAGCCAGGCATGGAGTTCATGCCTACAACCTCAGAAACCAGGAGGCAGAGATAAAGAGGATCACTACAAGTTTAAATCCAGCCTGGTCTACCTAAGGCCCTTCTCCTAGGGCCTATGAACTATCTGGCTATGGATTCTTGGCAATGGTGCCAGATATGAGTTCTATCTTGTAAAGAAGTCCTTAAATCCAATCAAAATGTGGCAGGTTACTCCCATAAAATTCATGTCACTATTACACCAGTGGGTATATAATGCCAGGCCAGACATTACTGTAGCTCATTGGGTTCACAACTATAGAAGACTGCTGACACTTTTTCTCTTCCTATAGTATGCACAGCACCTTCCAGCACTATGAAATCTAGCCAATAGGGATAAAGCTTCCAGATCTACCACTTGATTTTTCCATGTTGTATAACTCAAGTATGTGCTGTCCTCAGAAATAGGGTCTTACTATCAAGTTCTGGAGGTTAACCAAAAGCAAAGATGCCTATAATGTATGGTCTATACATTCACACTGGCCAACATTTCCAAAAAAATTGCCCCATTACTACCTATGGCCTTTTTATTTGCTAGCTTGTATTGTCTAGTATGGCATTGTCCAACATTATAAGGTAACTCCATTTAAACTATTTTTGTGTGTGTATGTATTTTAGGAAGCTTCTATAGTAAGAAGGTTTCCATATGACTTACTAAAGGTCTTTAGCGCCGGGCGGTGGTGGCACACGCCTTTAATCCCAGCACTTGGGAGCCAGAGGCAGGCGGATTTCTGAGTTCGAGGCCAGCCTGGTCTACAGAGTGAGTTCCAGGACAGCCAGGGCTACACAGAGAAACCCTGTCTCGGAGAAAAAAAAAAAAAAAAAAAAAAAAAAGGTCTTTAGCATTCATTACCCTTCCTCTTACTCCCTCATCTACCCTCCCCCTCCTATCCTCATCCTACTTAACCCCTTTTGTCACACTGTTCCCCTTTCTCTCTTTTATCACTCATTCTATCTCCCCAGACCTAGAAATCCCTCCAACTCACGGCCCCCTACTAGATTACTGACCACTATGTGTATTCCAAATGAAACACACATATTTAAAGATTCAAAGCAAAAAGCCACATATGGGAGAAAGCATGTTATAATTATCTTTTGGATATGGTTTACCTCACTCAGGATGATTATTTCCAGCTCCATTCATTTACCTATGAATTTCATACTTCCTTTTTTTCTTAACAGCTGAATAATATTCCATTATGTGAATGTATCAAATTTTCATTGTCCATTTATCAGCTGTTAGGCATGAAGAATAGGTGTCCTACTATTATTATTCTGCTAAATACACTATTAAATTGACTCCTACAAATTTAATCAGACCTATAATTAAGTTTAGCTGTCTATCTCATTAGAAAAGCACAGAGACTCCAATAACTGGTCAATATGTGGCAAATAAGAGACTGTAGAGTCCTCAGCCCTAAATGGAACATCTCTAGCACCAATCCTCTGCCCAGGCTCAACAATCATTGTGAAAGAAGGAGTAGAAAGATAGTAAAACCCTGAGATGGTGGATGACAACAGGGAAACAGATACAACAGGGCAGTTGTATATATGAAGTCATAGTGCTTATGATAATATATGCCTAAGACCTACACAAGCTCAAGCCAGGCAAAATCCCAGCATGAACAGGAGAAGTAGGCACAAAGTCCCAAGCCTAGTCTAGGAGCTACTAGCAACTGATAGATGCTGTGAGAAATTTTTCAGTAAATTTTCTTGTAAGGTGTCACATTCCAGGGATTAGCCACATATGAGTATCTGGTCATCACAAATTGGACTGAATAGGTTTAAAGAAAAACAAAAGATGACATGAAATTCAGTAGATAAGGAGATATGGGTGGAACTAGTAGTAATTGAGGAAAGGAAGTGAATATGGTTAAAATATAAAAAAACTAAAAGAATAAAATAATTTTTTAAATGCCATATAAAAATATTTAAAATACCTGTGTTATTGCAAATAACTGATGATTCAAATGTAAAAGACATGGAAAAGCTAAATGTTAGTATATAAATTTTGAAAGAACAATAAAAAAGAATAGGATGTGAATTCAGAAATATTTAAGTATAAGAACAATGGTATACCCTTCTGGTCTGGGCCCAAGCACTGAGCAGATCACAGGTGGCAGCTCTACACCCAATCTCACAGGACCCAGAGGAAACAGGGCTCCCAGGAGTTATAACCCGGGCAGTATCTTAGATAAGGAGACCCTAACCCACCCCAAACAGGGAGTAACTGGGACCCACCAGGACCCAGGAAGTCACTCCTGGCCCAGAGCACTGGTTCCTTCCGGTTTGGGCCCGAGCACTGGGCAGATCTTAGGCCTCAGCTCTAACCCCAGTAGTAACACCCATCCCACACAATTCTGATACAACCAAGATAATAGGAAAGACAGGCTCCAGTTAGAGACAGGGCAGGGAGCACTAAAAAAGATCCAGATGGAGAAAGGCAAGCACAAGAACATAAGCATCAGCAACCCAGGGTACTTGGCATCATTAGAACCTAGTTCTCCCACACTAAAAAGTCCTGAATTCCCCATATCACCAGGAAAGCAAGATTCAGATTTAAAATCACTTCTAATGATGACGATAGAGGAGTTTAAGAAGGACATAAATAACACTCTCAAAGAAACTGATGAGAACACAGGTACACAGGTAGAAGCCCTTAAAGGGGAAACACAAAATCCTTAAAAAATTACAAGAGAACACAACCAAACAGGTGAAGGAATTGAAGAACAATGGTATAAATTCACAAGAAGAAAAACAAATAGAAAACTTTAAAACTTCTATAAATAAAAAACTGCCCAAAATTAAAATTTCTATAACAAGTTATAGAAATTCTATAAATAATAAAGAATTGCTATTTTAATGTTTAAGTAAATAGTAAATGATAAAGCACTTAAAAGATTAAATAGTATAGATATTTGTTGGGAGCGACCTTGCTTATACATTAATGGCCTAAGTCAGCCATAGCACTAAGTCAGCCATAGGCCTAAGTCGACCATACATGCCTACTGACACAAAGTCTTGGTCTCTATGAAAAAGCACTAACCCTAAAACAGATAGCTATAGATCTTGTAGACAGGTATCCCTGGTAGGAAACTACCAGCTTAGATAAGAACAAATGAAAAATAGATCTTATGAACAGGTAGCTTTGGTGGGAAAGTACCAACTTAGATAAGAATAAATGAACGATAGATCATATGGACAATTACATAGTGACCTGTTCCACCCTGTTTCTTCTGTGAACTCTTCACCTAGCCAATATCCTGTTTTGTAGAACATATGTACTCCCCCTGAGATCACCTGCACTCCCCAGAAACAAAGAAAACACTGTGTCATCCCCCTCCCAACATCCTGCCTCTATGTGTATATAACCCCCATGTGGAAAAATTAAAATTTGACAGCTTGATCAGACTCTAAACAGGCTGTCGGTTTCTTGTGTACTCCTGTTCCCCACTTCACTCTTCCAGGTCCTCTGGATCCTAGTTCACCACCGCAAGGGCCGGGACAGATATTTGCAGATAATTTTACAGAAAAAAAATATAGGAAAATTTCAAAAAAAAAACCTAGAGTTTATGCAAAACATAATGGCTGCAAATCATGAAAACTGTTATTTATGTTTTAAATTATCAATAAATTAGTGATGATACCAGATAACAGTTGAAACATTTTGTAAACAGAGCTATCACATGATCTTGGCTGTATTTCACAATTTACAATAAAAATTACTAGAAACAAGTTAATGACCAAGTCACTGGAATCATTATTTCTATGATCTTATTAATAAATTAAAAAAAGTTATTCTCTCAAATTTAAAATAATACACGTGTATCTTGTTTACTTCAGTATTGCTAGTAATAGTGAAAACTACAAAATAGTAAATATCCCAAAACAAAGTTAATATTATTACATATATAAATATACTATTAAAAAATCAAGAAGTATAATGCTGAAAATACAAAGTGCAAATGTAAGATTATATATGATTATGAGTAATAGTTAAAATATATTTTTTAAAACAATAAAGATAAATATTCTAATATTATATAATAAAATGCCCTTAAAAGTAATTTCGAATTTTTTTATTCTAAATTTTCTAGATTCAGTTAGTTTAATTTTTCAGCTTTAAAGAATTAGGTTTGAAACAACTGATCTGCTCCCCTGAAGAAACTGCATCCAGAGGCATGCAAGGGAGGTCATGGACTGCAGAGCTGCAGGTAGGAGGACCTGTACACCTCCCTAGGCCCCAGAACCACAAGTAGCAGTAGGGAGCCCCCAGAGCGCACCTGGCATCAAGAACCTGCCCCTGCGGAAAACCACTCCCCTTCTGCCCATTGCCCAGATCCCGGAGGCTGGAGCAGTCACACAGCTGATCGGCTCCCCTGAGGAAATTGCGTCTGGAGGCATCCTAGAGAGGTCACAGACCACAGAGGTGCAGAACAGGGGACATCATATCCTGAAGCATCCTAAAGGAGTAACTACATTCAGAGCAGCAAACACCTAGCTGGTCTACTACCATGGAGACACCATATCTTGAGATATTTTAGAGGAGCCACTGTACCCAGAACAGCTGGAGCTCAGGATCATAGAGACATCTGGACCCCAAGGAGTTCTGACACAACCAAGATAACTGGAAAGGCAGACTCTAGTCAGAACCAGTGAGTGCAAGTAGCACTAGAGCTAACCAAATGGCAAAAGGCAAGCGCAAGAATGTAAACAACAGAAACCAAAGTTACTTGGCATCACCAGAACCCAGTTCCCCCACTATAGAAAGTCCTGAACACCACATAACACCAAAAAAGCAGGACTCAGAATTAAAATCACTTCTCATAATGACGATGGAGGACTTTAAAAAGGACATAAACAACACTCTCGAAGAATTTGAGGAGAACACAGGTAAGCAGGTGAAGGAATTACACAAAACCATCCAGGATCTAAAAATGGAAGTAGAAACAATAAAAAAATCTCAAAGGGAGACTACCCTGGAGATAGAAAACCTAGGAAAAAGATCAGGAGTCATAGACGCAAGCATCACCAACAGAATACAAGAGATAGAAGAGAGAAACTCATGTGCAGAAGATACCATGGAAAAAATAGACACAACTGTCAAAGGAAATGTGAAATGCAAAAAGTTCCTAACCCAAAACATCCAGGAAATCCAGGACACAGTGAAAAGGCCAAACCTAAGGATAATAGGAATAGATGAGGGTGAAGACTCCCAACTTGAAGGGCCAGTAAATATCTTCAACAAAATTATAGAGGAAAACTTCCCTAACCTAAAGAAAGAGATGTCCTTAAATATACAAGAAGCCTACAGAACCCCAAATAGACTAGACCAAAAAAGAAATGCCTCCTGTCACATAATAATCAAAACATCAAATATACAAAACAAAGAGAAGATACTAAAAGCAGTGAGGGAAAAAGGCAAAGTAACATATAAAGTCAGACCTATAAGAATTACACCAGATCTCTCACAGGAGACTATAAAAGCCAGAAGATCCTGGACTGATATCATACAGACCCTAAGAGAACACAAATGCCAGCCCAGACTACTATACCCAGCAAAACTCTCAATCAATATTGATGGAGAAACCCAAATATTCCATGACCAAACCAATTTTACAGAATATCTTACTACAAATCCAGCCCTTCAAAGGATAATTGGTGGAAAACTCCAACACAAGGAGGGAAACTACAACCTAGAAAAAGCAAGAAAGTAATCTTCCAAGAACCCTAAAAGAAGGTAGCTATACAAACATAACTATACTGCCAATAACAAAAATAACAGGAAACAACAATCATTTTTCCTTAATATCTCTTATTTTGAATGGACTCAATTCTCCAATAAAAAGACATAGACTATCAGACTGGATAGATAAACAGGATCCAACATTTTGCTGCATACAGGAAATGCACCTTTGTGAAAAAGACAGACACTACCTCAGAGTAAAAGATTGAAAAACAATCTTCCAAGCAAATGGTCCCAAGAAACAAGCTGGAGTAGCGATTCTAATATCAAATAAAAACATTTTTCAACCAAAAGTAATCAAAAAAGATAAAGAAGGACACTTCATATTCGTCAAAGGAAAAATGTGTCAAGAGAAACTCACAATTCTGAACATCTATGCCCCAAATGCAAGAGCACCCACATACATAAAAGAAACTTTACTAAAGCTTAAAGCACACATTGCACCTCACACAATAATAGTGGGGGATTTCAACACCCCACTCTCAACTATGGACAGATCATGGGAACAGAAACTAAACCGAGACACAATGAAACTAACAGAAGTTATGAACCAATGGGACTCAACTGACATCTATAGAATATTTCATCCTAAAACAAAAGAATATACCTTCTTCTCAGCTCCTCATGGTACCTTCTCCAAAATAGACCATATAATTGGTCACAAAACAGGCCTCAACAGATACAAAAAGATTGAAATAATCCCTTATACCCTATCAGACCACCATGAACTAAGACTTGTCTTTGATATGGACAAAAACAACGGAAAGCCCACATGTACATGGAAACTGAACAATGCTCTACTCAATGATTAACTTGGTCAAGGAAGAAATAAAGAAAGAAATTAAAGACTTTTTAGAATTTAATGAAAATGAAAACACATCATATCAAAACTTTGGGACTCCATGAAACAGTACTAAGAGGAAAACTCATAGCTCTAAGTGCCAACAAAAAGAAAATGGAAAGAGCGGACACTAACAACTTGACAGCACAAATGAAAGCATTAGAACAAAAAGAAGCTAATATACCCAAGAGGAGTAGACGACAGGAAATAATCAAACTCAGGGCTGAAATCAACCAAGTTGAAACAAAAAGAAGTATACAAAATATCAACAAAACCAGGAGCTGGTTCTTTGAGAAAATCAACAAGATAGACAAACCCTTAGCCAGACTAAACAAAGGGCACAGAGACAGTATCCAAATTAATAAAATCAGAACTGAAAAGGGAGACATAACAACAGAAATTGAGGAAAATAAAAAAAATCATCAGATCCTACTACAAAGGCCTATACTCAACAAAATTGGAAAATCTGGATGAAATGGATAATTTTCTAGACAGGTACCAGATACCAAATTTAAATGAGGAGCAGATAAACCATCTAAACAATCCTATAAACCCTAAAAAATAGAAGAAGTCATTAAAAGTCTCCCCACCAAAAACAGTTCGGGACCAAATGGTTTTAGTGCAGAATTCTATCAGACCTTCAAGAAAGACCTAATACCAATTCTCTTCAAGCTATTCCATCAAATAGACACAGAAGGAACAATACCCAATTCGTTCTATGAAGCTAAAATTACGCTCATAACTAAGCCTCACAAAGACCCAACAAAGAAAGAGAACTACAGACCAATTTCTCTTATGAATATTGATGCAAAAATACTCAATAAAATTCTCGCAAACCGAATCCAACAACACATCAAAGCAATCATCCATCATGATCAAGTAGGCTTTATCCCAGGAATGCAGGGATGGTTCAATATTTGGAAATCCATCAATGTAATCCACTACATAAATAAACTCAAAGAAAAAAACCACATGGTCATCTCACTACATGCTGAGAAAGCATCTGACAAAATTCAATATCCCTTCATGTTAAAAAGTCTTGGAAAGATCAGGAATTCAAGGCCCATACCTAAACATAGTAAAAGCAATATACAGCAAGCCAGTAGCCAACATCAAACTAAATGGAGAGAAACTTGAACAATCCCACTAAGATCAGGGACTAGACAAGGCTGCCCACTCTCACCTTACCTATTTAATATAGTACTGGAAGTCCTAGCTAGAGCAATTAGACAACATAAGGAAGTAAAAGGGATACAAATAGGAAAGGAAGAAGTCAAAATTTCACTATTTGCAGATGATATGATAGTATACTTAAGTGACCCTAAAACTTCCACCAGAGAACTCCTAAACCTGATAAACAACTTCAGCAAAGTGGCTGGATATAAAATCAACTCAAGCAAATCAGTAGCCTTCCTCTACTCAAAAGATAAACAGGCTGAAAAAGAAATTAGGGAAATGACATCCTTCACAATAGCCACAAACAATATAAAATATCTTGGAGTGAATCTAACCAAGCAAGTGAAAGATCTGTATGACAAGAACTTCAAGTCTCTGAAGAAAGAAATCAAAGAAGAACTCAGAAGATGGAAAGATCTCCCATGCTCCTGGATTGGCAGGATTAACTTAGTAAAAATTGGCCATCTTGCCAAAAGCAATCTACAGGTTCAATGCAACCCCCATCAAAATTCCAAATCAATTCTTCATAGAGATAGAAAGAGCAATTTGCAAATTCATTTGGAATAACAAAAAACCCAGGATAGCGAGAACCATTCTCAACAATAAAAGAACTTCTGGGGGAATCACCATCCCTGACCTCAAACTGTACTACAGAGCAGTAGTGATAAAAACTGCATGGTATTGGTACAGAGACAGACAGGAAGATCAGTTGAATAGAATTGAAGATGCAGAAATGAACCCACACACCTATGGTCACTTGATCTTTGACAAAGGAGCTAAAACCATCCAGTGGGGAAAGGCCAGCATTTTCAACAAGTGGTGCTGGATCAACTGGAGGTCAGCATGTAGAAGAATGCAAATCAATCCATTCCTATCCCCCTTGTACAAAGCTCAAGTCCAAGTGGATAAAGGACCTTCACATAAAACCAGATACACTGAAACTAATAGAAGGTGGGGAAGACCCTCAAATGCATAGGCACAGGGGAAAAGTTCCTGAACAGAACACCAATGGCTTTTGCTCTAAGATCAAGAATTGACAAATGGGACCTCATCAAATTGCAAACCTTCTGCAAGGCAAAGGACACTGTCAATAAGACAAAGCGGCAACCAACAGATTGGGAAAAGATCATTACCAATCCTACATCCGATAGAGGGCTAATATCCAATATATACAAAGAACTCAAGAAATCAGACGCCAGACAACCAAATAACCCTATTAAAAAATGGGGTACAGAGCTAAACAAAGAATTCTCAACTGAGGAAATTCGAATGGCCGAGAAGCATCTTAAGAAATGCTCAACTTCCTTAATCATCGGGGAAATGCAAATCAAAACAACCCTGAGATTCCACCTCACACCAGTCAGAATGGCTAAGATAAAAAATTCAAGTGATGGTAGTTGCTGGCGAGGATGTGGAGAAAGAGGAACACTCCTCCATTTTTGGTGGGAATGCAAGCTGGTACAACCACTCTGGAAATCAGTATGGAGGTTCCTCAGAAAATTGTACATAGCACTACCTGAGGATCCAGCTATACCACTCCTGGGCATATACCCAGAAGATGTTCCAACATATAATAAGGACATATGCTCCACTATGTTCATAGCAGCCTTATTTATAATAGCCAGAAGCTGGAAAGAACCCATATGTCCTTCAACAGAGGAATGGATACAAAAAATGTGGTACATTTACACAATGGAGTACTACTCAGCTATTAAAAATAATGAATTCGAAAAATTCTTAGGTAAATGGATGGAACTAGAAAATATCATCCTTAGTGAGTTAACCCAATCACAAAAGAACACACATGGTATTTATTCACTGATAATCGGATGTTAGCCCAAAAGCTTGGAATAGCAAAGACTCAACCCACAGACCACATGAAACTCATGAAGAGGGAAGTCCAAGAGGGGATGCCTCAGTTCTACTTAGAACGAGAAACAAAAATACTCAAGGGAGCAAATATGGAAACAAAACATGGGACAGAAACTGAAGGAGGGGCCATCTGGAGACCATTCCACCTGAGTATCCATCCCATGTATAGTCACCTAAGCTAGACACTGATGTGGCTGACTGGAAGTGCATGCTGTCAAGAACATGATATAGCTGTCTCCTTAGAGGTCTGCCAGAGACTGACACATTCAGAGGACGATGCTCACAGCTAACCACTGATATGATCAAGGGTTTCCCAATGGAGAAGTTAGAGAGAATACTGAAGGAGCAGAAAGGGTTTGTGACCCCAGGAGGAATGCAACAATACCAACCAACCAGAGCCCCCCAGGATCTAAACCACCAGCCTGGGAGCACATAGGGAGGGACCCATGACTCCAGCTGTGTATGTAGGGGAGGATGGCCTAGTCTGGCATAGGTGGAAGAGGAGATTCTTGGTCCCATGAAAAACAAACACAGAATAGTGGGGGAGGGAATGTGAGGGTGTGGGGGGTTAGTGGGGGCAGGGGTTAGGTAGGGGCACAGCCTCATAGAAGCAGGAGGAGGGGGGATGGGATAAGAGGTTTCTGGGTGGTGGGAGGAAGTGGAGTAAGGGGATAAAATCTGAAGTGTAAATCTAATACCCAATTTTTTTAAAAAGATGAAAAAAAAAGAAAAAAGAAAAAAAGGTGATTTAATAACACAAATGGAAGGATTTAGAAATTTAAGAGGCAGTTTATGTTAGTGGAAACAGCATCATAGGAACTGGAAAATCACACCCTCATAGACGGAAAAGGAGGGGAGATGGGATAAGGGGTTCCTGGGTGGTGGGGGGAATGGGGTAAGGGGATAAAATTTGAAATGTAAATATTATAACCAATTTTTAAAAAGGGAAAAAAGAGAAAAGTTGTTAGAACCAACATATTTAATAAAATGTCAGCCTTCTAAAAAAAAGAATTAGGTTTATCATTGTTTAAAATAATTTTCATATAATTTTACTGTTTCGGTACTAAATATAAATAATTGTTTTTAATTATTGAACTATAAATTTATTATAATTTTAGGCAGGATTTTAAAACATTAACCTATACCTAATATTTTCACTTTATACAATAGTCAACAATAACAAAGAAATTCTAAAATCTTTTTGAGACAGAGACAAACTCATTATTCTTGCCTTAAATGCATTTCTTTTTCTTCCAAATTTTCTATTTCTTTCAACATGCTTTCTTCTTGCTTTTTGCAATTCTACAAAGATAATCAACAGTGCTTATGTTAATCATTTTTCTTCAACAAAAATATAAGTGAAATTAATATTTAAAACCTTCAGCTGTTAGCATAAATTTTATTTCATTATACAAAAAAATAAGAAATGTGAGTGTGCTAATTTTTTGGTCAACTTAACACAAGAGTCAATAAATTGCCTCCATAAGATTGACCTGTAGGCATGTCTGTGAGACATTTTCTTCACTGATGATTAATGTGGGAGGGCTCAGGCCACTGACTGCAGTGCCACCCCTGGGCAGGTGTCCTAGAGTCTATAAAAAAAAAAAAAAAAAAAAAAAAGCAGGTTGTACAAACCCCAAGGAGCATGCTAGTAATGAGCAATTCTCCAGGGCCTCTGCTTTAGTTCCTACATCAAGGTTAGTACCTTCAGCTCCTGCCTTGACTTACCTTCATAATGGACTATGCTTGAGATATATAAGCCAAATAAATCTCTGTGGGCCTGGCTCTGTTTCTGCCCTCAGGGTATTAAGGCAACATTAATTGTGAGCTCTTTTTATGGAGAAGGGAGTGTGTAAAACAGCTCTTCTAGATGATATTCCATAAACAGTAGCTTTTTTTATTCCGGGGTAACAAGAGCTATATAACCCTTGGGGAGTGGGTAGGAGTTTTTCAAGGAGAGTGTACATTTTGGTCTAGAACTGAGTAGTTAGTTGGTAATGCTTTATTTGCATGAAGAGGGATTCTGGGTGTGTACAACTATAATTTGGCTAAGGCTACTGTGACTTCCCCAAGGATGGAGGTGGAGGGTTATGGGGCTATGTGCCCCTGGGGCATGCAGGCTGAGAACAGGGAGGGAGCCATCCTTACTCTTGCTGATTTCAAGATGAGATTTTGGTCTCAAAATAAGATTTTCAGGGTTTTGTATACTTTTTGACCTCACTCTTATTTCAGGCCCATTCAACTCAGTTGCACTTGCCCCATAAACCTACTTCCCCTGACCCCAAGCTACTTTGTTCATAGTATTTTATCAAAGAAATAGAATGCAAACTAATACAGTAAGCTATTTAATTTTTGTAATTCTGGTTTATAGACTTGTATTGATAACAATCCTAATAATATATAGCAGTTAATAAAATGTTTGATTTCCCAGTGGTACTTTAAGGCTTTTATATATTATTCATAATGTTTCATTAATCATTAACTACAAAATTCAAAATCTATCTTTCAAGGACCAAAATCAACGTTGTTCTCTGACAACTTCTCTTCCATAAAGGCAAAAGTGTACTAAAGAATTCATATGCTCCTCCAGCCGAGCAAGATGCCCAAAGGAAAGAAGGCCAAGGGGAAGAAGGTGGCCCCGGCCCCCGCCGTCATCAAGAAACAGGAGGCCAAAAAGGTGGTCAATCCACTGTTCGAGAAAAGGCCCAAGAACATCCAGCCCAAAAGAGATCTAACACACTTAAGTGGCCCCGATACATCAGGCTGCAGCGGCAAAGAGCCATCCTCTATAAGCAGCTCAAAGTACCTCCTGCCATTAACCAGTTCACCCAGGCCCTGGACAGGCAAACAGCTACTCAGCTGCTTAAGCTTGCCCACAAGTACAGGCCAGAGACAAAGCAAGAGAAGAAGCAAAGGCTACTGGCCCGTGCTGAGAAGAAGGCTGCTGGCAAAAGGGACGTCCCAACTAAGAGACCACCTGTCCTCCGAGCAGGAGTCAATACAGTCACCACCTTGGTGGAGAACAAGAAGGCTCAGCTGGTGGTGATTACCCATGATGTAGACCCCATTGAGCTGGTGGTTTTCCTGCCTGCCCTGTGTCGAAAGATGGGGGTGCCTTACTGCATCATCAAGGGAAAGGCCAGGCTGGGGTGCCTGGTTCACAGGAAGACATGCACCACTGTTGCCTTCACACAGGTTAACTCGGAAGACAAGGGTGCTCTAGCTAAGCTGGTGGAAGCCATTAGGACCAATTATAATGACAGATATGACGAGATCCACCGCCACTGGGGAGGCAACATCCTGGGTCCTAAGTCTGTGGCTCGCATTGCCAAGCTGGAGAAGGCAAAGGCTAAAGAACTTGCCACTAAACTGGGTTAAAAATGTACACTTGGGTTTTCTGTACATAAATATAAAATTACCTTCCAAAAAAAAAGAATTCATATAATAATTTATCACACTATCAAAATATATGACATACTATTTTATTTAAAATATTGGAATACTATTTTAATATTAATTCATATGTTCTTGAAAATAGTAAGATTATTATTATATCTTCCATAGAAATCTATAGCTATATATAATGTTACTAAATATAACTGTTAATGTTTAAAATTATAATGACTTCATATATTCATAGTCTGTATTTTTTGTAGCCCAGTATCATTATATCACAGAATAGTATACAGCTTTTCCTCCAAAAAAATCAACTCAGAAATAATGAAACTTTTTAAGCTAAAAAGGTATTCAGAGATCATATATTTTAAAGTCCTTCTAATTTTTAAGGTAAGAGAGAAACGTCACTGATAACTCTGTCAACTCACAATGATATCTTCTTGATGTTTCCTGAGTTCTAGGGCTGTATCACTCACTTCTTGTACCAATTTTTTGTTCTCAAGCAAAAGCATGTCACAGCTTGCAGTTAATTCAGTATTCTTAAGTCTATTTTTAAAAACATGTCATATAGAATTAAATATGAGATATATAAAATTTAACTCAAAATAATCTTAATGGAAAGAAAAGGCAGGATATAAATAATATTGGCCATTAATTCTTGAAGTAACTATAGTTTCATGCTGCTCTATTACATTATTTGTTCAAATATATAGAAATTATTTCCATATTAACATTTCATATGTCATACATTATATTTCTATGTACATTCACAATACTCTTCTCATTCCTTCTTCTAAAAAGTATGAAGCACACATTTTTCCACATAATTGTTTATATTTAATACTCTATTTCAAACTTCTGAAACTTTAATTAGAATAGTTCTTGAAACATGAACTATTTTAATTAAATTAAATCATTCTTACAAAGTCACAAATGTTCCACAGTGAAAAAGAAATTATTGTTGCTATTAGCCAGTATCTATTTGTATGGTGTGGCATCACCAAATGATTTCGGTCACATCTATTGCTTTTTTTTTCCCCTAAGCAATGAGAGATTAAAGAGCAAATGTAGTAAGAGTAATAGAAGTTGGTACTAAATATAAATAACCACTTTATTCTTAAGGGGATTTTTAATAAATGAATGTTACCTAGGTCTCCTGGGGGGGAAAAAAAACTGTTGAAAGATTATCAGGAGGGAATGGAGCTACAAGAAAAGGGTGAGGCTTGGAACTCATGATGTAGACTAAGCTGGCCTCAAACTCACAGCAACCCTTCTTCCTCAGCCTCCTAAATGTTAGACTTCCAGGCATGAGGTATCATATCTACTATTTTATTTGCCATTTTATCTATTCCTGAGAAGCAATCAACAGAAATAATAATGTTTACCATCAATACTCATTTAAATTTCCTTCTTTCCCCATGATAAATCATCATTACAAAACTAAACTTGCTAAATAAGTGAAATCATTCCATTGAATATTTAGATAACACTAGAAATACATTTTTACATTGAAATTTTAGAAATATATATAATTATCTTTCTGGGAAACTAAATGCCTCCCTAAAATTAATGTTAGACCCTTTGTATGTTAAAGTTCCATATTCATAAGCTTATCCATCTAGAGATTGAAACTGCTCAGGAAAATATGTCTGGACTGAGCATATAAACTTCTTGCCATTATTTTCTGAATATAGTAGAACAAATATTTACATAGAATTTATATATATTCAGTACTGTAAAAAGTTTAGAAGTGAGCTAAAACTTACTTGAAAGAGGATATTTATAATTTATATGCAAGTACTGTGCTATTTGCATATAAGAGTTGAATAGCTACAGATTTGTGTATGTTCAGGGTTTCTTAACCTAATGTTCATAAACACCAAGAGAAAACTACATACTGATATGAAATTATTTCAATTTGTTATTTATTCTTTTACATAAATAATACAAAATTTCCTGACACAAAGCTTTTCAAAACAAAGTACAGTCCTTGAATTCATGATTCTCTTGCTTCCAGAATACTGAGCTTACATTTGTGCACTACCATGCCTGGCTTTCATTTTGATCTTTAAGTAGGAATAAAGCACAATCATTCCAATGGAATCAAATCCATTGATATAAGTAGTAAACACTACTTACTTTTACCATAAAGCTTAATAATTAAACTGAATATAGTTAGGTACAAAACATACTTCTCTTTTTCAAGCTCAGTTTTCATTTCTTCAACCTGTTTTAAATAATGCTGTTCACTTGTTTTAGTGACAGTTACTTGTACTTCCAAATCACGGACTTCTTTCTGTAAAATAAATGTATACATTTATTAGAGATGTTCTATCCATTTTTTTCACATAAAAGTCATAGTGTTCTATCAGGGGGCATTTCATATAAAAGACATAGTTAGGCTGGGCATCGGGGGCACAAACATAGAAACTGGGGAGACAGAGGCAGATAAGTTCAAAGCTATCCTGGTCTACATAGTGAGTTCCAGGAAAGCAAGAGCTCCACAGACAGACTCAAAAAAAGAGAAAAACTAAAAAAGATATGGTTGATCTAAGTAATCAAGCAATACAGTGGAGAAAGTCTGACAGATTATTAAAAAATATTTTTAAGACAGCGTCTCATTAAACTCAGGTTGGTCTCAAACTCACTATGTAAAATGAGGTTGACTTTGAACTCTTGATTTTCCTGCCTTCCCTCCAAAGTACTAGGATTATATATAGATATAAATATCATGTCCAGCTAAATATTTTAAATTTAAGTAAACAATGTAATAATCACTTTAATTTTTAAAATTAACAATGACAAATTCAATATAAGTAAATTCTATTTTGACATCCTAAAGCTCAGACAAAAGTTTATGCATAATTTTTAACCATTTAATTCTACCAAGTAATTAATTCCAATTAAAATTTATATTACTATTGCTTATTGCTGGTTAACTGTTTTTTTTTTTTTTTGTTTTCCTGACACAAATTCTAACCATATAGCCCTGGCTAGCCTGGAACTCTATTCAGAACAGGTTAGCCTCAAACAGAGACCAACTGCCTCTGCATATGGAATATTAGAATGAAAGAGTGTGCCACCACCACACTGAGACTAAAATTTTATGTTAGTAAGGGAAAGTCTATTGGTATGGTCAAACAGTCTCTTACAGACTAAGATGTTCTTACTATTATAAAAAAGTAGTTCCAATTCTTTTATTGGTCTATGAATTATACTTTAAATTAAAAAGCTAAGTTTAAATATAAGTACTATAAAAAGTATCATATCAGCTTAATAAGGGCTAAAATTTAAATGTATCAAGAAATACTAAAGACATCAAGAAACAGAATTATAAACCATAACATTATACACGAGCTGAATTTTTTTAAGATTTTATTTATTGTATGTATTGTATGTAAATACACTGTTGCTGTCTTCAGACACACCAGAAAAGGGCACTGAATCGCATTACAGATAGTTGTGAGCCACCATGTGGTTGCTGAAATTCATGTCCTCTGGAAGAGCAGTCAGTGCTCTTAAGCATTCAGCTATCGATCCAGCCCCTGATAAGTTGGATTTTTTCTTTTTTTTTTAATCCAAAACATTACTTTATCCACATTCTTGAGGCCATCATCTTCCATAAAAATTTTTTATTGGATATTTTCTTTATTTACATTTCAAATTTTATCCCCTTTCCCAGTTCCCCAAACCCAAAATTCCATATTCAAACCCTCTCCCTGTGCTTCTATGAGGGTGTTCTCCCACTCACCCATTCCCACCTCCCCACAATGGCATTCATTCCCCTACACTGGGGCATTGAGCCTTCACAGGACCAAGATCCTCTCCTCCCATTGATTGCCCAACAAAGCCATCCTCTGCTACATATGCTGCTGGAGCCATGGGTCCCTCCATGTGTACTCTTTGGTTGGTGGTTTAGTCCCTGGAAGCTCTGGGGATCTTGTTGGTTGATACTGTTGCTATGGGGCAGCAAAACCCTTCAGCTCCTTCAGTCCTTTCCCTAATTCCTCCATTGGGGACCCCATGCTCAGTCCAATGGTTGGCTGCGAACATCCACCTCTATATTTGTCAGGCTCTGGCAGAGCTTCTCTGGAGACTGCTATATGAAGCTCCAGTCAGCAAGCACTTCTTGGCATCCACAAGAGTGTCTGGGTTTGGTAAATGTATTTTGTTTACCCTTATAAGAAGGACCGAGAATATGGAGAAGAGGAACACTCCTCCATTGTTGGTGGGATTGCAAGCTGATACAACCATTCTGGAAACCACAGCCTGGCAGTTCCTCAAAAAATTGGACATAGTATTACCTGAGGACCCAGCTATACCACTCCTGGAAAAAAGAGTCTACCCAAAAGAGTCTCCAACATATAACAAAAACACATGTTCCACTATGTTCATAGCAGTCTTATTTATAATAGCCAGAAGCTGGAAAGAACCCAGATATCCCTCAACAAAGGGAATGGATACAGAAAATGTGGTACATTTACACAATAGAGTACTACTCAGTTATTAAAAACAATGACTTCAGGAAATTCTTAGGCAAATTGGATGGAACTAGAAAATATCATCCTGAGTGACGTAACTCAATCACAAAAGAACACACATGGTATGCATATAACACTCATATAAGTGGGTATTAGCCCAAAAACTCAAAATACCCAAGATACAATTCACAGATGACATAAAGTTCAAGAAGAAGGAAGACCAAGTGTGGATGACTTGCATTCTTAAATGTTGACATTTCTCTCCCACATTACAATGTGAAGGTTCTCTATATTTTAAATCAGCCTTTAGCACATTAAATACAATAGGAACACATACTTTTAAAAAATTGTAAAGAAGCCCTTCCACCCCTCTCCAGATAGCGATGGCGAGAGCAGACACCCAGCAGGTCTGCACCCTTGTGGAAACTGTATTCTGAGACATCCCAGAGAGGCCAGTGTCCTCAGAAAGGCAGACACCCAGCAGGTCTGCACCCTTGTGGAAACCTTATCCTGAGACATCCTAGAGAGGCCACCGACCTCAGAGCAGGGTACACCATACCCAGAGACATCCTAGAGGAGCCACGGAACCCAGACCAGCAGACACCATATCCTGAGACATTCTAGAGAAACCACTACACTCAGAGCAGCAAACACCTAGCTGGTCTGCTCTCACGAAGACACCTTTACCCTGAGACATCCTAGAGGAGACACTGCACTCAGAACAGCTGGAGCTCAGGATCACAGGATCACAGAGACATCTGGACCCTGAGGAGTTCTGACACAAGCAAGATAACTGGAAAGACAGTCTCCAGTCAGAACCAGTGAGTGAGGGTAACACTAGAGTTAAGCAAATGGCGAAAGGCAAGTGCAAGAATGTAAACAACAGAAACCAAAGTTGGTATCACCAGAATCTCCCAGTTCTCCCACCATAGCAAGCCCTGAACACCACATCACACCGGAAAAGCAGGATACAGAATTAAAATCACTTCTCATGATGATGTTAAAGGACTTTAAGAAAGTCATAAATAACACTCTCAAAGACTTTGAGGAGAACATAGGTAAACAGATAGAAACCCTTAAAGAGGAAACACAAAAATCCCTTAAAGAATTGCAAGAAAACACAACCAAACAGGTGAAGGAATTACACAAAAACATCCAGGATCTAAAAATGGAAGTAGAAACAATAAAGAAATCTCAAAGGGAGACTACCCTGGAGATAGAAAACCTAAGAAAAAGACCAGGAGTCACAGATGCAAGCATCACCAACAGAATACAAGAGATAGAAGAGAGAAACTCATGTGCAGAAGATACCATGGAAAACATTGACACAACTGTCAAAAGAAATGCAAAATGTAAAAGGCTCCTAACCCAAAACATCCAGGAAATCCAGGACACAGTGAAAAGGCCAAACCTAAGGATAATAGGAATAGATGAGGGTGAAGACTCCCAACTTGAAGGGCCAGTAAATATCTTCAACAAAATTATAGAGGAAAACTTCCCTAACCTAAAGAAAGAGATGTCCTTAAATATACAAGAAGCCTACAGAACCCCAAATAGACTAGACCAAAAAAGAAATGCCTCCTGTCACATAATAATCAAAACATCAAATATACAAAACAAAGAGAAGATACTAAAAGCAGTAAGGAAAAAAGGCAAAGTAACATATAAAGGCAGACCTGTAAGAATTACACCAGATCTCTCACAGGAGACTATAAAAGCCAGAAGATCCTGGACTGATATCATACAGACCCTAAGAGAACACAAATGCCAGCCCAGACTACTATACCCATCAAAACTCTCAATCAATATTGATGGAGAAACCCAAACATTCCATGACAAAACCAAATTTACACAATATCTTCCCACAAATCCAGCCCTTCAAAGGATAATGGATGGAAAACTCCAACAGAAGAAGGGAAATTACAACACAGAAAAAACAAGAAAGTAACCTCCCAACAACCCCAAAAGAAGATAGTTACACAAACATAATTCTACCTCCAATAACAAAAGTGACAGGAAGAAACAATCATTTTCCTTAATATCTCTTAATATCAATGGACTCAATTCTCCAATAAAAAGACATAGTCTAGCAGACTGGATACATAAACAAGACCCAGAATTTTGCTGCATACAAGAAAAAAACCTCTGTGACAAAGACCTCAGAGTAAAAGGATGGAAAACAATCTTCCAAGAAACAAGCTGGAGTAGCGATTCTAATATCAAATAAAATTGATTTTCAACCAAATGTAACCAAAAAAGATGAGGAAGGACACTTTATACTCATCAAAGGAAAAATGTACCAAGATGAACTCTCAATTCTGAACATCTATGCCCCAAATGCAAGGGCACCCACATACATAAAAGAAACTTTGCTAAAATACAAAGCATACATCACACCTCACACAATAATAGTGGGGGATTTCAACACCCCACTCTCAACTATGGACAGATCATGGGAACAGAAACTAAACCGAGACACAATGAAACTAACAGAAGTTATGAACCAATGGGACTCAACTGACATCTATAGAACATTTCATCCTAAAACAAAAGAATATACCTTCTTCTCAGCTCCTCATGGTACCTTCTCCAAAATAGACCATATAATTGGTCACAAAACAGGCCTCAACAGATACAAAAAGATTGAAATAATCCCTTATACCCTATCAGACCACCATGAACTAAGACTTGTCTTTGATATGGACAAAAACAACGGAAAGCCCACATGTACATGGAAACTGAACAATGCTCTACTCAATGATTAACTTGGTCAAGGAAGAAATAAAGAAAGAAATTAAAGACTTTTTAGAATTTAATGAAAATGAAAACACATCATATCAAAACTTTGGGACTCCATGAAACAGTACTAAGAGGAAAACTCATAGCTCTAAGTGCCAACAAAAAGAAAATGGAAAGAGCGGACACTAACAACTTGACAGCACAAATGAAAGCATTAGAACAAAAAGAAGCTAATATACCCAAGAGGAGTAGACGACAGGAAATAATCAAACTCAGGGCTGAAATCAACCAAGTTGAAACAAAAAGAAGTATACAAAATATCAACAAAACCAGGAGCTGGTTCTTTGAGAAAATCAACAAGATAGACAAACCCTTAGCCAGACTAAACAAAGGGCACAGAGACAGTATCCAAATTAATAAAATCAGAACTGAAAAGGGAGACATAACAACAGAAATTGAGGAAAAATAAAAAAAATCATCAGATCCTACTACAAAGGCCTATACTCAACAAAATTGGAAAATCTGGATGAAATGGATAATTTTCTAGACAGGTACCAGATACCAAATTTAAATGAGGAGCAGATAAACCATCTAAACAATCCTATAAACCCTAAAAAATAGAAGAAGTCATTAAAAGTCTCCCCACCAAAAACAGTTCGGGACCAAATGGTTTTAGTGCAGAATTCTATCAGACCTTCAAGAAAGACCTAATACCAATTCTCTTCAAGCTATTCCATCAAATAGACACAGAAGGAACAATACCCAATTCGTTCTATGAAGCTAAAATTACGCTCATAACTAAGCCTCACAAAGACCCAACAAAGAAAGAGAACTACAGACCAATTTCTCTTATGAATATTGATGCAAAAATACTCAATAAAATTCTCGCAAACCGAATCCAACAACACATCAAAGCAATCATCCATCATGATCAAGTAGGCTTTATCCCAGGAATGCAGGGATGGTTCAATATTTGGAAATCCATCAATGTAATCCACTACATAAATAAACTCAAAGAAAAAAACCACATGGTCATCTCACTACATGCTGAGAAAGCATCTGACAAAATTCAACATCCCTTCATGTTAAAAAGTCTTGGAAAGATCAGGAATTCAAGGCCCATACCTAAACATAGTAAAAGCAATATACAGCAAGCCAGTAGCCAACATCAAACTAAATGGAGAGAAACTTGAACAATCCCACTAAGATCAGGGACTAGACAAGGCTGCCCACTCTCACCTTACCTATTTAATATAGTACTGGAAGTCCTAGCTAGAGCAATTAGACAACATAAGGAAGTAAAAGGGATACAAATAGGAAAGGAAGAAGTCAAAATTTCACTATTTGCAGATGATATGATAGTATACTTAAGTGACCCTAAAACTTCCACCAGAGAACTCCTAAACCTGATAAACAACTTCAGCAAAGTGGCTGGATATAAAATCAACTCAAGCAAATCAGTAGCCTTCCTCTACTCAAAAGATAAACAGGCTGAAAAAGAAATTAGGGAAATGACATCCTTCACAATAGCCACAAACAATATAAAATATCTTGGAGTGAATCTAACCAAGCAAGTGAAAGATCTGTATGACAAGAACTTCAAGTCTCTGAAGAAAGAAATCAAAGAAGAACTCAGAAGATGGAAAGATCTCCCATGCTCCTGGATTGGCAGGATTAACTTAGTAAAAATTGGCCATCTTGCCAAAAGCAATCTACAGGTTCAATGCAACCCCCATCAAAATTCCAAATCAATTCTTCATAGAGATAGAAAGAGCAATTTGCAAATTCATTTGGAATAACAAAAAACCCAGGATAGCGAGAACCATTCTCAACAATAAAAGAACTTCTGGGGGAATCACCATCCCTGACCTCAAACTGTACTACAGAGCAGTAGTGATAAAAACTGCATGGTATTGGTACAGAGACAGACAGGAAGATCAGTTGAATAGAATTGAAGATGCAGAAATGAACCCACACACCTATGGTCACTTGATCTTTGACAAAGGAGCTAAAACCATCCAGTGGGGAAAGGCCAGCATTTTCAACAAGTGGTGCTGGATCAACTGGAGGTCAGCATGTAGAAGAATGCAAATCAATCCATTCCTATCCCCCTTGTACAAAGCTCAAGTCCAAGTGGATAAAGGACCTTCACATAAAACCAGATACACTGAAACTAATAGAAGGTGGGGAAGACCCTCAAATGCATAGGCACAGGGGAAAAGTTCCTGAACAGAACACCAATGGCTTTTGCTCTAAGATCAAGAATTGACAAATGGGACCTCATCAAATTGCAAACCTTCTGCAAGGCAAAGGACACTGTCAATAAGACAAAGCGGCAACCAACAGATTGGGAAAAGATCATTACCAATCCTACATCCGATAGAGGGCTAATATCCAATATATACAAAGAACTCAAGAAATCAGACGCCAGACAACCAAATAACCCTATTAAAAAATGGGGTACAGAGCTAAACAAAGAATTCTCAACTGAGGAAACTGGAATGGCTGAGAGCAACCTAAAGAAATGTTCAGAATCCTTGGTCATCAGGGAAATGCAAATCAAAACAACCCTGAGATTCCACCTCACACCAGTCAGAATGGCTAAGATCAAAAACTCATGTGATAGTAGATGCTGACAAGGATGTGGAGAAAGAGGAACACTCCTCCATTATTGGTGGGGTTGCAAGCTGGTACAACCACTCTGGAAATCAGTCTGGCAGTTCCTCAGAAAACTGGACATAGCACTACCTGAGGACCCAGCTATACCACTCCTGGGCATATACCCAGAAAATGCTCCAACATATAACAAGGACATATGCTCCTCTATGTTCATAGCAGCCTTATTTATAATAGCCAGAAGCTGGAAAGAACCCAGATGTCCTTCAACAGAGGAATGGATACAAAAAATGTGGTACATTTATACAATGGAGTACTACTCAGCTATTAAAAATAATGAATTCAAAAAATTCTTAGGTAAATGGATGGAACTAGAAAATATCATCCTGAGTGAGGTAACCCAATCATAAAAGAACACACATGGTCACTGAACTCACTGATAAGTGGATATTAGCCCAAAAGTTTGAAACAACAAAGATTCAACTAACAGACCACATGATGCTCATGAAAAAGGAAGAACAAGTGTGGATGCCTAGGTCTTACTTATAAGGAGTAACAAAATACCCAAGGGAGCAAATATGGAGACAAAGTGTGGGAGAGAAACTGAAAGAGAGGTTGTATGGAGACCATCCCACCTGGGTATCCCATGTGCAGTTACCAAAAATAGACACTGATATGGATGACAGGAAGTACATGCTGACAGCAGCCTGATTTTGCTGTCTCCTTAGAGGTCCCCCCCCAGAGTCTGACAAACCCAGAGGCAGATATTCACAGCTAAACATTGATATGATCAAGGGTTCCCAATGGAGAAGTTAGAAGACTGAAGGAGCTGAAAGGGTTTGTGGCCCCATGAGGAGAGCAAAAATACCAACCAACCAGAGCTCCCCGGGGTCTAAACCACTAGCCTAGGAGCACATAGGGAGGGACCCATGAC
Organism: Arvicanthis niloticus; assembly: GCF_011762505.2. NCBI lineage: Eukaryota > Metazoa > Chordata > Mammalia > Rodentia > Muridae > Arvicanthis > Arvicanthis niloticus. The sequence goes on from NC_047661.1 coordinate 81,943,423, forward strand.
TCCAGCTGTATATGGAGGGGAGGATGGCCTTGTTGGGCATAGGTGGGAGAGGAGATCTTTGGTCCCATGAAGGCTGAACACTGAGGTGGGGGGGGGGAATCTGAGGGTGGGGAGGTGGGAGTGGGGGTAGGTGGGGGCACACCCTCATAGAAGCAGGAAGAGGGTGGATGGGATAATGGGTTCCTGGGTGGCAGGGGAATGGGGTAAGGGGATAAAATTTGAAATGTAAATATTATATCCAATAAACAAAGGAAAAAAGTTGTTAGAACCAACATCTTTAATAAAATGTCAGCCCTCTAAAAAATTATCTTGATACTAAAATTTGTTTTGAGAAGTGTATATTGCAGAATACACAGCCTTGGTGTATCTACTCATCATGCAAGCTGAGCAGACCTACTCAAACCTCTGATATCCTGGAATTCCATCTGGATGCAGTGAAGACACAGCGTCAGAGGCTTATCAATTTACTCTTCCCCCACCCCTCTTCTAATATCTCAACGTCCATAATCAGCTTGAAGAAAGTAATGAAGAGTCAGCGCCCCTATTCCCTGGGCTTGGAGACTAAGGTGGTAATATTGGGCTGTCTTTCTAGGGAAAAGTAGTGGGTTTGTTGGAACAGAGAGGATTAGCTAGGATTTATTTCATAGCCATAGCCTATTGGTAGAAATCTGTATAATTATTATCAAGATGAAGTTATAATTTCTTAAATGGTACAAAATTTACTTTGATTTCAAATTTGAGGTTTTCATTGGTACGAGCTTCTTATTGATATAAAAGTGAGATGAATATTGATACTCTCATAGGCATTGTGCCTGTATAACACATTTAGGAACACAAGGCTTAGACCCAGTCCTTCTTTAACTTTTTTAACTGATTTGAGATGGTTAGCCTGTGAGTTAAGGGACTATTGCAAATTCATGGCTTTGAGTTTATTGTTAGGGTGTTTTCTATATTTTATTTAGAAATAGCTGAGAGGAGTTAATAGACAACAGTCCAGATTGCCTTACATGTCCAGAAAAGGACACACTTGCAGAATAGTCGACTGATTATATCTGCCTAGACAGAGTAATCAGCCCTTAATAATTCTGCATCACTAAGGTCTGTCAGATGATCCTGGGCCAGAAGGCTGAAGATCAGATGCTCCAATGTTTTGTAGTATAGGGACTGTCCAGGTGTTCAGCAGTATCTATAAATTGGCTAAGTTTTAGAAGCTATGTTTAGTGCTTCCTATAACTTCAGTTAACTCAGTCATTCTGGATTTCTGACGGGGTTGAAGACCCATAGTCTCATAGCCAATCCTGGCTATTTACTTTGAGAGAAAAGATTTGAGTGGATGGTTTTCAGCTGACATTCATTCTAAAGCCAAGAAAAAAGCCAGGTTCCGAACTAAGTGTTTTAGTTAGGAGAGATGACAGAGGTTCTGGTTAGTCAACAAAATGATAGACTGGGTATTAGGACTCTCTTGTACCTCACTGGTACAAATTGATATAATTATGCTCTAATTGTATTTTGAGAGAAAAGTTTTATTTTAACAGGAAGGGTGATATGTAGGAGGAACTAAGGTGGGAGGAGTACCGAGAGGAATAGAAGGAGTAAGGAGAGGAGAAGGAGGAGAGGAGAAGCTAGATGATGAGAGAGAGAGAGAAAAGGGGGGGAGGGACATGGAGGCAGATGTTCACGTGTCTCCACCAGTCAAAGATAGTTGATATATCTAGGTTGGGTATTGGGTTACACTTCTGATTGAGCATTACCAAACTTATAAAGCCTTTGATTAACATTTTTAAAAAATTGTATAAAAGCAAAAAAGCAAAGGGGGCATGGGATAGGGGTTTTCTAGGGAGAAGAAATGGGGAAAGGGGGTGGCATCTGAAATGTAAATAAAATATTCAATAAAAAATTTTAAAAAATGTAAAGAAATCCTTCACAAAGCAAATAACTACATCATATTTTTAAAATCTATATTCTCTTAGCAAAACATTGTAAACAAATGTATCTTTAACAAACCTCTCTGGTTTGCAACAGGAAAGTTAGTTCTTCTTCTTTCCCTTGTAATTCTTCAGCAAGCTTCTCAACTTGTTTCTTTTTATCTAAAAGTTTTTGGTCTTCTGCCTAAAAACAGTAGAAAAAAAAGCATGACTGTCAAACTACATATATATTGAAAATAATTAAACTGCCCAAAGAATAATATAAAGAACTACAGTGACCGAGAGGAAGCTCGATTCCCAGGTGCTCTAACACACCCAGGATCACAGGTGAGGAGGCAACAACATCTGCTCCAACACCAGGAGTAACTGGAAACCCCCTGAGATACAAGGACACAGGAACCCCCACCCAGCCAGTGGCACAGGTTTCTTCTGGTCTAACCCTGTGCCCAGAGCAGACTTAGGGTGCTGGCTCTGACCCACTCTTCTAACACCCAGAGGAAGCCTGACTCCCAGGCGATCTGAAATGCCCAAGATCACAGGATCACAGGATCATAGGATCACAAAGGAAACTCAACTCCCAGGAAATCAGAAATACCCAGAATCACTGGAGCTCTGACACACTCAAAATCACAGCTGAGGCCACAACATCTTTCACAACACCCAGCATAACTGGGACCCCCCACAGAAACCAGGGAAACACAAACCCCTGCCCTGCCAGAGGCATAGGTTCATTCCAGCTTGCACCTGTGCCCAGAGCAAACCCAGGGCTATGGCTCCTCACCCACCCCTGCAACACACAGAGAAAGTTTGACACCCAGGAGCTCTGACACACCCAAGATCTCAGGATCACAGTATCTCAGAATCACAGAGACAGCTGGACTCTGAGGAGTTTTGACACAACCAAGATCACAGGAAGGACAGGCTCCAGTCAGAGACAACAAGGGTATGTAGAACTAGAGATAACCAGATGGCAAGAGGCAAGTACAAGAACATAAGCAACAGAAACTGAAGTTACATGGCATCATTAGAACCCAGTTCTCCCAATACAGCAAGTCCTAGATACCCAATCAACACCGGAAAAGCAAGATTCGGACTTGAAATCACATCTCATAATGATGATGATAGGGGACTTTAAGAAGGACACAAATAAGTCCCTTAAAGAAATACAAGAGAACACAGCTAAACAGGTAGAAGAGGAAACACAAAAATCCCTTAAAGAATTACAAGAGAACATAAGCAAACAGGTGAAGGAATTGAACAAAGCCATCCAGGATCTAAAAATGCAAATAAAAACAATAAAGAAATCACAAATGGAGACAACCCTGGAGATAGAATACCTAGGAAAGAGATCAAGAGTCACATATGCAAGTATCACCAACAGAACACATGAGATAGAAGATGGAATCTCAGGTGCAGAAGATACCATAGAAAACATTGACACAGCATTCAAAGAAAATGCAAAATGCAAAAATCTCCTAACCCAAAACATCCAGGAAATCCAGGACACAATGAGAAGACCAAACCTAATGATAATAGGAATAGAAGGGAGTGAAGATTTCCAACTTAAAGAGCCAGTAAATATCTTCAACAAAATTATAGAAGAAAACTTCACTAACAACAACAACAAAAAGAGATGCCCATGAACATACACGAAGCCTACAGAACTCCAAATAAATTGGACCAGAAAAAAAGAAATTCTTTTCAACACATAATAATCAAACCTTGACCTTGGAGCTAACCCCATCCAGTAGAAAAAAAAGACAGCATTTCAACAAACGGTGCTGGTTCAACTGGAGGTCAGCATGTAGAAGAATGCAAATGGATCCATTCTTATCTCCTTGTACAAAGCTCAAGTCCAAGTAGATCAAGGACCTCCACATAAAACCAGATATACTGAATCTAACAGAAGAGATAGTAGGGAAGAGCCTCAAACACAAAGGCACATGGGAAAATTTCCTGAACGGAACATCAGTGGCACCACCCTGGCACTGCCACAACATGGAGGCCATATGCTGCCTGGGGTGGCTCCTGTCACCGCTATGGAGATTGTGGCAGGTCCAGGGGTTGCCTCAAAATTTCGGCCATGGGCATGTGCTTACTCCTGCACCACCTTTTATGAGTTGATGGGTCCCCTCCACTGTCACACAGACACAGATCAAAGTGGCATACTACCTGCAGAGCTTCCTCTACCATCCCAGTCCCAATCTGGGGAGCACGGAGGCCTCCCAAGTACTTCATGGGCATCTCCGAAGCTTATCTCAACTTCGGCAGTACCATCCTCTGTCGACAAGTGTGACCTAGGTTTGCTCAGCAATCAGGACCTGTGTGGACCAGGTGTCAAGCCCTCTAAGATGCCCGAGGCCGATCCCACTCCTCCTCGCCTTCCTCCCTACACTCCTCAGGCTCAGGTGGCTCTCAGCTTTTCCCTGTGACGGCTGCTCTATGCTCGACTTTGACGCCTTCTACCAGGCACACTATGGAGAACAGCTAGAGAGATAGTGAAGTCTGCCTGCCCGGAGGGGAAGCCCTTCACAAAAAGCAGAAGGACCAAGCCAACTAGGGTCCCCCAACCCCCCCGCTGGGATGATACCTGAGATGCCACTCTCTTTGTCTTCCTTTTCCTTATCTTCATCTTTGTTGGCTTTCTTATTTAATGGGAAAAAAGGAGGGAAAGGGATCCAACCCAAGAAACCTGCCTTTCTAGACCTTTGAACTATTGGTCTATGATTGAATAGACTTCCTCTGGTGGTGTTCTCTTGACCCTCCTGACACCCTCCAGCCTGGCCAGTGATCAACACATCCCTCTCCTTTGGTCTAGAAAAAGACACGCTTTTCGGTGGCCAAGAAAGAGGCCCCATTTAAGTACTTTCCAGAATCCCCTAGGTGCCTGCTCATTTCTCGAAGCTAGCTTTCAGATGCCAACTTTCAGAACACTTGCTTCGGTTTTATCCGGAAGCCCTGAGCAAGATTTGCCCTGTCCCCTGCCACATGTCTGTATAATAAGTGGTACTTCCCCTGTAACCTCTGAACCATGCAATACGACTGGTTGTCCGATGCCAAAAAATTTAATTCTTGGGGGAAAAAAAAAGAACATCAGCAGCTTATGCTCTAAAATCAACAATAGAGAAATGAGACCTCATAAAATTGCAAAACTTCTGTCAAGTAAAGGACAATGTCAATAGGATAAAATGGCAACCAACAGATGGGAAAAGATCATTACCAATCCTATATCTGATAGAGGGCTAATATCCAATATATACAAAGAACTCAAGAAGTTAGGCTCCAGAGAATCAAATAACCCTAATAAAAATAGGGTACAGAGCTAAACAAAGAATTCTCAACTGAGGAATACTGAATGGCCAAGAAGCACCTAAAGAAATGTTCAGCATCCTTAGTCATCAGGGAAATGCAAATCAAAACAACCCTGAGATTCCACCTCACACCAATCAGAATGGCTAAGATCAAAAACTCAGGTGACAGCAGATGCTGGCAAGAATGTGGAGAAAGAGGAACACTCCTCCATTGTTGCAAGCTGGTACAACCACTCTGGAAATCAGTCTGGCAGTTCCTCAGAAAATTGGACATAGTATTACCTGAGGACCCAGCTATACCACTCTTGGGCATATACCCAAAAGATGCTCTAACATGTAACAAAAACACATGCTCCACTATGTTTATAGCAACCTTGTAACAGCCAGAAGCTGGAAAGAACCCAGATGTACTTTGACAGAGAAATGGATACAAACAATGTGGTACATTTACACAATGAGTGCTACTCAGTTATTAAAAACAATGACTTCAGGAAATTCTTAGGCAAATTGGATGGAACTAGAAAATATCATCCTGAGTGAGGTAACCCAATCACAAAAGAACACACATGGTATGCACTCACTGATAAGTGGATATTAGCCCAAAAGCTCGGGATACCCAAATTACAATTCACAGACCACATGAAGCTCAAGAAAAAGGAAGACCAAAGTGTGGACACTATTGTGGATGCCAAGAAGTGCATGCTGACAGCAGCCTGATATAGCTGTCTCCTGAGAGGCTCTGCCAGAACCTGACAAATACAGAGGCAGATGTTCTCAGCCAACCATTGTACTGAGCACAGGGTCCCCTGTGTAGGAGTTAGAGAAAGGAATGAAGGAGCTGAGGGGTTTGCAACCCCATAGGAAGAAGAACAATATCAACCAACCAGACCCCCCAGAGCTCCCAGGGACTAAACTACCAACCAAGGAGTACACATGGAGGGACCCATGGCTCCAGCCACAGAGGATGGCTTTGTGGGCATCAGCGGGAGAGGCCCTTGTTCCTGTGAAGGCTGAATACCCCACTAAAGAGGAATGCCAGAGCAGGTAAGAAGGATTAGGTGAGTGGGTGAGGAAACACTCTCATAGAAGCGGGGGAGAGGGGATGGGATAGGGGGTTTCCAAAGAGGAAATCAGGAAAGGGGATAACATTTGAAATGTAAATAAAGAAAATATCCAATAAAAAAAAAAAAAGAAAAAAGAGAACTACAGTCTATTTTGTAGGCTAAAATTGCTTCAATAGAGAAATACAGTCATTATTAAGTAAATTCCAAAAACAAAATTTGACAAAAAGAATAATGAACAGAGCCCTGGGACAAAAGTAATAAATTATTTATTTAAACCTGAGATTTCTGTGGTGAAATAGATACCACCTTCGTGGGACAGGGTAAATGAGAAAGGTCAGGTTAATACAAGTCAGGCTCTATTCCAAGGAAGAAATAATTCCAACAGCACTTAAAATCACAAAGCATAGTTGAAAGACACAAGAAAACAGAAAGGCTAAGCAGCAAACAGAAATGGGCAACACACTGCTCCAGTTGAGGCTCCAGCACTAAAAGAAGACAGAGCTTCATCCACAAGGTAAGCCAGATGGCCCTAGAAACAAGAGACTGCCAGTCTTTCACACAAACCAAGTCTACAATGCTTGCTAGCACATGAATCCAATTTTAAATCTGATAAGACAATGGCTACTAAAAAAAAAAAAAAAAACACCCATTTTGTCATTCCTCTTGTCTCAGATGGCTGTCCCTCTGTACCATCTTGACAATTAGTCTATTGATTCAGACTAAGCTACTCTGGGGGGTCTAAAATAAAGGCATAATGACAATTCAGAAAGCCAGGCAATAGCCTGCCCACAGCCCTTAGGTGTGAGACAACAATTATGACAGAGAAAAGTCTTTTTAAAAAAAAACTGGAAGAGCTGGAGGGTCAGGCAATGAAGAATACAGAGGTCAGTAGCCACACATTCCATGATAAATACTACTTAAGAACAGCTGTGGAGATTGATGGTCTGAGTCTGAAGTTAGTAGATGCCTGAACTCCTGGGACTACTGGGACTACCTATCTGCTAAGCAGCTCACTATGAAGACTAAGAACTCTGAAGTTTGGTTGAGATAATCTGGATGATGCTACTATTTTATCTAACCTTGCAATTTCCACAGCCACCTCCCTCCTATATAATATTTGACACTGTGTGGGAAAGAAAGCGCTGAGACTGAACCTATAGTACAAATCTCTTATATATTTGGTTGTGAACCTAGTCTTTAATGGCTCGGCCATCTCTCCAGCCCAACATAGTACAGATCTCAATGCTATATTTACTTCCCATGCATTCAGGAAATACTCCATTTATCAGACATTAGTAACAGTACTGTGTTCAAGCTGAAGAGCCTCTGGAAAAGTTAGAAACCGCCCTACCCACAGCTGCCAAGTTAAGTCTGGCCCAGAGATTCTTGATATACAAAGGAAAATTCCTAAAGTGAAAGCAACTCTATTGTACATCAGACCCTAAAGCAGGTCCACTCAGCACTAGCTTAAAATTAGAAAAGACAAATGACTCCAACATCAACTGGCAAACTATTCTACCTAGAAGATTCTAGCATTAGAAGACACAAAGTAAATCCCTTTGCAGATTTTTTCTTAATTTTGTTATAGATTTGATTTTATTTTTGAGTTGAAGATATTTAAAATCCATCTCTATCAGATAGACCTTAGGTAGTTTTTTGGGAGGAGGATTGTGTATATTTGTTGTTTTATCCATTATGCTCCTTTTTCTTCTATTATTCTATAAGTACTTCAAAAGCATGATTTTAAAAGCATAAAATATGCTTCTAAAAACTTTTGTTTTTACTTTTTATTTCTCACATCAACTTTTCAACATTTTTTCTTTATTAGGCAATTATATTTTGGGGGGAGATTTTTAATACTTCTTTGCTCTATCACTTCCTAGCATATTTCTGATTTCTTTTTCCTGTTCTTTTATTTAATATTACTATTTGTTCCCTTCCTTTGTTCCATGTATTTATTATTTTTATTGTTATCCTAGTTACCTCTAACTTTACAGCTAACTCTATATTACTTTTTTATGTTATGTTATATTCTATGCCCAGTAGTAGTACTATATTGGCTTTAATAAATTTTAAGTGTACCTGCTTGCTTGTCTAGTTTGTTTGGTACTACAGCTGTTACAGAAGTTTGTTTTTGCCACTCTCCAAGCAGTACTGACTGAGCTCTCAAGAGAAAATTGCTCACTCAGAAGATCCCCAAATAAACTCAGAAGAAATATCCCTATCAATAAATGTACAAATCATAATGTACAAAATATAATCATGGAAAAATCAAAACAATATGATACCTATAAGATAGCATAATTTACCTATTACTAAATCCAAATACATAGAATTGAACTGGCTGATATGAAGGTTCAGCAGGTAAAGAAATTTGCCACCAAACCTGATATCCTGAGTTTGATCCCTGGAACCACATGGTTATCTGTCCTCTAAATTCCACACATAAGTCATCACACAGATACACACTATCAATCAATCAATCAACCAATACATTTTAAAATGGCTAAAATGCCAGAAAAATAATTCAAAAGTCTACTTGTAAAAGTAACCAAGGTCTTCAGAGAAGATACAAATAGCATAGAAATAGTAAAGAATAGTTTACAGCACCTACATGGAGGCTCACAATATCTCTAACTCTAGTTCCAGGGGATCAGATGCCTTCTCCTGGCCTCTGCAGACACTAAGTATACATGTGAATTACATACATACATGTAAGCATTCACACATAGACATAAAATAAAAATATTATAAAAATCAAAGGTGAAATTTATCATTATAAAAACAATTTATTACTACTAAGCCATTTCTATAGAGAATAGTGGAAGGAATACTTCAGACTAAAGAAAGAGAAGGGTAATAAACACATTCACTGAGAATAAATCAGTCATGGGTGGGTAGTAGGGATAGAGAAATGAGGAGGTGGCAGAAGGCTTATACAAAATGAGTAGTACATAAAAAACTATATGAAAGCCTACAATCTTCTAACACAAGAAAACAATTTTAATAAGAAGGGATAAAAACATGTTCCTGGGTTAAAAAAAAAAAAATCAATGGTCCCTCTCCCAGCACTGAACCCTGCATACTAAAATACTGACCTGCCTACCAAGATGTGTCTATAAGAGCACAATGTGGATAACCACTGTTATAGGGATAACCAAGTGACTGGGTATGAGGCCAGGTCCAAGGACTGCTTCCATACCTACTAAGGTAAACCTAGTGAAAAACCCATGACAAAAAATATAATAGGCCCTAGTAGAGAACTTACTATTGTTTTGCTGAATTGGTCATGTTATCAAAATGCCTTCTACATTATTTCTGCTTATACCCATTTTGTTGAAAAAGCCATAGATTAAATAACTGGATTAAAAAACAAAACTGTTTTCTTCTAGAAACATACTTAACTGGCAAAGATAGATTAATATGAAAAAAACTAAGTTTTAAAAAGACATATTAAGCAAGTAGAAACTGAAAACAAACAGGGGAGCTATAGTCATATCTGAAAAAGCAGACTTCAAACCAAAAACTAAGTCACTACAAATTAATAAAAGTGATAATCCAACAAGAAGATATAATGATTGAAAATGAATGTATATCAAATATTAGTGCACCCAATTCCATAAAACAAAATCTACTGGACACAAATGGATGGACAGACAAAGATATAGTAATAAGTGATTTCAATTCCCAATTTCATCAGTTCATATATCATCTAGACAAAAAAAGCATATAATAAACTGTACATATAATAAAACTGCATCAGAGATCAGATGTTAATACACATTTACAGAATATCCCATCAAATGGTTATTGAATATATGTTCCTCCCAGCAGTACCCAGAATTTAATAATTTTATAAATAATTTTACAAATCTTATATTACCCTTCTACCAAAACTTGATAAGAAGGCAACAAAAAGGAGACCACAAACCAAAATATTTGACAGACATTAAGTTCAAAGCTTCAATAAAATACTGGCAAATCAAAATCATATCACATTATAAAGATTATGTACCATACTCAAGCAGATTTCATTCCAGTAATGCAAAAATGGTTCAACATGTGAAAAATCAATAAATATGTAGCACATAAAAAAAATCAAGGGTATAAATCACATGATCATTTCAACAGGCACAGAAACAGCCTTTGATAAAATTAAACATCTATTCATAATAACATCCTTGAATAAATTAGGTATAGAAGGATAATACCTCAGTATAGCAAACTATATTTGACAAACCCATAGCCAATATCCCACTGAAAAAAAAAACAAAAACTGAAAACAATTTCAGGAATGTAGGACAAGTGTGTCTACTGTTCACTGAATATATTATGCATAACAAAATATGCATACTTGCTCTGATTTTAAGTGTGGTATCAACATATTTAAATATTATAAATATCCTGGCCAAGATAGTTAATAAAAATCTATAAAAATAAATATATACAAAATTGCAGCTTTACTCAAAAGCAAATATAAAATTTTTATATTTAGGAGAAAAATTAGAATGAAATATATGTAGTTTGAAAATATAGACCACTATTTCAAAATTATTTTTATAGTTACAGGATATTAAGAAGAATATATACTTACCAATATGTTTTTCAATTCTTCAAGTTCCACTTCTTTGTCATTTTTAAATTTAGTCATCTCTTCTAAAATAAACAAAATTAAATATATTAGTAGCTGGATTAAAATGTAGGAAAGAGAAAAATGAGCATAATGACATTTGAAAAGAAGATCAATCCCTATCTGGCACCATTACCAGGACAAAAACTTATGGCTAAACAGGATATAAAGCGTAGGGAGAAACTACTGCTATTACGCTGCTAAATAAACAAATACATCCCTAAAATGAGATAGATTAGCACACTTAAGGAAGCTTATACGGAGTCTAAATCAACTATGCAAAAGTAATAATGAATAAATAGTAACACTCATGTTTCTAGGTTAACTCATAGACAAATGAATCCAAAACTCATGAAGCAAAATAAACAGTGAGTCTACATACATCCTGAATCCATCTGGCTCATTATCTTCTCTTCAAATTTAAAAGAATTGATCTTTTTTCAAATTCATTCTGATCACTGCATTTTGCATTTCAATATCCCCTTCTTCTGTAACTTTATCTGTTCTAAAACATACCAACTCTGTGTAGAGAAATCCTTATTTTCTCCTATCCCACCAAGCACCCCATATAAACATGAAAACAAAGACACCTGATTAACTTCTCTGCCCTTTAAAGCTACCTGATGTCTCCTATTATTTTTTAAATCCTTGCTTATTAACTATATATGTCTTTAACTCCATGTAAAACTAGTAACTATCTCCATGATAGTAATAATTTTATGACCTTAAAATCCAACAATGGGCACTTTATAATGCCATTCTCAGTCTCATTGTGTAACTGGGTCATATTTGATTGTATGAAACACTCCCTACTGTTTTTTCCACCTTAAATTACCAAGACCTTGCATTAATCATATTTCTTCTCTAATTCCTACATCTATTTTCTTGATTTTACAGCTTTCTTTCTTGCTACCAGAAAAAGTAGTGCTTTACAGTATGTATTGTTATTTCTATGAATTCAGTATTAATTTTATAAAAGCTTTTCAGCATAATCTTCCCACTTTTAAGTATTTTTTGAAGATTTATTTATTTATGCATATGTGTATTCTATTTGCATGTATGCCTGCAAGAAAGAAGAGGGCATCAGCTATCATGTGGTTTCTGGGACCTCTGGATGAGCAGCCAGTGCTCTTAATACATAATTTTTAATTTGCACTACCATACATAGTATTTTCAACATTTCTATCAACACTTACAACCCAAAGCCTCTCTATACCTTAAAATCTACTCATAATATCTAACTCTTCCTTAGTACCTTACCTACTCTTTTGCTTCCTTTTAGTATCAACATTAACATTCAATAGGAAACCTGAGCATTCACCTCAAATACATAAATATGTAAAAAATTATGAGTATGTATTTATATTTTATTAAAACTGTAATATAAATATATATTATCATATTGATCATAAAGATAACTTAAACAAAAATAGAAGTTTTTATATTTTCACTTTTTATTTTAACATAATTTTTGCGTACCCCCTCAGTCTGGATACTATTACCCCAGTGCTTTTATTTTATGTCTTTAACCTTTTCCTCATAGTAATTAAAGATTTCTCAAGAGCATGGTGTTTTACTTTCATGTTCTTACAATACAAATAATGCTGCTTCAGTTCTAAATTCCTTATACAAACTTCTCATAATACTCTAGCATGGCAAAATATTGAAATTACAATGTGATATATAATAGCCACTCAGTAGTAAAAAGTTGTTATAAATATGCAATAAAGATATTTAAGGCCGGGCGGTGGTGGTGCACGCCTTTAATCCCAGCACTTGGGAGGCAGAGGCAGGTGGATTTCTGAGTTTGAGGCCAGCCTAGTCTACAAGAGTGAGTTCCAGGACAGCCAGGGCTACACAGAGAAACCCTGTCTCGAAAAACAACAACAACAACAACAAAAACAAAAAAAGTTATTTAAAAGTACTAAGATTATTCCTTAATCTACAACATTCAACAATTCTAAAGACAGTAGGTAAGTGCAATGATTTAAGAATAACACTTTGTGGGGCTGGAGAGATGGCTCAGTGGTTAAGAGCACTGACTGCACTTCTAGAGGTCCTGAGTTCAAATCCCAGCAACCACATGGTGGCTCACAACCATCTGTAATGAGATCTGATGCCCTCTTCTGGTGTGTCTGAAGACAGCTACAGTGTACTCATATATAATAAATAAATTAAAAAAAAAAAGAATAACACTTTGTATTCTGAAGGAATTTTTTAATTAGATAAAAGAAATTGTCATTAATCATTGTATTTGGCTTAGTTAACTGGGTTTTATAGTGGTGGTTAGCTGGCTGGCAGGTTGATTAGTTGGTGTTTTTTTTTGTTGGTGGTAGGGAGCATGAGAGATTAGCTTTACAAGACATGGTTTATCTGTGTATCTCTGGCTATTCTGAAACTCACTCTGTAAACCAGGCTGTCCTCAAACTCACAGAGATCCAGCTGTCTCTGTCTCTGCCTCTGCCTCTCGATTGCTGGGATTAAAAACAAGCACCACCACCTTGATGCCAAGTTAAGTTGATTTTCTGAGACAGGGCCTGTCTATATAGCCCTGGCTGTCCTGGGAACTCATTATGTAGACCTGGTTGGCCTTGAATTCACAAAGGTCCACCTAGCCATCTTTAATAATTATGCCAAGAAGTAAAGTTATAAATAAAATTAATTGGACACTGCAAGGCTGGATAACCAAGTATTAATCTACAGTGGGAATGTAAGCACTACAAAAGGAAAGGCATTAATTCATTTGAATAATTCAACCAAATCTGATAGGAGAGAACAGACATTTTCTTCAGTGATAGAATCACTGATAAGGTACTTATGCTCCAATAAACACACTATCACCTACACGCCTATAAACACTGTAATGAAACTCACCAAGTCTCTCTTTCTCTCTTTCTTTCTCTCTCTCTCTCTCTCTCTCTCTCTCTCTCTCTCTCTCTCTCTCTCTCTCTCTTTCTCTCTCTCTCTCACACACACACACACACACACCATGAGATTAGAAAGGGGACTAGTTGGAAAAAGCAAGATTATCAAGAATGGGAGGGGCACAAGCAAAAGTAAATATGATCAAAATTTACAATGTATGAAAATGTCACACTGGTTATGTAGAATTAATATATGCTCATATTTTTAATATGTTCATATGTCCACTATGTTCATAGCAGCCTTATTTATAATAGCCAGAAGCTGGAAAGAACCCAGATGTCCTTCAACAGAGGAATGGATACAAAAAATGTGGTACATTTACACAATGGAGTATTACTCAGCTATTAAAAACAATGAATTCAAGAAATTCTTAGGTAAATGGATGAAACTAGAAATTATCATCCTGAGTGAGATAACCCAATCACAAAAGAACACACATGGTATTTACTCACTGATAATTGGATATTAGCCCAGTAGCTTGGAATAGACAAGACTCAACACACAGACCACATGAAGCTCATGAAGAAGGAAGACCAAGTGTGGGTGCTTCAGTTCTTCTTAGAAGGAGTAACAAAATACTCAAGGGAGCAAATATAGAGACAAAGTGTGGGATAGAAACTGAAGGAGGTGCTGTCTGGAGACCATTCCACCTGGATCTCCATCCCAGCTACAGTCACCAAAGGTAGACACTGATGTGGATGGCAGGAAATGCATGCTGAGAAGAGTCTGATATAGCTATCTCCTTAGAGGTCTGCCAGAGACTGACACATTCAGAGGCTGATGATAACAACTAACCACTGATCTGATCAAGGGTTTCCCAATGGAGAAGTTAGAGAGAAGTCTGAAGGAGCAGAAAGGGTTTGTGGCCCCATGAGGAGAGCAACAATACCAACCAACAAGAGCTCCCCAGGGTCTAAACCATCAGCCTGGGAGCACATAGGGAGGGACCCATGACTCTGTCAGTACATGAAGGGGATGATAGCCTTGTCTGGCATAGGTGGGAGAGGAGATTCTTGGTCCCATGAAGGATGAACACAGAGTGGGGGGTGGGGGATACAAGGGTGGGGAGGTGGGAGTCGGGGGGGGGGGTAGGTGGGGGGGGCACATCCCTCATAGAAGCATGAGGAGGGGGGATGGGATAGGAGGTTCCTGGGTGGTGGTAGGAAGGGGGGTTAGGGGATAAAATCTGAAATGTAAATATAATATCCAATTTAAAAAAAAGAAAATCAACCAAAGAGCTACCTACTTATGAAATGTTAAGTATTTCAAATACTAAGCAATATTACTTGCAATTATTTTAATTGTACAAGTAATCCAACTAACAGTACAAATATTCAAACTAATATAAAATTTTATAGAAAATTATTAAAATAATATAAATAAATACTTGTCGATTCAGGTATATTAATTAAAATACCCTTTAATTGAAATTGAAAAAAAAAACTTTATCTTTTAATTGTCTATACTTGCAGACATTCAATCTAATAAATATGAAGCATAGACTTATAATTACCTAACTACCTAATAAATTCACAGAATTATAAAACTGTTTTATCTGTGTAAGTTTTTGAATATTAACAGTATCATATAATATAGGATCATTTTTTTCCTAAAAATATTTTATGATCCAACTCCACTAAACCATGGATCCACAAAATAGAAGGATGAGCCAGGTGTGATGAAGCACATTGGTAGTAACAGCACTTAGGAGGCAGAGGCAGGAAGTTGCTCCAAGTTCAAGACTACTCTGGTCTACACAGAGAGTACTGGGCTAGTTGGCGCTACCTACAAAGACTCTAAAGAAAAAATAAACAAACAAGCAAATTAATCTAGGAAGTGACGCATTCCTGTAATCCCAGCATTCATGAGGCAAAAGGATCAAGATTTCAAGACCAGTCTGAACTATGAAGTATGATCCTCTCTCAAAAATTGTTTCTTTAATTGAAATGTAGTCAACATTTCCCTAAGGATTATTGAAGCCTTTGAATCCTACAATAACGAAAACAAACATCTCAGACTTACATTCAGACACCTATAAACCACATAAACATAACAGCTTTTTTCAGATTGAAATATTCTCTATTCAATTAGGATTTTTCCCTAATTTTTGTATTTATTTTTATCTTATATACATGAGTATTTTGTCTCCATGTATGTATAAAAACTACATGCATGCATATTCTCCACAGAGGCCAAATAAGATTCCCTGAATCTGCCGGGCAGTGGTGGCACACGCCTTTAATCCCAGCACTTGGGAGGCAGAGGCAGGTGGATTTCTGAGTTCGAGGCCAGCCTGGTCTACAGAGTGAGTTCCAGGACAGCCAAGGCTATACAGAGAAACCCTGCCTCAAAAAAAAAAAAAAAAAAAAAAAAAAAAAAAAAAAAAAAGATTCCCTGAATCTAGAATTATAAACAGTTTCGAGCATCATATGGGGGAAACAAATCTATATCCTCTGCAAGAGCAGTAAGTACTCTTAACTGCTTGTTAACAGTTTAATAAATTTAACAAAAACCCCAAATTTATTTTTATAATTAGTTATTAATGTTATCAAAGTATACTAATCTCTAAATCTTACCTAGTTCACTTGATTTCTTCTGGAGCGCCATAGTAATCAGTTTCAGTTGATCTTCACTGTTTTCCACTCTTACGAGATAAATTTTAAAATTCAAATTATTATTTTAGTCATCATTCATCTAGTTATTAAAACTGACACAATGTAATAACTGATATATCTAAAATAGATTCATTCAGTAATTAAACATTAAGTATCAATCTGTATAAGGCAGTTTAAAATCAAAATTGTAATTGTAATAATTTATCTTCCTAAAACCTTAAGACTTATAATTTGTATCTTAACTGATAGGTAGTGGTAGTATAAACCTTTATTTTAATCCTAGGACTTAGGAAGCAGAGGCAGGCAGATCTCTGAGGCCAGCCCAGTCTACAAAGCAAGTTTCAAGACAACCAGGGAAGGCTACATAGAGAAACTCCATGTAAAAAAAACAAAAACAAAATTTTAAAAATATACTTTAAGCTTTTCTTATTTTCTGTTTCCTTAAACCATAAAACTAAGGTGAGAGGGCTGGAGAGATGGCATAGAGGTTAAGAGCACTCACTGACTCACACTGACTGCTCTTCCAGAGGTCCTGAGTTCTATTCCCAGCAACCACATGGTGACTCACAATCATCTGTAATGAGATCTAATGCCCTCTTCTGGTGTGTCTGAAGACAGCTACAGTGTACTCATATAAATAAAATAAATCTTTAAAAAAAAAAAAAAAACTAAGGTGAGATAGCTCAACAGATAAGGGGGCTTGCTACCAAGCCTAACAACCTGAATTTAATCCCCAGTAGAGATTCTACTCCTACAAGTTGTCTTCTGATCTCCACACACAAGTACGTACTTACATACATACATATATGTGTGTATATGTATATGTATACACACACACACAAATAAATATATGCAGTAAATAAGAACACTGACTGCTCTTCCAGAGGACCTGAGTTTGATTCCCAGCAGTGGGCTCACAGTTGTCTGTAACTCTAATTCTGAGAGATTCAACACCCTTTTCTGGCCTTTGTGTGCACTGTATGCATGTGATGCACAGACATACATGCAGGTAAAAAACCCATACACATAAAGGGGTTGTTTTAGTTTTTAGTAAATAAAAAAATCAACTAAGGTAATTGGAACAAATGATTCTACAATAATTTATAATTTTATTATTTAAAAATTGCTTTGACAAGTTAATCAGGAATATATAATAGAAGAGCTTAAAGAGTTATATTTTTTTCGTTATGTACAGTAAAAAAGAAAAAAAATTTTTTTGAGGTTTTTATTTATTTTTTTTATTTTATATTTTATTTACATTTCAGATGCCATCCCCTTTCCCCATTTCCCCTCCCTAGAAAACACCTATCCCATGCCCCCTTTTCCTTTTTGCTTTTATACAATTGAAAAGAAAAATTAAGTAGACCCAGGATATAAGTTGAAAGAGAAATTTGTTCTTCTCCTTTACTATCCCAAATTTAATTAAACATCATGCTAAAAGGACAAAAAATAATTACCTAGGCCTCAACATACTTTTATATTAAAATTGCATAAAGTGAGGAAAAATAGAGCTACTTGTTAACAATCTAATTTTAAATAAATACTATTTAGGTTAAAACCAAATGAGTAATTATCACATATAGAGTCATTTTTTTTATTCCAAGATAGTTGATTAATTAATACATTGTAAGGTTACAGACCTCAGTAAAAGAAATTATTTAACCTGGACATTATTCCTATGATACTAATAACCCATACACAGTGGCTCTCAACCTGTGGATCACAAGCCCTCTGGCAAACCTCTGTCTCAAAAACATTTACATTATGACTCATAACAGTAGCAAAATTACAGTTCTGAAATGAAAATAATTTTATGGTTGGAGTCACCACAACATGAGGAACTGTATCAAACAGTCACAATGCTAGGAAGGTTTGAAGCACTGGTCCACACTATTAATAAACTTGTCCTATCACTGAACCAACATTTAAGATCTTGTCTATATAGCTTGACCCCTTGGCAAAGCATGCTTGGGAACTATTCCAAACAATGCCTGATTTTTAATGGTACTGAATATGAAAAGTAAATCATTTTTATGTATTTACTTATATGTTTAAAAACTGTTTTACCTTTGCTGTTCTGTTCTCAGTAATTCCTCCAAGGCACATGTAGTGGCTTTAAGTTCAGTCACCACACATGAGTGAGTAGTTTTAGCTTTGTTGAGTTCTTCCATTTGAGCTTCTTTTTCTTCGGTGAGCTGATAAATTGTTTTTGTTGCTATCTGCAAATCTTCCTCTAAAGCCTTCTGAGTGTCCTAAGTGAAATAAAACACAAAACAGAATAATGCAAAGGCCTAAGATATTTAAAGGCTTAAGTCATCTGCTTCTATACATTTGTTTGCCTTTGCAATTCATACTTCCTCCTTCTCATTGTCCTTCCTTGGCATACTGAAATAACCCATGCACTATCAAGTTTCAAGCAACCATTCTCTATAGTAATCCCTCCACAGAGATTTCCCATGCAGTTAGCCCACACAGTTCTCTCCACTCTTAGAACTGTTAATGACAATTTAGTAGCTTGAGTCATTCTATTGGTACGTAAATATTTTTAATCCAATGCCTCTTATTAGAAGCATTTTAATGGTAGAATTGAGTTCTCTATTTAAATCTCTGAATCATAATACATTTTAGTTGTATTCAATAGTATCTGTTAACTGATTATGTGATACATACTATACAATAGTCACAAGTCAATTTTTAAACCATACCATACTTCTTTGCATGGACATTTTAATATCTTCAAGTTCTGATGTTAAATGAGCCTTCTTTTCATTTAATTCTTTTAAGTTTTCATCTTGTAATTCTAAAAAATAAAATTATAGATCAGGAAAACTAATTCCTATAGCAATTACTCCTCTTCCTGTACTAGAAAACTATCCAAAAAAGAATAATACACATATACACACTAAATTTCATAAGATTATTTCCCCAAAACCTCAAAAATGAACATTTTAAACATTTTTTCAGTATCTACATTTATAATTACAATAGAATGAAAACAGACATATAACCCAGCTTTAACAGGAAGATTAAAAAAATATTTATTTTTCATTTACACATTGCTGTCAAGGAATCAAGTAGCTTATATATGTCATATCCTATTCCATTTGCTAATATGAATATGTTTTGGAGCCAGGTCCAGTGAGTGCAAGTCTATAATACTAGCTACTAGAAAGGGTGAAGTAGGATTAAAAGTTTAAGCCAACCTGAGCAATTTGGCAAGCTCATGTCTAAAAGTTGGAGGGGGGGGAAAAACCCTGATTAGCTCATGCTCCTCAAAAACAAAAGTTTTGAAAATAAAAAAGGCTTTGTCCATTATGAAGCAAGCCAAGGCTCTGTTAAGTCATAAATATTGTAACTAATAGGTAGTATGCAAAAACCTGAGCCTCAGGTGGTCTTCAAAGATAAAGTCTTTGGGGTTTTGAAGAAAAGGATTTTTTCTCTTATTATAACACAAGCTGGAACACTATGAGGGTTCCATCAAAGATGAATATTTAGCACTAAAATGTTAAATATGTATTTCTAGAGGATTTTTTTGTTTTTTCAGGTTTGTTTTTGTTTGGGAGAGTTTTAGTGGTGGTGGTGGTGGATTTGTCTGTTTCTGTTTTGGAGACAAGGTCTCACCATGTATTCCCTAGTTACCCGAAACTTATTTTTATATTTCAGGGTAGCCTAGAAATTAATATGTAGTCCAGTCTAGTCTTGAGCTTGGCAATCTCTTGCCTAATGAACCAATGAAATATTTTAGAATAGCAAAACATTGAGTAATACATAAATATACAAAAACTGACACTAATTTATGATTGTACATAAATGGACTAATAATGATAATAGGTATCTCACTAGCAGTCATAAAATAGAAAACAACAGATTAAAAAAAGTATTTGTGCTGGGCGGTGGTGGCACACGCCTTTAATCCCAGCACTTGGGAGGCAGAGGCAGGCGGATTTCTGAGGCTAGCCTGGTCTACAGAGTGAGTTCCAGGATACCCAGGACTATACAGAGAAACCCTGTCTTGAAAAAAACCAAAAAAAAAAAAAAAAAAAAAAAAGTATTTGTATAAGCCATGAACATAAATAATTAACAAAAGGTACTTTTAAATTTATATTCCAATAATGAAATTATTCATGATTTTATTTTCACAATTTCCTATCTTCACTTCTAATTTCTACTATAAATATTAAATATTATATTTATTGGTGGGCTATGTTATATAAAAATGTTTTGATTCCACTTAATAGCTAGTGTTTACTAAATTCTAAGTCTTAGCTAAATAGTCTATGTGCCTTCCATGTGTACTCATTTTTAAACCTCACATAAATACTAAGGAAAAAACTTTAAGACACTGAAAACAGAAATTGAGTAAGAAACTAGATTTAAAACTTCAATGTTCTGAAACTGACAGAATATTGCAAAAGCAGCTATATAACCAAGAGTTAACTATGGACTGAATACAGTCCACATCAAAATTCTAATAAAGATAGAGAAGAATGGAAATAGAACTCAACTGAGGAAACTAAAATGGCCGAGAGCAACCTAAAGAAATGTTCAGCATCCTTGGTCATCAGGGAAATGCAAATCAAAACAACCCTGAGATTCCACCTCACACCAGTCAGAATGGCTAAGATCAAAAATTCAGGTGTAGATGCTGGCGAGGATGTGGAGAAAGAGGAACACTCCTCCATTGTTGGTAGGATTGCAAGATGGTGCAATCACTTTGGAAATCAGTCTGGCAGTTCCTCAGAAAATTGGACCTAGCATTACCTGAGGACCCAGCTATACCACTCCTGGGCATATACCCAGAAGATGCTCTAACATATAACAAGGACGTATGCTCCACTATGTTCATAGCAGTTTTATTTATAATAGCCAGAAGCTGGAAAGAACCCAGATGTCCTTCAACAGAGGAATGGATACAAAAAATGTGGTACATTTACACAATGGAGTATTACTCAGCTATTAAAAACAATGAATTCGAGAAATTCTTAGGTAAATGTATGGAACTAGAAAATATCATCCTGAGTGAGGTAACCCAATCACAAAAGAACACACATGGTATTTACTCACTGATAATTGGATATTAGCCCAGAAGCTTGGAATAGCCAAGACTCGACACACAGACCACATGAAGCTCATGAAGAAGGAAGACCAAGTAGGGGTGCTTCAGTTCTTCTTAGAAGGAGTAACAAAATACTCAAGGGAGCAAATATAGAGACAAAGTGTGGGATAGAAACTGAAGGAGGTGCTGTCTGGAGACCATTCCACCTGGGTCTCTATCCCATGTGCAGTCACCAAAGGTAGACACTGATATGGATG
Source organism: Arvicanthis niloticus (assembly GCF_011762505.2). Classification (NCBI taxonomy): domain Eukaryota; kingdom Metazoa; phylum Chordata; class Mammalia; order Rodentia; family Muridae; genus Arvicanthis; species Arvicanthis niloticus. Next base: position 81,965,206 of record NC_047661.1, read on the forward strand.
TCAGGAAGTGTATGCTGACAGGAGCCTGATATAGCTGTGTCCTTAGAGGTCTGCCAGAGCTTGACATATTCAGAGGCAGATGCTCACAGCTAATCATTAAACTGATCAAGGGTTTCCCAATGGAGAAGTTAGAGAGAAGTCTGAAGGAGCTGAAAGGGTTTGTGGCTCCATGAAGAGAGCAACAATACCAACCAACCAGAGTTCCCAGGGTCTAAACCACCAGCCTGGGAGCACATAGGGAGGGACCCATGGCTCCAGCTGTATATTGTAAGGGAGGATGGCCCTGTCGGGCATAGGTGGGAAAGGAGATCCTTGGTCCCATGAAGGCTGGATGCCGTGTGTGTGGGAATTCGAGGGTGGGGAGGTGGGAGTGGGTGGGTAGGTGGGGGGCACATCCTCACAGAAGCAGGAAGAGGAGGGTTGGGTTCCTGGGAAGTGGGGGAATGATGGGGTAAGGGGATAACATCTGAATTGTAAATAAAATATCCAATAAAAAAAGAAAATGAATACAAACAAAGTATAATGAAATATATGTATTAAAATATCAAAATGAAACCTATCACTTAGTAACTTAAAAATTAATTAAAAAGGGGCTGGAGAGATGGCTCAGTGGTTAAGAGCACTGACTGCTCTTCCAGAGGTCCTGAGTTCAATTCCCGGCAACCACATGGTGGCTCACAACCATCTGCAATTAGATCTGACGCCCTCTTCTGGCTTGCCTGAAGACAACTACAGTGTACTCATATATGTAAAATAAATAAATTTAAAAAAATTTAATTAAAAAGAGAATTAGTGAATTGCAAGACAGATCAAAAGATATTATCCAAAATAAAAAATACTAAAGCAAAGATATTATTAATAGAAATGAATAATTTCTAATTATTCATTAGAAAATAAGATTTTTAAATGATCATACTTTTCGTTTTGTTTTGGTTTTTTTTTTTTTTTTTTTTTTTTGCTAGACATTCTTTTTACTAAGGAAAGGAAACCAGACCAGTACAAATAAGACATATGCCTATAAAACACTGCAGTTCACAAAAAGCTAAAGGAGGAGGATCACACAAGTTCAAGGCCCAACTTGGGTTAAGATCGCAAGGCAATATATTCAACTTGGGCTACACAGCAAGATCCTATCTAAAATAAACATTATGGAGCAGCTTAATATCTAAAAAGTATTACTGCTGAGAATTCTTATGAAGAAACTAATAAAGAGTACTAATTTATGATTTCTGGACACTATAAAACTGTATCAGTATCTTAAAGTATCATACTGTAATAGCTAAAACCAAAGGAAAAAATCTTAAAGATAAAAAATTCCTTATTATCAAAGGTTCAAAAATTAGGTTGATTAAAAAATAATAAACAGGACGGTAGGGAAAAAATAAAGTAGGTAATTGCCCCTCAACAAGTGTAGTGTTTCGATCACTGAAGATGAGTAAATTCTAGAGGTGTGCCATATGGAAACGTGTGTATACTTAACTGCAATGTGCTGGGCAAGTAAAGTGTTATTTAAAAGAAAAACTACATCACATGATTTTAAAAAATAGTCAAAATGAGCATATCAGACTTTATGTTACATGAAGTACATCACACAGAGACAGAAGACAGAATCTTGTGTTCATAGTTGAACACTAAAATAATTATCTCATAGGAGAAAGAACAGCAACATCAGAAACTGTGAATAGTGAGGGAGGAACACGGGTAGAATGGCTAATGTGTACAGGGTATTCTTGCATAGGAAAAAATAGCTTCTAATGTTCTGCAGCACAGTAAGGTGAGTTGGGTTGGTATCAATTGTTGTATATTTCAGTGTAACTAATAGAGCAGATTTTGAATGTTCTCAACACACACACACACAAGATTAATATTTTAGGTGATGCACATGCCATTTATTCTTATCTAATTATTATGTATTATGTACTTGTACCAAAATCTCACATCGTAAGAACGAAATATGTAGAATTATTATACTGAAACAAATTTTAATCTAATGGCTCTTGCACTATTAAATTAAGGCCACTTAACTAGTCCATCCAGAGAAAGATTGCTTGACTATTATGTACTGAGACTCTATGGCTTCTTCGGAGGAAAACAAATTACAACTTGACTCCTTAATCAGCAATAGTTTGTTTTGCTCCTTGCCACCACTAACAAGGAGGCTCCCTTTCCATGGATATTCTAGCACACCTATAATAAGCTGAGGGTGAGCAAATTCCTGGAGACTGCAAATGACCAATATTATGTATACAAAAGAAAAAAAAAACCTCAGATAAAATGTAACTAAAAGAAGTTAATCTGTAACAATAAACTTCGCATTTTTGCCAAATTAAAAAAAATTAGGTTGATAACTCGTTTTTTTTTCAAGATTTATTTTTCTGTGTATAAGTGTTTTATCTACATGTGTGTCTATGCACCACATGCATATGGTGCCCAAATGGCCATCACATATGTGCTGGAAATTGAACTCATGTCCTCTGGAAGAACAAAAGGTGCTCTTAAAACCACTGAGTCAGAAGCTGGAAACAATCCAGATGTTCCTCAACAGAAGGATACAGAAAATGTGGTACATTTACACAATGGAGTAGTACTCAGCTATTAAAAATAATGACTTCATGAAATACACAGGCAAATGGATGGAACTAGAAAATATCACCCTGAGTAAGGTTACCCAGACACAAAAGAACACACATGGTATGCACTCACTGATAAGTGGATTTTAGCCCAAAAGCTCAGAATACCCACAGTACAACCCACAAACCATATGCAGCTTAAGAAGGAAGACCAAAGTGTAGATGGCTTCAATCTTACATAGAACAGAGAACAAAATAATCACAGGAGCTAGAGTGAAAGAGGGACCTGAGACAGAGACAGTGGGGGAGAGAGAAGGTGGGCAGGAACATGTATTGGAAAGGACAGTAGACAAGTACAGAGAATCAGGAAATTGAATAGAAATATGTACCAGAAGGAGATGGGGAACTCAGGGTAGCCACTAGAAACTCTTAGACTCCAGGGAAGTGAAAGGCTCCCAGGAGCCAATGGTGATGACTCCCCAACAAAGGGGAGATACAACCTGTAGAGACCACTTCAAGTAGATAACCATGGCCCCCAGTAGAGTGATGGGGCCACACACCCATCTCAAAATTTTTAACCCAGAAATGTTTCTGTCCAAAGGAAAGACAGGGACAAAAACTGGAACAGAGACTGAAGGAAAGGCCATCCAGAGATGGCCCTACCTAGGAAACCATCTCATCTGCAGACACCAAACCCCCACACTATTGCTGATGCCAAGAGGTGCTTGCTGACAGGAGCCTGATATGGCCGTTGCCTGAGAGGTTTGACCAGCACCTGACCAATACAGATGCAAATACTTACAGCCGACCATCAGATGAGCAGGAGATTGCAATCCCGTAAGAAGAATAATACCAACTAACTGGACCACCCAGAGCTCCCAGGGACTAAACCACCAACCAAAGAATATATACATGAAGGGAGCCAGGACTCCAGATACATATGTAGTAGAGGATGGCCTTATCTGACATCAATGAGAAGGGGGAATCTTGATGCCCTGGCGTAGGGGTATGCTAGAGGGGTGAGACAGGAGTAGGTCAATGGGTGGAGGAGCACTCTCATAGAGGCAAAGGGGAAGGGGGAGGAAAGGGAAAGGATGAGGGGTTGGTAGAGGGGTAACTGGGAAGGAGGATATCATTTGAAATGTAAATGAATAGAATGATTAATAAAAAAAATTTTTTTTAAACTGAGTCATCTATTCAGCTCTGAAAACTACTTTCTTTAGAAAATTAAGGGTCTATTATTTTTCAATTGCCAAGCTCCCTGACCAAGGCAACTAATTTAAAAAAAAAAAAATAATTTGCAGCTCACAGTTGCAGAAAATTGATGTCCATTACCAACAGGATGAGGCACATGGCATCAGATAGGCATGTCACTGAAGCAATAGCTAAGAGTGCTTTACTAATTGAGTCATCTTCCTTGTGGTGGCTTGAATAAGAATTACTGCCTGCCATAGGTCATATATTTGAACACTTGGTTCCCAATACTTGATCCACAAGCACAAGGCACAGAGAGACAGAGCAAACTGGGAATATCTTGGGCTTTTGAAACCTTAAAGCCTGTCTCCAGTGACACACCTCTTCCAACATCCTCTAATCTTTCCAAAACAGTTCCACACACTGAAAGCCAAGTATTCAAACACCTATGGGGGCCATTCTCATTCAAGCCACCACAGGGAGCTGGAAAAATTATTCAGTCAGTAAAGTACTTGCTGTGTAAACATGAGGACCTGAGTTTGATCCCTTGAGCCCACTTTTAAAAAGCTGAATGAGATGGCACATGCTTGTAATCTTGTGCTGGGGAAGCAAAAGTTGGGACAATCTATGCAGCATAACTGGCTACTCCAGGTTAAGTCAAAGATTAAGTCTGGTCTCAAAATATATCTTAATCAGAGAATCCACTCTTTCCAATGAATTACAATGAAGGCCTTTACTAAGAATAAGGAAGGAGCTGGGTGTGGTTGTGCACACTTGCAAACCCAGCACTTGAGAGGCAGAGGCAGGGGCAGGAAGATCGCTGAGTTCAAAGCCAGCCTGGTCTACACAGTGAGTTCTAGGACAGTCAGAGAAATAGAAAGAAAAAAAAAAAAACTGTCTCAGGAAGTATGGGGTGGGAGGAGTAGTTAGGAAAGATATATAAGAATTTAACCAAAAAATTTTAAATTGGAGGCAACTTTTAGGTAGAAGAAATAGCCAAAGTACAGGATGAAATAAGATTATAAAACGTAGCAGTTGGGGATATGGCTCAGTGGATAAAAAGCACATCAACATCCTAGAGTAGCAGCCATCCTGTAATCCCAGTAAGGCAAAGACAAGGCATCCCTAAACAAACTGACTATAGACTAGCTGAATTGGTTCAACTGAGAGAACATGCCTCAATGTACTACAGGGTAATATATATTATATATTATTAGTTATATATTTTATTATATGTTAAAGAACAATAGGACAGTGGCTCTCAACCTTCTTAATGCTGTAACTGTTTAATACAGTTCTTCATGTTGTGACCACCAACCATTAAAATTATTTTCACTTCTACTTTATAATTATATTTTGCTACTGTTATCAATTATAATATAAATATCTGTGTTTTCTGATAGTCTTAGGTGACCCCTGTGAAAGGATCATTCAATCCCCAAGGAGGTCATGACCCAAAAGATGAGAAACACTGATCTCCAAAGACAAAATCAACCTCTATCTGTCTGTCTGCATGTATGTATGTATGTCTCTGTCTGTCTCTGTTTCTCTCCCTCTCTCTCACAGACACACACACACAAATGTGCATACATGCCACAAACAAAAATACAAAATGAGGCAAAAGTTAAATAATTTCATTTTAAATGTACACCAGGTATAAAGTAACATATAAATATATAATATAAAATATACAATACTTAAAGTAATATAAGGTAAAATTAAGAAGCCTAAGTTAGCAGGACCCAGATATATTAGCCACTGGGAAAAAAAATCTCTCAAGAATAGAAAAACATGGGGGCTGGAGAGATGGCTCAGAGGTTAAGAGCACTAACTGCTCTTCCAGATGTCCTGATTTCAATTCCCAGAAACCACATGGTGGCTTACAACCATCTGTAATGAGATCTGATGCCCTCTTCTGGCATACAGGCATACACACAAGCAGAAAATTATACATAATGAGTCTTTTTAAAAAAAGAAAAGAAAAGAAAAGAAAGAAAGAAAGAAAGAGTAGAAAACAAAAAAACATTACTATGTTCTGGAAAAGAGATGTATATTATACCTCCCAAGTATTTTGCTGCTTGAATCAATAGATACAAACATTTATAGTCTCATCTGCCTGAGTTCTCTAACTAACTGCCTCACTCCTCAGTTTACCATATATAAACTTAACTTCACATTCCCATAAATTATACAAGGCATGTCTTCTTATTGTCTTGAAGAGCTTTCTAGCAACTATTAATAATCTAAGAAGAAGTTCAACAATTTTCTCCAAAAATTTTCAAAAAAACATGCTCTAAAAATCAACTTCTTCCACACTCCTCCCACTGATTTACTCATTTCTAAAATCTGACTGCCTCATATGTTTCAGGCACTATTCCAAGTATTTGAGATGAATAAAGGAATAAAAGAGAATGTGAAAGGGCCCATTGTCTTTAATTTTGGAGGGTGGTTTGGTTTGGTTTGGTCAACTTGATACACCTGGGGAAAGAGAACCTCAATTGAAAAATTGCTTTAGCAGACTGGCCTGTACACGTGCATGTCTGTGGGGTTTTTGTCTTGATTGCTAATTGACATATGTGGGCCTAGCCCAGTGTGGGTGGTACAATTGCTGACAAATCATGTGCTGTATAATAAAAAGCTGGATGAACATGAACTGGGAACAAGCTAGAAAGCAAGTCGTAGGCAATTTCTTTTCAAGGCTCAGCTTTTGCTCTGCTTTTGTTTGTTCTGACTTCCCTCAGTAATGAACTATGATCTAAAAGTGTATATCAACTTTCTTTTGGTTCTGTTGTTTATCAGAGCAACAGGGACCCAAACTAGAACACCCATCATAAAGTAATGATGACAGAAATGCTAATTACAAGTGATCAATAAACAATGTGTACATTAATCAAAACTGTACCTTATATACAAAAAATGCATTGTACAAAACAACTAAAATTGTCTTTTTATAGCATGTTGTTGAAACTTAAGGTTAAAAGTAAGAAAAAGGGAAAAGAGGACCATATATGCTTTGATAAAAATCTCCAGGTGATTGAATTATGCCAACTGATCTAAACCAAGTGCACGAGCAAAGCAATAGGAAGTATCATAAAATCCTGAGAAGGCTGGATGCCCCAGTGTGGGGGAATCTGAGGGCTGGGAGGGGGGAGTGGTTAGATGGGTGGAGGCACATCCTCACAGAAGTAGCAGGAGGTGGGACAGGATAAGGGGTTTCTGTGGAGGAGAATGGGGAAAGAAGATAAAATCTGAAATGTAACTAAATAAAATATTCAATTAAAAAGGAAAGAAAATAGTTTTTACATAAAAAAGAAAGTATCATTAAAAATTGTGACAAAACCCAAAAATTTAAAAGAAAAAGAATACATACAGCACACTCTCATATTTTTATATAAATTCTTACTTGTTTTTTCCTCTAACTGATTAGCTTTATCTCTGGATTCCTCTAGCAGAAATGTTAAATCTTTCATTTTATTTTCTTTCTCAGTACTTTGGATCAATAGTAGTGATACCTAAAATAAATTTAAAAATAACATTGTAGATAGAAAAAGTTAAAATTAGCACCTCAGCATTTATTATCACCTATAATAATTATATATACTTATTTTATGTTTCTAGATTCTGTGCATATCATTTAAGACATTCTTACAAGACAAATATTTATTGAATGAATAAGTAAACCTGGATATTATATTCAATATTAAACTACTCATTTCAAAGTTTTAAAGCAAAAGTACATAATGAAAATTCATTCACTCAATAAATATTATGAGCACCAGAAACTATAGTATTGAATATATAGAAATGAGAGAACTCACCGTTAAGAAACTCGGCATTCACACAAACAACTATACCTGAGCATTAACATCAGTAATAGAACAAAAATGTTATCAAAATCAGGAAAGAAGCTATCTTTTGACTAGTATTTGTATTAGGAGTTTTTGTTTTGTTTTTTTATCTTTTGTTTTTGTTTGTTTTTCTGGATAGAGTTATTATCTGTATCCTTTACTGGTCTGAAGTTCTATGTAGACCAAGGACGACCTCAAACTCGTAAGAGACCCACCTGTCTTTGCCTCCCAAGTGCTGAGACTTTAGGCATGTGCCACCAATCCTGACTAAAAGAAGAACATCTAAATCTGTCTCATGGAAAGTAGTAAAACTTTCAAAAGGTTAAAATGAGTCTTGATATATAGAAATTAATCAAGCAAGCCAGGCATGATAGCACACACCTTTAATCCCAGCACTGGAGTAGGAGGATGGGTCTCTGTAAATTCAAATCTGGCCTGGTCTACATAGCAAGCTCTAGGACAGCCAGGACTACTTAGAAAGACCCTGTCTCAAAAAAGAGAAAGGAAGGAAGGCAGCAGAACAGACAGGCAAAGAGAAATGGTTGTTCTAGGCTGATTTAAAAAGACATACTACTGGGAAACATTTATATAAATAACCAAAAGTATTCAGATATAAAGAAATAGCAAAAAGTTAAAGATTCAAATTTTTAAAAAAACTCACTATTTTTATCTCCAAATCATCTAAAAATTAACTACAAAAATAAGAGATAAACTTTATTTCTAAAAAGCCACAAACAATTATAATCCAAATTGTTGGGGTTTGACCCAGGATGAACTGCATATTTTACATACCAATGCCATCCTGGCCTCCAGATTCTCCTAGCATCCCTCAGTTCCTACCTGCTGCAAGGAAGGCATGGCTAGCATATAACAACCTCTATGCTGAACTTTCCAGCCCAGAAGGTTGGCCTTCCCCTCCCCCCAGAAGCTCTTCCCTATATAATCCAGACATTTTGGTTCTTGTTTCTCCTCACATTCTCATTCTCTCTCTCCTCTCTCCTTCCTTCCTCTCCCTCTCCCTACATGCACACAATCTTTCTCTCTCTTCCCCCTCCCTTTTGTCTCCCTCTCCATGGCAACTTCACTGATCTCCTATGAAGTTGGTGAACCAGGTTGTTTCCCAATAAACCTGTCTTCATATACTTTAAATTTGGCTTTAATTGGCTCATTTCATAGGTGGAGAATAATTTATCACAAATCATAACATGTCAAGAAGGAAAGCAATTGGAACAAACATACAGAGGGAGTAATTAGTAATTAGTAAATGAGATGCAAGATAACTCAACCCAAAGAGTTCTGAAATTTTTTAAGAACTAGAGGCCATGGACACTTCAGATGGACTTAAGTATGAAAAAAGAAAATTCACTTTTTTCCCTCTGGACTCTACCACCTACCAACCAATGCCAACCAGAAAACTAACTCTTCTCTACCTTTGCAAGGGACCTTTAAAAATAGGTTAGAGATAGTGCTAAGTAGTAGACCACTTCCTAGCATACCTAAGATCCGGAGTTCATGCTCAAAAACCTCAACAAAACAAAACAAAAATCATCTCTAAAATGGATACCACAGGTAAGAAAAAGGGTATAAAAGATAGAAAAAAGTCCGCATAAAAATAGTGACATTCAGCTGACCATTACAACCCTGCTAAGTTCTGCTCCACAATGTCATCTATCACATTCCATCCCCAGGCAGGGATTTTGAATGTCTATAAAAATTTTAGCAACAATGGTATTTATATATCCATAGAAAAAAAAAAAAGAAAAACACTAGCAGCCAAACAGCAACTTAGCAAGGTCGAACAATCTATAGACTTATAAACACAGCACCAAAAATTACAAAATGATCTTTTTTAGCATTTTATTCTCTCTTTACATTTTGTGAAATAAGCACAATTTTAATTTTTAAGAAGACTTCCCTCTTCCAGAAATATAGTTAAAAAATAAAGTTAAAATACAAAAAGACTGTTTAAAAATTTTTTCACATATTGTAAGCATAGCTTAAAAATTGAAATATATTTTAATCACAATTTAAAATTCTAAGCATCATTTCTGTACTTCTAAATTATTTTTTATTATTAAATAGGTTCCCCCTTAACAATTTATCTTATGGAAAGCAAGAGACGATGTGAAGAAATGGAAGAGGATCCCTTTGCTCCTTCTAGAGACAAGATATCTCTATGAAACCCTGGATGTCCTAGGAGTCATTGTGTAAACCAGTATGGCTTCAAATTCAGAAACCTGGCTGCTTTTGCTTCCTAAATACAAGGACTAAAGAAGTGCACCACCATGCCCAGAGAGGATCCCTTATATCACTTTCTATTTAAAAAGCATAAGACAGGAAAAAGAGATAGCATAATTCAAACCTAAAATTGATATTCTTGCAAATATCAAAGAACTTACCATTTACAAGTCTTCCACTATGTGATATTAATAGAAAAAAGCAACAGAAATTTTTAGTTTCCTTTCATTGGTTTTAAAGAGTTAATTTCAAAATAAACTCCAAAATGTGAAATGAACTGTCAATGATCATCTTTATTTATTAGGTTTTTTTAAACAAAATTTCTCACATTTTTGCAATATAAAATGATATAAACATTGTAGATTCATTGATGCAAAGCTATCAAGGGCTAACCTTATAAGAAGTGTCTAATTGAATCATGAAAATTAATTTGACTAAGCAAATGGCTATATATATAATATTAACTTTATATAAATTATCTCATATGTCTTCAAACACAATATATTAGGTATTTTATGAGTTAACAAATATAACGAATATAGAGCATTAATCTCTAAATAGTTATAATTTAAATGTACCTACTATAAAATTTAAGTGATGGATATGAGATGCTAACTAACTTAATTTGATCACTACTCAATATGGATGTAAACCAAAACATCACATCATATCTCATAAATATATATAAACATTATTGATTTTAAAAGACTATAAATAGTGAGTTATTTTTCTAAACCTGATTTTCCTTGTTGTTTACTTCCTTCTGATATTCTTCTTCAAGATGTTGGATTTTTTCATGATCTTCCTTTACTTTAAAAAAGAATAAATAAACCTTGTCTTAATTGCATGACTTTTTCATTGCCAACTAAATTTAAATATTTCTTTTCTTTATCTCAAAGTTATACTAAACCTCAAAAGTTTCTAGTACACTAAAACTGGTATTTTCTTATTGCCAATTCTTTTTAGTAAAATAGTGACTTATACACTATCAAAATACAGCTTAAAATCCTGTAGTTCTTATAACAGTACTTACTTATCTAAAATAACAAACCTTTAGATATTCATATTTTAATAATTTATCAAGAAACATATAAGGCAAAACTATGTCTCTAAAAATTAAATATAAGCCATAATAAATTTTATTTCATAGAAAAAGTAGTTTCAAAACCAAAAGAAAATGTAAGAAACATTAATTCCCTGCCACCAATAAGATTTTGAGGGACTTACAAAAGCAAAGATAATATGAAATATACAATAGTTTAGGGCATCAAATTAAAGAGACACAAATACTAACAAAATCTAGTAAAACATAAGTAGCAGAAAAGCAACATTAAAATGTAAATAGGAATCCTACACTTAAAATGCATTTCCAGTCTGGTATTCTCGGCTTGCACACGAAGTTCCTCAAAAGCTAGTATCATTTTCTAGAATACAAAGTTTAACTTTTAAAATGAGACTTTTCAGATACTTTTTAAACTTTGAAAATATTAATAAATTTTACCTCATAATCTTTAGATATAAATTAATACACATTTGAAAAACGAAAACACTGTAATAATAATTTACTAAAAAGATATAAGCCGTGCCTATAATGAGTCCAATATGATACCTTAGCTAATAAGGTACCTATCATCAACAAACCTTTCAGCCAAAGTTTGATCCTTAGAATCCATATAATAGAAATAAAAAACCAACTCCAACCTCTACATGCACACTGTGGCAGGCACACCTACACACAGATACATACAAATTATATGTTTTTAATATTTTATGGGCAGTGGTGGCACACACCTTTAACACACTTTTGGAAGGCAGGGGCAGGCAGATTTCTAAGTTTTAGGCCAGCCTGATCTACAGAGTGAGTTCTAGGACACCCAGGGCTATACAGAGAAACCCTGTCTGGAAAAAGGGAAAAAAAAGAAATATTTAAGAAATATTTTATATATTTAAATATATATGCATGTCTAATATCACATAACACTGCGCAACAACAAAGTGAATACTGTCAGTCAATCTCTTCCCCACCCCCACCCCCGAGATGGGGTTTTGCTGTGTAGTCCTGGCTGGCCTCGAACTCAGAAATCCACCTTTGTCTGCCTCTCAAGTGCTGGGATTAAAGGCGTGCACCACCACACAGAATCAACTTTCCTGGAACTCACTGACACTGCAAGACCAGGCTGGATTCAGACTCAGAAACAACAACCGAGTCTGCCTCCCCGCGCCTGTTCAGTCTCTCTCTTAATAACACATTTAACATACAATAATCCCCTGCCACAATCCATAAGACTTTAAAGGGGTAAGAAAAACAAATATAATAGCATCAAAACTTTCATTTTAGACTTATTTGTGCTTATTAAATTTCTTTCTTCACCACTAATGTGAGGCAGTCCCATAAAAATTCAAATTTGTGTTTGCATCACCTGATAGAATGCATTTACTCAGCATTCAATAAATCTTGCTTTTGTAAAATCAAATTATTTCATTCATTCACTCATCCACTAAATATTTACTGAATGCCTATCATGTATGTGAACTTATTTTAGGATATAAACTTTAGGCTATGGCACAAAGCCCACTGTACTAGAAATTTGACATTGAATATAAGAAAATAATGTGCATACATATAAAATAAGCTTGTATATCAAATAACTGCAATATAGTTTTAAATATTCTTCATAAAAGTTAGATGAAATAGAGAATGACTGAATAAAGATAAAATTAATAGTACAGTTAAAAGGGGGAAATGTTCGTAAGCATACATTAGTGCATGAACACAAAAGTTCTGGGAAAAAAACAAAGTATTAAAATCAGAAAGTATATGATAAAGCAAGAAACAGAAAACAGAAAAGGACTAGGCACAGTGGTCCAGGCCTTTAATCCCAGCACTCAAGGGAGGCAGGCCTATCTCTGAGTTCAAGGACAGCATGGACAGAGATAGAGCAAGTTCCAGGATGGCCAGGGCTATATAGAGAAACTCCGTCTCAAAGAGGCGGGGGGGGGGGGGGGGGAGGGAGAGAGAGAGGGAGGGAGGGAGGGGGAAGGAAAGGAGGGGAAAAAAACAGAAAAAAAGCTATAGCAGAAATTGTTTTCTGCTGAAACACATAAAAAATTAAGCTATCTTCTGTGTTAAAAGATAAGAGAACAAAGGGAAGCAGGAGCAAAATATAGATTTTTTTAAATTAATTGTTATATGTCACAATGTGCTGTCCCTGCCACAGGGTCAATAAATATTTAACAAATTAAACTGTATTACTAACATGCCAATTTGAGAAGTATTATGGAGTTGGAGAGATGACTCTACAATAAAATCACTTGCCGTATAGCAAGAGAACCAGAGTCTGAATCCCTAGAATCTATATAAATCCTGAGTGAGAATGGTGGCCTGCCTGTAATTTCAGCCTTCGAAGGCAGAGGCAGTAGATCCCTGAAGCAAGCTAGCTAGGGAGACCTGGGTTTGGTTGACACACCCTGTTTCAAAAGAGATACCCTTGTTTCAAAAGATAAAGTGATAGAGCACTAGAAGAAAATTGCTGATATCAACCTTGAACTCCCATATATATATATGCATAGACATGCACCCATACTCATGTAAACACACATACATACAAATATAAGAAAAGGGGTAGAGGAGCTAGTACAATTCTACATATGATCCCAGCACTCAGAATGCTGAGGCCTGGAGACAATGAGCTTAGACTATATAGGATCATGTTTTATATCCCCCCTCCAAAAAAAGACTACTATTTATAAAAAGTATTTGAAGTTTAGAACCTTAAGAATTTTACTGGTGATTCAATCATGCATCAATCAATAATTTTATTTATTTCAATGTATGGCAATTGCGGTTGACAAAAACCTTTGTAGCTATCACTCTCTCTGCTTAGAAATTCTTTTACTTAAAATAATCATTTAAAATAATAAAACTTACCTCAATGTTATTATTTAGATCCACGTAAACTTGTCTGGTTTCTTCCCGTTCATATTCATCTGTAATTATTATTTAAAAACTTCAAAACTAAATTTTAAAATGTGGCATCAATAAGACAATACTTATAATATCCAAAAAAAAAAATTTTAAATTCTGTAAGTATATAATTCAGTTCTGAGTTTCTAAAAACAGTATCAGAAATAGTCTAGATTTTGATCTATTTTGCAAGAAGCTTGGAAGTTTCTATTCCATAAATAAAAAAGAAGATAAACTGAAAATTCTCTGACCCAAAAGAAGCAAGGTCACAAAACAAGCAACTACCTTCAAAATTAGAGACATGGATAGGCAAAACCACAATTTACAACTTCTCAGAGCAGAATGGCTGGAACAAAAAAAAAAAAAAAAAAATCTAGAAACCAGAGCTAGCATTCAAATAAAAAAAAAAAAAAAAAAAAAAGCCAAACTGTAACTGGCATTGCTAGACACTCAATGTGGAAGAATTTGAGTAGGCACAACATCCTTACAAGTTTAACTTCTTAAATTTTTCCTAGGTTCAAAGAAATATTGTCTCATGTTCCAAGAAGAGAAAGAAAATAGAGATTATTTAAAATACATTAAGGCATCCTGTTTTTAATAAAGCTTTCCTATGGGAGAAACTACTTAAACTGACTGACCTGGAGTAGAAGAAAGAACCTATTCCAGCCATTCCTATAGAATACAAATATACTGTTTTACCCATCTCTAGACTATCATATAGGAGAAGAAAAGGAAGGAAAATAAAGTGAGGGGAAAGGGAAAGGAATAAAGGGCAGAAGGAAGGGAAAGAAGGGAAAAGGAAGAGAAAAGGGAAGGAAAAGGAAAGGAGAAGACAAAATAGAGAAGGCTAAATACCACACTCCAGCACACACTAGCCATTTTATATCTTGTCCCATCTAAAGAGAAGGAAAAGTACTTGAAAATTCATAATTTGTAGGTAAGTATTTACAAAAAAATTAAGGCCTAATCACAGGTCTACAGAATATATCCTACAATTCTCCCTATCCTCTATACAATATCACCCTTACTAAAGACTAATTTATACCAGTTTCATGTCCAGTTATAAAGTAGTAAGGAAAAAAAATACATTGCAAACATCAGAACAAGGACTAAGCAGGGCAGAGATGACAGGAATTCCTATAAACATAAAAAAATGTAATAAAATTTTTAATGAAAAACAAGGAGAAAATTTCAGAAAAAACAACAGAATTGTAATAAAGTTGTAAAAGATAAAATATATATATACAGAAACACCAGAAGAAAAAGAAACAAAAGGACTATTTCAGACAATAACAACTAATAATTTCCCCAAATTTGGACACTGAACCACATATCCAGGAGATTTAAGGAACAAAAGCAGGATAAACACCAAAAAGAAAAAAGAAAAATAATTACATCTAATTCTATCATGTTCAACCTAAATGAAACCAAAGATAAAGAAACTAAAAGGAAAAATACCAATGATAAAAAAAGAATTATAAAATAAATAAAAATATAAAACAAATTATAAATGAAAGTAAATAAAAACATTTTTACTTGCAAGGCTCAGATCAGAAAACTGAGGCCCAATGATAGTCAGCCTGTACTCCATGGTGGATCAGAGCAATCAACTCCCATAAGTTGTCCTCTGACCTCCACAAATGTATCATAGTACACATGTGTGCATACATACACACACACAATAAATAAATGTAATTTGATTTTTTAAGCTTTCTCTAAACTAAGTGAGAGAATTTGTCAGTACACAGGCTTCAAAAATGTTACAAGTCCTTTAGAGAGAAGGAAGTTGCATTAAGAAATCCAGATCTGTGTAAAGACAAGCATCAAAGAAGAAATACATCAAGGTAATTGTTTTAAAAATTCTTCAGTACTAGGATCAAACACAGGGCCTTAAGCATGCTAGGCAAGTACTCTACCACTAAGCTACATTCACAGTCCTTCACTTTTTTAAAACAAGGTATCACTACGTAGCTCAGGCTGACCTTGAATTCAAAATCCTGCCTCTACCTCCCAAGTCCTACAATTACAGGCATGCCCCCATGCTAGTCTTGTTACCCTTATTCTTACTTGGTCTAACATGTAATTTATGTAAGTTTTACTGAGTGAGTCCATGAGTGAGAGGTAAGTGAATATGAAGGCCTAGAACATTACTACAAACCACTGGTAACCTGCCCATTTGGACTACACTAAGTTTGGGGTTTTTTCCCTTTAATAATAAATTAACCTAACTAAGCTTGTTGCAGCTATTTTACATTATAAACTTTAATTTCTACAAGAGTCAAAACAAAATATTGTAAAGCTATACAAAAAGTTTCTTTCTTTATATCCTTATTATATAAGCCCTTTTTTTTCCTTTGTCCTCTAAAACAGGATCCAACTACACAGCCCATGCTACCCTCAAACTTGCAGTCTATCAGCCTTAGTCTCACAAACACTAGGATTGAAAAGCATTACATCACTATGCCTAATATTTTTTATTCTTTTTTTCTTTTACTTTTTCAATTTTCTGCTTAAAACTGAAGATATACACAATTTATCTGAAGCATACACAGTATCAAGATAATAAACATCACTGTATTCTATTTCCACATCTTACTCCATTGGAAGGTTTTCAGGTGCAGGAACCACACGGAGTGGTCACATCCTATAGTAACAATGCCTTCTTCTAGAATACCTCTGAAGGACTTGCTTCAGACCATTTTAAAGCTAACTTTATTTAATATGAAAGCAGATTTTTAAATAGAAACCTAAAATATAGTCTAGAAATTTAAAAAGCAGTAATTCTTACTTATTATTCAAGTATTATATAATTAATATGTGATATACTTTTATACAACTAGCAATGCACACTTGTTTACATCAACATTATTACAAATTAGTGTCTAGAGTTTTACAAAGGATCCATTGCTAGATGAAAATTTTCAACTCTTTATATTTTTATGGTACCAGTGTCCTGTGTGTACTCTATTATTGACCTTAATGTAGTTATAAAATGTATTGCTATACCATGGCCACCCTACAGCATTATTATTTCCATTATTATTATTATGGACATGGCTATGTATCTTATTCTTGATTCAATGTCATAGTAGTTCTAGACAGAAAAGGATAGTCTTAAAGTCACATTTTAAGCCAGGTGATGGCGGCTCATACCTTTAGTCCCAATACTCAGGAGGCAGGGGCATGAGGATCTCTGAATTCAAGGCCAACCTGGTCTATAGTTAGTGACAGGACAGCCAGGGCTAGAGAAACACTGTCTCAAAAAAAATCACATTTTAATGAATAAAACAAATATTAACTGCAAATATATGCACTTCTTGACATTTACTACCTTTCAAAAAGAAAAACTTAGCCGTTACTTACATAAGTAAGGTCTGAGATAAAATTCATTGAAATCAAAAGTCCAAAACCTGAAAAGGCAGGTTCTCCTCCTTCCTCCACCATTAAATGAATAATAAATTGATAAAACCACATAAAATAAGATACCTACATTTATTTGTCTTTTCTGCAGATCTAGCACAGGTTTCCTTGAGTAGATTACACCAATGTATTGTAGCATTATTCCTGAAAAAAAAAAAAAGTTTCCCTAAGTGTAATCTTATCTGAAAGCAAAATCATACATGAAAGTTATGAGATATATAGTTAAAATTTTAGAGAAATTTTTAAACATTAATTTTGTATACACTGCGTATCACTCAGTAACAATCAAGTAGAGACAGTACTGTTGGCACATCACTTAATAACTGCTTCCCTCCTCTAAATAAAAGGGACAGCTCCTTCCCAGTCTCTAGCAAGTTACTATTACTATGAATACTCTCTCAGAAAAAGTTCCAGATTTGTCTAGGAGAAATGATAAGTGTGCATACAGGGTTAAACTTTTCATTTACTAATTATTACTAAACTGTTCTTGATGCCTGTTTTAGTTTAAGTTCTTTTGCTGTGATATACCATGACTAAAAGCAACTAGAAAAAGAGTTTGACCTACAAGTCCTGATCACAGTCAATCATTGAGGGAAATCAGGGCAGGAAACCAATCAAGTGCAAAAGCAGGAAACAAGGAGCAATGCTGATTTACTAGCTTGCTCCTCAGGGCTTACTCACTCAGCCTGCTTTCTTTAACAGCCAAGACCACCTGCCCAGAATGTCACTGCTCATATTGGCTAGGCCCTCCTACATCACCACATCAATCAAGAAAATGTAGAAGACTTGCCCACAGTTCAATCTGATAGAGGCTTCCTCATCCAACATGACTCAAGTTTCTAACAGACATTAAAAAAAGAAAAAGAAAAGAACACAATGCCTAACCTTCAAAACCAAAAGGTTAATTTTCTCAATTGGTATCCATTGTGTGAATAAGATCTCTGTCTGTAATAATTTACTAATATAAAGAACAACCTGGTTCAGTTATTCAACATTTAATTTTTCAGTACAGATTATTACAGACCAAAAGGATTTTTTTAAAGGCATTTGAGAGGGAAAAGCAGTTCCAAACTGAGCTGACTCTTTTAAGGGTTGCTTCTAGGGAAACAGTGTCATAGGTAGATGAATAATATGCCAAGGTATTTCTAGATACTGAGTTTTCAGGCATCTTTTTTTATTCCAGGAAATGATTCTTCCTGACCTCTGATATTTTAGAAAATGAGAAGTTATTCATCATTAGCCAGCTTGCTAAATCTAAAAAGGTAAAATGAGTATACTTCCTTTTTTTCCATAGCACTAATGCCATGATCTGATGGCTTGGTCCTGGAAACCTAATTGAAGTGGCAAAGAATGAAGAAAGGACACACAGACACATATATAGAAAAGCCAGCATCAGGTAAGCTGCACTCACTTTGACAGAGATGCACCAACTATGCAACAACTGTGTTATACACAATAAGTATTAATTTAACTATCTCATATTCTATACTATATAAATGATACAGGTGATATATTTCATATACTTTGCATAATATATTACATATGTAATACATGTGTAATATATGTAAATATTATATATTACATAAGTATGTTGTTTTATTATATATTATATATAACTATATAGTTACAATTATAAAAGGTTATATTGTATAAAATATATAATATGAAATTATATGATAAACATAATAAATGCATGTACAATACACCAGGAGGAGCTAGTTAGTCTTGGTAGGAGGACTCTGTAGGGGAGCATTCTCAGGTTCCAGTCACTCAGGAGAAAGAAGCTACAGTTACCAGTGTTTGAACCCACTGGTCAAGCATTCATAAACATTCTTACTTACACACAGATACCATTCTCTCTTAGACCAGAGGAAAGCTTTGTTATCCTTCACGCCTCACCCTGGGAAGGCTTCGCCACTCTCAAGGGTCTAAGGCATAGCTACATCAAATAATACACATTCACTCAGGACGTCATCCACTCCCTCCACAACTACTCAGGGCTTTCTAGGCTCCCCACACACTCAGATAAAAATTATTATAGCTATAATATATAACACAAAGAAAGTACTCAACAAATAAAAATTATTTTAATAATAAATTTTGAAGAAAGATTAACACTTACTCCTTTATTAAATCTTTATTTTCTTGAATTTCTTCTTCTAATTTCAAGCTTACTTTTTCATTTTCAAACTAATTTATAAAAGAGAACAAGTTAATTACATTTCATTTAAAAATTAATGAGCATAGAGTATAATCATTAAACAAGTTTTCTTTACTAGTATGTTATTATATAAATTCTATAAAATTATTTTCTTTCCACATAAAAGGAAAATTTACAGCTTATGAATTTTTCATAAAAATATGAGTCTCCCTTGGGAAGTGGAGGCATGAACATCAGGAGTCTGGGGACAGCCTGAGCTACACAAGACTAAACCCCATCTCAAGAAAAGGAAAAGGAGTACAAGATGTCTCAGCCAATTAAGACATATGCTATCATCCCTGGCAATCTGAGTTCAATCCTCAGAACCTACATGATACAGGCAGAAGACTAAATCCCAGAATGTGTCCTCTGACCTAAACATACACACATTCATACACTAAATATTGTAAAAAGGGAGGGACGAACCTTTCACTTTCATCAACTTAAAATGTGTTGAATGACTCGTAAAAACATTCAATAATATTTAGAGAATATTATCTCTAATAATACTGAAGTGTATTAGCTGCTTGTACTTTGCACCATTTTTCTCATTCTATGCTATAATTAAACAATTTCAAAGTTTTATAAATACATTCTGATATATATCACATCAAATTAAACATCAATAATAGGACTTAATAAAATGTTAAACTTTCTTAATAAATAAATGTGACTAAGTTTGTCATTATCTAATTATTTCCTTAATCATCTTCACAAAATTTTGTGTAATTTGTCCTGTATTCATTCCTGAATCTGACTTGTAACCTTTATTAGTGAAATTTCAAAAAGCCTTGTTCTCAAAATATCTGCCACATAAACAAAATTAATGCAGTTCACTTTGAATTAATGTTCTATTTCCAAGAGTACTATGCTAATATTTACTGTGTGCCATATTTTTATCTTTTCTTTTATTTTTATTCAAATAGTATTTATTTGCAATATTTATAATTCAAAATGCCATTGTACCTGAAGTTCCTGAATGGCTTTTCGCTGGGCTTCAATTATCTTTCTGTTTTCTTGCAACTTATTTTCTTTCTGCTTCAGTTCAGATTCTATGCTCACTTTCCACTTTTTTATCTTTTCAGCCTCTTTATACAGCTTTGAATACAGTCTGCTCATTGGCTCTGAATTCTACTTAAATGGATTTCCAAAAGTTAATTGTCTAAAGTTTAATATAACCAACAATAGTTACCTACCAGATATACATATATACTAATGGTGACAAATTGTCTATTTGATTTATACTGTAGCAAGATTTAACTTTCATAGTATCAAAACATCATATGCTACTTCACTAAAATTATTGAATAAAATCAAGACTGAAAAATGCTAAAGTTAAGGACAATTTAATTCAGTAAGAGGATCTGACTCAATAACAGCTAAAATACATCACTCCACAGAAAATATATAAATGTTGACAATTGTCTTAAAGCATTTTGTTTACAGAAATCATTTGAAGATTAAGAGCATATTAAGAATATGACAAGAAAAATAGCAAATATAATATGTAATTTTCAATGAGCCTGAGGTTTTAGATTTCTTGCCTTTCTTATCCGCATCATAGTATAAATGCCAGAGGAATTTGGGTTTGTTTTTCATGTTGGAGCTGGGGAGCTAACTCAGGGCATCTCACATGCTAAACAAATAACATAACTCTAACATGAAGCTATACTCCAAGTCATATTTAAAAAATAAACTGTTATTTGCTTGCATTTAACCTGTTACCAAAATATAAACTGGTTCCAATATTTTTTTTTATTCTCTGACACTATTAACCCTGACAATAGACATACAGCACTTATCAGGGCCTGAAATTTCCCTTATTTTATAAGATAATGCTGTAAGGATGATTCTTATAATACAAAAACTATGCCATATTCTACAAATCAACTTCTTATACAATAAAGCAGCCAAATGACAATTTTACCTGTCAAAGATTATTTTTGTAAAATGCTGGCCTTTCCACATATCTATCTCTACTTCTCTAGTTTTTTTTTTTATTTAAAATTTAATCTCCCCAAAAGAATTGTTTTCTTTTACCTAGGAAAATACAAAAGTTTTAGCACTTCAAATACTTTAAGAGGAAAAAAATATCTGGAATATTGATACAACTTTGTTGTAGAACAGTTGCCATTTTAAAATACATGAAGCTCTGGTATAGTCCCCAGAGCCAGCAAAAGAAAGACTTCAAAGAATATATTTTAAAACATTAACCAAATATGAATACTTTGGGACCTTAAAAAGGTATATTCAAATAATAAATGAAATTCCAGTTATAAGAAGGAAATATCTGACCTCAAAATCAGAGTCATTTACTCCTTCTTGATAGTGGCAACTGCCAGAATTAGCAACCTAAAAAAAAAACAAAACAAAACAAAACAAAAAAACCACACAACTGTAAGATTATATTTTTAAAGCTAATGACAGTTAAATACACCAGACTATAACTAGCAAAATGGCTCCATGAGTAACAATGATGGCCACAATGATAACCTGATTTGAGGTCAGGTCTATAAGTTTCATTATGACCTCCACACATATATCATGATATGTGCACACTCACATACATACAAATACACATAAGCATATATACACATAAATGTAATGAGAATTAAATTACACAAAACTACTAATCCCACAACTACTGATTTTTTTTTCTTCAAATAATGCAATCTCTAACAGATTGTATGAGCACACTCTTACTAACCTTTTCAAGCATGGGCAAAATGCTAAGTTTCTGAAAAGCATGATCTGCAAAATAAAATGTTATTAATTATGAGAACATTATTTATATTATTTTATCTAGCTGAAGAGTATTAATGTAATACTTGTGTTGTATAGCTGGCAATGTATATAACAAAATGAAAGATTACATATTTTTCCAAACCTACCTGTATCAATGTTTTCCCGATTTTTTGATAGACTGGACATTGTAAGTGGAACACCAAAATCACCTTCTGTACATTTGTTGACAGTCTAGAAATACAAAGAGGTTCTTTAAATATTCTGCTCAATACCACTTTGATACCTAACAGTGTAATATACAAATATAGTAACCAATATCTACTTAAAGTCACTGTAACTATAAATCTTTTAATATATGGTGTTGAAAATATCAAATACTCCCAATAAGCAAAGCAAAAATTTTAATTATTTCCTCTAGTAAGATGGACCTAAGCTATAAATTACATAACAGAAGCTTTGTAGATATTCTAAAATATTAGCAATTTCAATAGTATATGGTTTCCTTCCATCTCCCTCAACCAATTTGAGATCTTCACTGAATCAAATATCAATAATATGTCTTGACTGGAGCAGAAATTATCTACAGCATGTAAAACTAAAATATTAACTACATATCATTTCCATAGAAAGTACCACTTAAGAAATTTAAATAATATAAAAAGCTGTTTTACCTGAGAAATCTTTATGTAATTCTACTCAATTAGACTTTTACTATATAAATGAATTTCCCTTTTACCCTATCTACCAAGAAGCTCAGTCACAATATTAATTACTACCCACATATAGCCATTTGTCCAAATAGTCTTAATTTTCCTTGGTAAAATCCCTACTTTTGTCATATTTCTCCTTATAAATTGCCTCAAATCCTGAGACACATATTCTTCAATGGTACAACCACTGGTACCATTGAGCTTATGCTGCAGTAAGCAACTCTAATGAAACACACTGGATTACTCACACACACAAAAGAAACATGAAAATAGAAGGCAGACTAGTTGGGAAGGGAAGGAATTAGTGGGAGGGGAATAGGAGGGGAATGGAGATTCTTAAATATCCTATTCAATATCACTTTGAGTGCTAATATTCAAATGCATTTTTAACCATACATATATACATGCATACCCACATATATACATCTATGTATATATATATATACACGTGTATATGTATATATACCCATATATGTAAAATACACACACTAACATATACATACATACATAAAGTGACTTAAAAAGAAGCCAATGTAATTATACACCCTTTGAAGTACATTAAGTGTTTAAAGTATAATTTACATATGTGAAAATGTCATAATAAAACCCATTATCTACAATTAATGTGTTAATAAAAGCGTTAATAGTTTCAAATCATTTAAGCAGATAATTTAAATAAGCAAATCCTATTTATGCAGTTTTACAACAGTAATTCTTTTAAAGTTTCTAAGGGGTGTGTGTGTGTGTGTGTGTGTGTGTGTGTGTGTGTTTTGCCAGCAGAGATGATATCAAAAGGCCCGGCCCTGCAAGAGCAGAAATACTGGGAACTGTATGTGCTCTTGAGGGCAAAGCCATTTCTCCAGCCCAGCAGTGAATCTTCACCAGAATCACTTTTAAAGAAGTCTCTTAAAGTTTGAATGCTGTCAACATACAATAAGGCCTGTGATTTCGGGCGGGGGTGAGGGGGGAGCCATTCAAACTTTGAGGGTACATCAGCTATCACTGTAACATACAAAGTGTGCTCTTCTTATTGGCATCTATCTCTCCTGTGTCTCTGTGGCCTCGCAGCCGAGCCCAAGGTGTGGAAGTCAGAAAACTGGCTTGCAGAGTTGCTTCCCGCCCTTGACCTTGTGGGTTCTAGGCAGGGGACTCGGGGCTCCCCGCTTGGTGGCAAGCGCCTTTCCCCCACTCACTGGCCCATGCACGTTCTTCAAGGCGCACATGCAAACTGACCTTGAAGTAGTTGGCGTCTCCTCCCGCGGTCTGCGGCTTCACGGCAGACACCTGACTGCTGCTCAGTCTCGGTGGCACGAACAGCGTGAAGGGCTTTTGCTTCTCCATGCTGTCTTCTGGCCTCGGGGGAAGGGAAGAGTTCACACGGCCTGGTGAGTAAGGCTGAAGCCTAGTGAACTAGGTCCCTCAGAGGGGTCCGTATGCCGGCCCACGGCGCGTGGCCTGCACGGTAAGAGCCTGCACGGCCCGCCATCTCCCCACTGCGGCCTCCACGTGGCCACAGGCCCACCCGAACCTCACTTCGAAGGCCGCCTGAGGCCCAGGCCCCCGGCCTCCCTAGCCGGAGAAGCCCGCGAAGCCACGCACCCCGACACGCGTGACGGAGCTGCACTCGTGAGCACCAGGCCCCGGAAACCCTCCACACCCTCACCATGGGCAGGCTCCGCGCCCGCGAGCGATTCTTTATGAAGACATCGAATGGAGCCTCGAGCTTCTGCCTCAGAACCTCCTGGAAGCCCGAGAACACGCCCAAGTGAGCAGCTGGGCTGAACCAGCTAAATTTAACCGTTGGTCCAGCTGGCCGGGATCTCGCGCGCAGCACTTCTCGCGAGATTTCCTTACCCACACCAGGTTCTGATTCTCCGTGGGGAGTCCGCAGTTAGAATTGTCAGAGAACTCTGGGAGGGCTCTCCTGGCGCTGGGACAGAAGAGCTGAGGGGCTCACAACCTTAACGCCCAACTGTCACATTGCGTGTAGCCATTTAAAGGGGTCTCAGTTCTTTCTTTCCTTCTTTTTTTTAAGGATGTATTACTTTCTGGTTTGTGTTATAGAGTGTTTCATGTACCCGGGTATGTACCCGTGTGCACCACGTGCAGTGTCCTGGGCGGCCATAAGAGGGAGTAGAATCCCGTGGAATTAGAGTTGGAGTTGGTTGTTAGTTCCCATGTGGGTGCTGAGAACCAAACATGGGTCCTCTGCTATAGCCACAGGCCCCATAAAAAGGAGTCATTTCTAAGGAGCCACGAGGACACTGGGTGCTAAAGAAGGTTTAGGGAGTCTGAGGAGCTTCCGGTCCTGTACGTGTTTTTAACTGCTTTTGTTGTGGCTACGCAATACCCAGGACTAAACAGGCAAAACAGTGGGAGCTGTCTGTGAGTCTTAATGAGACCAAGAAGTAGGATTTGTGTGTGTGTGTGTGTGTGTGTGTGTGTGTGTGTGTGTGTGTGTGTGTGCTGGGTGGGAAAATGGAAAGTGCCTAGGCTGGACATAAAAGAAGAGGTGAAGGCTAAAACTATGGTTGGGTGGGGGCGTGTTTTGGACTTTACAGATGAGGATCATGAAATTTTGAGCATCAGGGTTAGCATGATCATGTTTGGAAGAAAATTCATGGTATGAAGACTGCTTCCTGTTTATGGAGTGAGCCTGTCTTAATACCTAGAACAAGATGGAAGACCCTGAATCACAGGATCACAGGAGTAGTGGAGATGAGGTGTCAGCTGGAAAATACATTTATCAGGTTGAATTAGTGTGTTTTAACTTAAGAACTTAAGTAAAAGGGAGGGAAATCATGGGAGCAGCCTTGGCTAACTAGATACATCATCACAGTCTTGAGACAGATGCCATGACCCAACTCTCCCCAACTGGGCTAACTCCACTTAATGCCTGCAACTTTCCTCAGCAGATGCTTCACAGTCCTGGAATCTCCAGCCATTCTGGAGTCTCCATTATAACTTAGGCTTGACCTTCACAACTTCATACAATGGCCTGGCTTCCAGGGCCAGCTTGCAGGGACTCAGACCCTACTACGCATTGCCTGATCTCAATGGTCAGTACAGTTTTCATGACCCCTCGTTCTTACATCTAGCCTGCCTGCAAAAATCAGTGCTGACCTGCAAGTTAAGACATAAGCTGGCTCCTTGGACCCCAACTACAGCATCCTCTATCTGCCTTCAAGGCCAAATCTAGGGAAACATTTGTTTAGGAGGGGTTTTTTCAGTCAGGGTGCAGTTCAAGTGCATTCTCAATTCACTCTCTCCTTTCAAATGAATTTGGGGTTTTTGAAAGCTAGGGTATCCATCCCATGTACAGTCACCAAAGGTGTCAGACGCTGATGTGGATGTCAGGAAGTGCATGCTGACAGGAGACTGACATAGCTGTCTCCTTAGAGGTCTGCCAGAGTCTGACATATTCAGAGGCAGATGCTCACAGCTAACCATTGAACTGATCAAGGGGTTCCCAATGGAGGAATGAGAGAGAAAACTGAAGGAGCTGAAAGGGTTTGTGGCCCCATAAGGAGAGCGACAATACCAACCAACCAGAGCTCCCAGGGTCTAAACCACTGGCCTGGGAGCACATAGGGAGGGACCCATGGCTCCAGCTGTATATGTAGAGGAGGATGGCCTTGTCAGGAATAGGTGGGAGAGGAGGTCCTTCGTCCCATGAAGGCTGGATGCCCCAGTGTGGGGGAATTCGAGGGTGGGGAGGTAGGAGTGAGGTGGAAACATATCCTCATAGAAGCAGGAGGAGGGGTATGGGATGGGGGGGTTCCTGGTTGGGGGTGAAATGGGGTAAGGGAATAACATCTGAAATGTAAATAAAATATCCAATAAAAAATTTTTTTAAAAAGAAAGCTAGAGTCTTCTGTACATCAGTCATTGATCTTAAGGAGCCTCTTGTTTTGAAAGGCTTCTCCTAAACTCTAGTCATATTTTTAACAAGTATACCCTTCTATCTGCCACTTTAAGCTTGATCAAGAGTCTTTCCACTCACAAAACTGCACATTTTTTTCATATCTCTCCGCTCAGTTGCTGTAAACACTGATTAAAAGCAGTAAGCAGTAACTACCACAGCCCAATACATGTTATCTTGAAATGACTTTTACCAAACAAACTAGTCCATTGTTATTATTATTTTATTTAAACCTCAGTTTCTCAGGACATGGGAATAATGTGGTCCGGAGGCGGGAGAATGTGGCAGTGGCTGCTTACTTTGTATCCACACTCAAAAGTTCCCCGAGGGCTCTTGACGGCTACTTTTAATTTTTTTTTGGCTCTATTTCTTTTCTTTATCTTTTTTGCTCTATTTTTTTCCTTCTCCCCTTCCTCTTCCCAAATAGAGACATCGAAATAGCAATACATTTCATAAATGATGTTCATAAGGTTAAGTGCTTCTTTTTATATCCTATGCTATTATCTGCATGCTATAAATGTGAGCATACCGTTTAAGCCCACAGGATTGCATTTAGAAAGCAGTTGAAGAAGATATCACTGTGCATCCACATAAAGACCATTAAGTCTGCATCTGTTCTAAAGAGGAAGAAGAATGAAGCTATTTAAAACACTGCTCTCCGAAGCATTTCAGCTTCACCTCCTCAGTTTCACATTAATTCTGACAAGTTCACCAACCCCGGTAGTTTCATCAAAGAGCCAGATCTCTCATTAGCATTTATTTCAGATCTTCCTTTAAAAATTCAGCTATTGAAATCAAGCTGTACTGGGTACTCTCAAGAGAAAAGTTTGATGCATACAAAAAGGTTATTTATATGTATGACATTACAGAATAATAAACGTGTTCCTTTAGCTGATATTTCCTTTGGTGGGATAAATTTAGCAGTGTAAATCAGAGGAAATCCTAAGTGAATATGGATTATTGACGGAATTACAGCTATGTCAAAAAAGATCGATACCTCAGACCTATGGGAATAGCAAAGCCTTCCCCTGTTTCATGTGTGGATATTGACAGTGTGTGCAAAAACTAGCATCCACAGTTTCCTCCTCTGGGATGACTACAACTTGAGACTGCCCAGCCTCACGGACCTTCAACTAAGACTAGCTAGCCTGACTCCTAGTATGCATAATAAATGTGCTAAGTTTCTAGGTTGTGGTGTAGTTAATGCCCTCCATCAGAGCCCCCACCTGTGCTGGTTTGAATGGGCATGGGCCAACTCCCTCCTGTATTTGACTGCTTGATCCCTACTTGGTAGAACTATTTGAGGAGGCCTGAGTGTGGCCTTGTTGGAGGAAGTGTGTCACTAGGGATGGGCTTAGAGATTTCCAAACCCTGTCTCAGGCCCAGTCAGCTGCTTTCTTCTCTCCCCTGCCTCCAACTTGCAGATCAGAATGCAAGCTCTTCAGATACTGCTCCAGTGCATGCTTGGTGCCATGCTACCTGCCATGATCATCATGGACTCACCCTTTGAAGTTTTAAGCAAGCCCGCAATTCAATGCTTTCTTTCATAAGTTGTCTTGGTCCTGGTGTCTCTTCACAGCAATAGAAAAGAAACTAAGACGCCACACAATCCCAGCTTTCCTGTACTTGTGTCTTTGTGTCTGTTGTTTCTTCATTCACTCATCACCCCAGTCAGGCTTCCAGAGCCAAGCCATGCAGGCCATGTCAGGGTAGGGGTTGGGGAGGGAGTCCAGCAGCTAAAGGCACGTGAGTCTAAGCCTGACAACCCATAAAGGTGGAAGGAAAGAACATGTTCCACAGAGCTGTCCTCCAATATCCAAAATGTGTGTGTGTGTGTGCGCACACACACACACACACACACACACACACACACCACTTTTTTTAATTAAAAGGAAAAAAAGAAAGGGAAAATCAAAAGTTGGCAAGAATTGTGAAGGGAAATGAATCTTTATACACTGTTAAGAAGAAGGTAGCCACTGTGAAACTCACTATATATCTTCCTTCAAGTCTAAAAATAGAGCTACCATATAATCCATACCACCTCTGGGAGTACACCTAAAGGAATCAGAGCCACATAAAACCTACATAGTCATGTTTATTACAGCATGATTCACAGTGGCCAAGATACAGAATCAAACTAAGTGCCATCAGCAGATGGATGGATAAATAAAATGTGATATATACAGTTATACATACACAATCCAGTCCTTAAGAGGAAGGAAATTGTGTCATTTGCAGAAAGATAGATGAGATCTTCATGTCACAGGAAATAAACCAGACTCAGAGTGGAATCAAATGTTTTCTTGCATGTGTGAATCTGGTTTTTTAGATCATAGAAGAGGGAGGGAAATATTAGGAGGATGAGAAGGGCATCGGCAGTGTGTGGGAAGCACAGGGTGGGTGGTAAATATGCCAGAAATACCTAATATATATATATGAAATTTTCATAATGAAACTACCATTCTGTACAATTTGCACATACTTATTAAAAAATATAAAGTAGATACAATTTGAAAAGGTTTTGTTCTTTAATTATTCAGGAAGAAGAGGTTCTAAGCATTAGCTTCTACTCCATTGATGTGTCTTTAATCAGTGTGGCATACAAACTGCCTTATCCTAATCATAACTAACCTTTGTTCACATTATACATCGTGTATTTCAGCTAAATGAAAAAAAAATGAGTTTCTTT
The DNA here is from genome assembly GCF_011762505.2 of Arvicanthis niloticus. NCBI lineage: Eukaryota > Metazoa > Chordata > Mammalia > Rodentia > Muridae > Arvicanthis > Arvicanthis niloticus. Next base: position 81,994,706 of record NC_047661.1, read on the forward strand.
AGGTGAGGACTCAAGAAAACACAATGGCCATGAATTCTTCTCTGTCTTCTTCTGAGATGAGGTCTCACTACATAGCCCAGAACTGCCTTAAATGTAAGGTCCTCTTGCCTCTGTCTCTCAAGTACAGAGACTATACCACCACCTGGCTCCATTTTTCCTTTGCATCCAATCTTGAGAAGAATCCTGGAGTGTTCATCTACTAAGAGTTGAAAGTTCCACAAACTCTGGTGAGCCCTTCGGATCTCCATTTTATGGTGATTATCGTAACTCAATGATTTTGTTCACATTTTTCAAATCATTCATCCAATTTTGATTTTGAAATTTTAAGGCAAACCCCATCACTCTAAATTTTCAGTAAAGTGAGTGCAAATCCCATTTCTCAGAGAATAACATAACCAACCTGGGGTCCTTTGTTTTCCAAGTGCTAAGGATTTCTGAGTGGCTGTGACTCAGAGTTCTCAGTTCAGTAAGCCTCCCTACGAGGTGAGCGAAGTGCTGCGGGTCTTCTGGATGATACAGTTTTGAATACTTAAACAAAAGTTGCAGGACTGGTTCTTGTAGGTTTTCTACATATTGCTTATTTTTAAGGCATGGACGATCTGAAAAACATTATATTTATCTCAATGTTGATTCAAAATGGTGGGAATAATGAATGCACTTAAACAATGAGTTATTGAGTTATAAAACCACATGTACTTAAAGAGCCCTAATACACATTAGGATGGCTAATTAAATTCTCTTTGTTCATGATTTTACTTAATCTTCGCATATTCTATTGAGCTACATTCCATTTTTATCACATTTTTTCAGATTATCTCCCTGAAATGTAGGGAGTTACATAATTTCCATAAAGTTACTGGGAAAGAAGGGGTTGGTGAGTAAGGTTGGGGCTATAACAGCCATGAAGGCTTGCCTAAAACTTTAAAATAGTAGTAAGTAACCTCTCTTACAGTCAACAGGAAGCAAAGCATGAGACTTCTTGGGTTCCTACCTTAAGCAATAAGCTAACCAGGAAGTTCTGAAGGCTTAGATAGCCTTCATTCATCCAGTCATTTTGCTAGCAATGAAACTCACAGGCAAAATTTTCTCCCTTTATTGTACTTATATTCTTAATATGTAAGAAGTAGGGAAGGAGAGAGCTACATCTTAAAAGGTAAAAAACAGAAGCTGGGGTGACCTATCAACAGTTAAGAGCACTAGCTGCTCTTCCCAAGTACTGGGGTTCTATTCCCACACCCACATGGTGGCTCACAGCCATCTGTAACTCCAGTTCCAGGGGATCTGACACCTTCTTGTGGACTCACAGATACTGCACACATGGTGTGCACATATAGACAGAGGAGACATATATACATCAATAAAAGTAAATGAATGAAAAATATTTTTTAAAAAAGCAAAAGCAGTCGGGCGGTGGTGGCGCACACCTTTAATCCCAGCACTTAGGAGGCAGAGGCAGGCAGATTTCCGAGTTCGAGGCCAGCCTGGTCTACCGAGTGAGTTCCAGGACAGCCAAGGCTATACAGAGAAACCCTGTCTCGAACCCCCCCGCCAAAAAAAATTGTCAGTGTGAGCGACAGAATAAAGAAGGCACAGAAAGAATAACCAATAAACAGGGGGAAGTCAGGAGAGGGTGATGCTCCAGAGATTCAGTGAAATAAAATGCTGCAATGGGATGGCTCAGCAGGAAAGATGCAATCACCTGGCTGACCACCTGAACCCCAGGACACACATGGTGGAAAGAGAGAAACAATTCCCATAGGTTGTCCTCTGACCTCCACATGCATGACATGTACACACAGACAGACAGACAGACGGACAGATGGACAGACGGACGGACAGATAGAAAATTTCCTGAGACTGCCATGCTTCTGCAGTTCTTTGCATGATTTTAGTTCTGTTTGTACTGAATGTTAACAAGGCTGGAGGCAAGTTGTTAGTTGGACTGCAGTCGACAAGGAGAACCTACTATTTTCTACCTAACAGTGAGTAGGAGTGCCAAGATTATGAAAGAGCAAGTTGTTGGGAATGAAATATTAGCCCTGAAAAAACAAAGATCAGCTGAAGGGATGTGTTAAACATATCTTCATGACAAATTTATAATCTAGGGGGAGCCCTTGGCCCCATTGAAACATTCTTAAGTGTAGAGAGCATGACACAGTCCTTGTTTAAAAAGATGCACCAAGAAGGATAAAGGATGATTGCCACAGGCATTATTAGTCCCATTCCTGAGACAGGGAAATCCTCACACAGCCAGCACACCGAGGCTCTAAGGAACTGCACCATTCAGAATTTGTAGCTTAATTCCTACACTGAACTGAAAGAAAAAAGACTTTTATGGCCCAACCAGGGTGAACTGTCCCTAGGTAATAGTCCAAGCCGGTTTTCCAAATATTCAGATTCAGATGACAGCCAACACTGCTGTCCCTCCAGCCTTCTAAATCCTTTACTTTAACCTTTTCATCACACAGTTGCTTACAAAACTTCTTGGAATGAAGCATAGTAGTGGTAAGTGGGCACTATAATGGAGCTGCACTGGAGCCTACATGATTGAGCTTCGGGTGTGCATACCTAGTGAGCATTCACGAGCCCTGATTATCACAACAAGTTAGAAGATAAAAGAACACAAACATGTCGTCCAGATCAATGAAGAAGACAGGACAGTAGTACCCTAGGAAGACGTAACTGGCTTGAGCAATGGGTTACCCATGCTAAGTGACTGTCTCACTTCAGTCTGGGGCCAGTATGTAATGCAGGTTATAGACTTGTCAAGAAGACTATCAATTGACACAAAAAGCATGAGAAATTCTCCTAACACAACAGACGTCTTCACCATAGCTTCAAAACTCTGCCAAAAGGCTCACAGGAATCAACATGTCTTCTTATTTTCTTTCAGATGTTTATGATCTTCTCTACAAAATACACCAGTAGGGCAAGTAAGATGAAGATGGAGTGTTGACCAGTGGATCAGCGGTGTCAAGTCATGGAGATCCTGACAGGTTACAGTGGATTGGAGAAGGTGGAGTGAAATGTGACTGTGGTGGACTCAGGAGTGGGCAGGAGTAAGCTGGAGACTAGAATATAGCTAACTCCTAAAGAGTCTCTCTCTATCCGTGACTGGGAAAGTATATCCGAGGGGCCGTGAGGGAAAGAAAGCACTTTTTTAAGATGCGAAAAACTGTAACACAGTGGTGAGCTGAAAGGAATGAATACTCATAGAGAGCAAACCATGGTGGGATGAGATCAGTACATTCAACGTCACTTAATAGTTCCATAAAAAGAGCTCAGTGATTCCCTGTCCAGAGGTCACCCGAGCCTGACTTCTCACGGTCCATACCTGAAAAAAGCACTGTTGTCGCTGTTAGCAGAGCATATTCAGTGGCCGTTATATTAAGTTCACTCATTCTTCTGTAGAAGTAAGACAGTGAAGCAATAAATTCTTTAGTAATACCTGAAAAGATTAATATAAGTGAATTTTCATCTGAATGTAGCACAGAAGCAAACACATTGTGATTGTGTTTTCTTCTCTCAAACAGTATAAGAAACAGTATAAGAAAACTGAGGGTGGAGTTCAAGATGGCTGCCCGAGTGATGGCCAGCACGAACAATCCCCTTTGTTGTGTCCTTGAAGTCCAGGCCTGAAACTCAAGAGTGAGCTCGCTTGGTATGCTGTTGAAAAAGACCAGAACGATGAATATTAGTGCAGCGGGAGCCTATGATTGGACAGGGAAAAGGGAGCCGGAGCTAAGGGTGGTGGGGGGGCAGGGGCAGAGAGGGATAGAGAGAGAGACACAGAGAGAGCGAGAGCGAGCGAGCAAGCGAGCGAGAGAGTGAGAGAGAGAGACGCAGGAGGGAGAGAGGGTAAGAAGAAGGCAAAAGTGGAGGTAGCTGTGAACCTGAGTGGCTTTAGTAGTCTCAGGTAGTTATGCATATCAAAAGGTTAGAATAGTTGGGACAACTTGACTAAATTGTGTGGGCATCTTGTTTATTGAGATTTTATGATATATAAATCTGATTGGTTAACTATAACCATCTAGAGTTTTGTTTTACTGGGTTACTGGGTATTGTGATACCTAACCTTGAGAGACAGCAGAGTTGGCCTGGGGCTAGGCCTAGAGTAGTGGAGGTGTCAGAGTTGGCGGGTGGAGGCAGCAACCATGCCAGTGTCTGGGGGCCCTGGGCCGGTGCCACTGAGACCACCAGCCAGTGCTGAACTTCGTGCGGGAACATGGCATCGAGCCTGGAGCCAGACGCCTCTCTTTTAATACCTCTGACTACAAGGTGTCACCACGCAGACCAATTAGGAGACTGTGGGACTGAGAGCCTTTAGCCTGCAGAAGCCACTCTCGGCTTCTGTATTATCCACAATAAGGCTTACCCTTCTACCCATAAAAGTAGTCGACACTGGATGTTGGCTGTATATCACATCATCGTCGTCCTCGGAAACTTTGAAAAACAACCCAAAGAATAATTCAGAGGCCCCAAATAGCTTCTCAATTAAATAGGGAAAGAGTTGCCATGATGTTGCCAAAATAAGAAAATGGTTACAAATAGAATGCTCACTGATGGCCTGCCAGCACTAACAACTGTATTAGCTATGTCTATAAATGCTTTCCCCACTAGAAAGACACCTGTGAACTGTGAGAAAGCCCATGATGTTCTCCTTGTAGCAAAAAGAAAGGGGGAGAAAAGAAAGCATGTCCACCCAAGGTCATTTCCTATTGCACAATGTTACCAGTTAGAGTAGCCGATGGGTAGCCTTCCTTGAAAAAGATTTCCGAAGAATGAACACTTTCTTCACCCCTATGACTGTGCACCACCAGTGTCCCCGCTGAGGGCTTTGCTTGTCTCATAGTACCTAGCAAAAGGTAAAAACACAAAGTCTGATATTCTTTCCTAATCATTATATAAATAGTAAATTCAGTATCTTCAGAACCCAGCATAACTATTATGTGAAAGAAAAATTCCCCTAAAATGATATCTTTCTCATTTTTGTTACTACAACATAAAACCAGGTATTAGTTCATATTTTGTTAAAAAAAAAAAAAAAAAAAAACGATTGTACAGAAGACCCTCCAAAATGAATTTTTCATGATATAACGAAATGGAAACTAAGTGGCTTTCTTAAACACATGCACCCTCCACACACCACTCAACGCACCAGAGGCTGTGGAGACCCTTAAGCAAACACTACTCAAGCAATCCTGGACCAGGTCGTCAAGGGCCTCCCTTTGGCAGCCTTCTGGTCTAGTGTATGTAGTGAAGGACAACCAATAAATAAGGATACTTTTAAATGCTATGCCCTGTAACGAGTGCAGTCAGTTCAGGCAGCTGGCATCACTGGGAATGTTTTGTTGGCTTTGGTTTTGATTTTGTCCTGTAGCCTCTTCCCATATTCTCAACCAACAAATAGCTCTACAGATTGAATTCTTGTGTTTACACAGTAAACAATGATGGCTTTCCTGCTCTATTCAAATGGTTTATTGATTTTAAAAAAATGCTTGTGTTTTTTTTTTTTTTTTAATGGGAATGAGGACTTTCATACTTGGTTCAACACTAACCTAAATTGCATTTCACCCCTCTGCAGAGGTGTTCCACAAACAGTAGCCTGTGTTTATGAGTTTCAAAGCAAGCACGTGACCTTCCCTCAGAGCTCCTTTGTGTCTTAAGAATCGCCATCACCTAAATGTTTGGCCACCTGTCAAAGTCCTCCTCACTGAAAGAGCCTGTCTAAGGAGCACAGAAGCCCCACCCACAACCGACTAGCTGTTGGCAGTTGACAGCTGCTAGGGGAGGGACAGTCCAGTCTCTTTAGGGGCTGGGCCCTCGAAGTTGGCCATGTTTCAGTGGATGGCCTCACCCCCCTGTGTATATCAGCGGCACTACTTAGAGTCAATGGGTTATTTTTAAAAAGAAGGGTCGGAGGAGGACATGAAGTTAAGAGAGAGATGTGTGGGGAATTCTGGAGGTGTTGGAGAGAAGAAAGTAAGGTGGGTAAGATTAAAAAATATATATTTAATACATGTATGAATTCTCACAAGAATAAACAGCTATTATGAGACATTTGTTCCTACACTAACAGGTAAAATAAAATGAAAGGATAAATGAGAGGCTGATGCTGCCTCTCAGAGTTCTGGCTTACTATGCCAAGGCCCCAGCTCCCGTCCCCAGCACTATATAAGCCAGGTTAGAGGCACAGGGCTCTAGTCTTATGGCTGGCAGGTGGGAGCAGGCACAGCAGGAGTTCAGGATCTTCCTTAGGTACACAATAAGTTCTAGGTAGCCTGGGCTGCGTGAGATTCTATTTCAAAAAACAAAACAAAAAACAGTGTTTAAAAATGTGTGTGTGAGAGAAAGAGAGAGAGAGAGAGAGGGAGAGAGAGAGAGAGAAAGAGAGAGAGAGAGAGAGAGAGAGAGAAAGAGAGCACATGCATGTACTTAAAGTTGAATAAAATTCTTTTTTTCTTTTTACTTCCAGAAGTTGAGTCTTTCCCACCATAAAGCTGGGCTACATGAAGGAACATCACTTCAGTTTTTGACTCCTTCTGTAATGCAGTCTGATCCTCAGTGGTTAAAATTTCAAATCCTTAAAAAAAAAAAAAAAAAAAAAAAAGCATGAAGAAGCAGATAGTCAAAACAGAATGTTCGTAAAGTAAATGTTTAAAAATATTTATTTACTTATTAACCTTCAGTGCTTCTTGGAAATAAGAATAGTATATAAATTCAAATCTGAATAAAATTCTTGACTCTACATGGTAATATTTTAGGGCACGTTTATCAGAACTAGGTGACACTTTCTTATGGCAAGGACAAATCAAACATAGCTGTGTTAGCCTTGAAGAATGTAATTTTATAAAGATTTCTGTACCTGTAAATACATAATTAAGCTGAGTTACACATAACTAAGTTTTGGTCACTCTGTGGCTTGTTCTAGTAGTGTAGGTGAGACTTTCTTTGTCTCTTGTTTCATCTAAGAAAGCCTATATCATTATAATAATTTTTTTGTAAATATTTAGATTGTCACTCACCTGATTAATTGACAAAAATAAAATAAGCATTTTTTTTTTTTTTTAGTTAGAAGCAGCATTGCTAGAAAACCCAGGGCCTCACACACATTAAACAGGTGCTCTGCCTCTGAGCTGTATATCTAGTACCACAATTAGAAGTTTTTGTTTGATATACTATCCCTTTACCTTAAAAACAGAAAATTTGGGGCTGGAGAGACAAGTCGGCAGTAAAGAGCATTTGTTGTTCTTGCAGCACCCACACGGTAATTCACGACCATCAGTAAGTAACTCCAATTCTAGGGGATCCAACACTCTCTTCTGTTCTCCACAATAGGGTGTGTACATGGTATGAATATATCATTGCAGGCAAAATGTGTATGACACATGAACATAAAAATAAATAAATCTTAAAAAAATAATGAAACAGAATTTTACCTGGGAGTCCCTTGGTAAATTTCATCAGCCCATGTATGTGCAGGATTGATGCCTCTGAGAGTCTCAAAAAACTTAGTTCAGGGTTGGAATACTCCTGCAGCTGGTCCATAAAAAGAAATAAAAATGATCCATAGTATTTTCTTTCTGATAATTACTGAGGTTTTTTAAATGGTTATTGCTGTCTTCCTAATGACATTCATTATAAGTTATTTCTTGCCAGTAATGGGTACATACAAGTGTACTTGTTTCCCCTAAGGGAATTATGGATGTCTGGTGAGCAGTCACTATGGTATTCAGAAGATGATGTTCCTCTTGAGTTAGTGTCATGTTGTCCTGAACCTGTAAGGGAACAGATGGGAACCTGTAACCAGCGTGCCCGTTACACACTGCCCATAAAGAAGCAAGAGACTGCATGGAAGAAAACTCTTGCCCCTTTTCCAGATCTAGTGGTGGATGACACATGTTTGGTGTCTGTTCCTTCATCTTCCACTTGGATGGCAGGGTACAGGGCAGGCCTGTGCTTGATGTTCTTGCGAAGCCTCTTTGACTTACACTGGATCTCTGTGAGCAAACCTGCAAAATTACAAAAGTCATACAACATTGAAGGATTCGATTAGAATGGTCTTAAGTGAGTAAACAGTCATAGACATCTCTTATGCATGTCCACATCTATTAAACTTCCTATATTCCTTTTCGCTTCAGAGCTACCTTGTCTGGTTGAAAACACAATTATAACAAAGATTAAGAATTTTTCATTTCCAAATTATGTTTAGATTTTTACATAAGAAATTTAGATATTAGCTGCATCTTAGAAGTGAAAGAGTTATTTCACAGAGTAGTAGAAGTACATTATCTATAACTATTATCATTGGTTTTATTAATAAGCTTAAGAAAGATTATCTTAGGATTTTTAAAATAAACTAAGTCAATTTTTCTTATAAGCCAAACAAAGCATTTAATTCTTTTTCAAAGGTGAATGGTATTAATTTGAGGGTTGTTTTTGTTTGTTTTTTAAATAATATTTTATAACTATTTGCATGAGTCTACATGAGGAAACGTACACGTGAGTGCAGGTGCCCACAGAGCCCTGAGGGGTCAGATCCCCTTGAGCTGGAACTATAGCTGGTTGTGAGCCACCCAATATGGCTGCTGAGACCTGAACTCGGGTCTTCTGCAAGAGCAGTGTATGCTCCTAATCACTGAGCTGTTTCACCAGCCTGGGGTTTGTTGTTTTTATAGAGTGTTTAATCTTCCATTTGTGCCATTGCTGGACCAGCAGCAGCTACCCTAAATACTTTTAGCAGCAACTAAAATTATTCAAGTATTAATAAACCTGTCATTTTCATAAGTATTTTAAAAACATATCTATTAAATAAAAAACTCATGAGCAGCTGAAGTATAGAACAAAACAAAAACCTTAAAGCTCTTCTTTATTATTTTATTATTTGTCAGTGAACAAGAATACACACACACACAAAAAAAAATTGAAGCCATTGTAAACATAGCAAATGTTAGCATTTTGTCTAGGCTCTGCCCCACAGTTGCCTGGCAACAGCCAGGTGTGCCTGGCTCACTATAAATGGGGCTGCTCACCCCCTCCTTTCTCTTTTGCCTTCTTGCTCTAGCCCTGTCCTCTCCCTCCTGATCCCCCTCTCTCCCCATTCCACTCCCCCTCTTCTCCTTTCTCTTCCTCCCCTTCCTCCTCCCCTTCCTCTTCTCCCCTTCCTCTTTCTCCTCCTCCTCTTCCTCTTCCTCCTCCTCCTCCTCCGCTTCTTTTTTTTAAAGATTTATTTATTTTTATGTATATGAGTACACTGTAGCTGTCTTCAGACACATCAGAGAAGGGCATCAGATCTCATTATAGGTGGTTATGAGCCACCATGTGGTTGCTGGGAATCGAACTCAGGACCTCTGGAAGAGCAGTCAGTGCTCTTAACCACTGAGCCATCTCACCAGCCCTCCTCCTCCTCCTCCTCCTCCTCCTCCTCCTCCTCCTCCTCCTCCTCCTCCTCCTCCTCCTCCTCCTCTTCTTCTTCTCCTCCTCCTCCTCCCCTTCCTCCTCTTCCTCCTCCTTCTTCTTCCTCTTCTTTTTCTTCTTCTTCTTCTTCCTTCTCTCTTTGACTCTGTCTCTGTCTCTGTCTCTGTCTCTACTGCCCTCTCAACTCTCCTTCCCATGCCCTGAATAAACTCTATTCTATACTACATCATCTGTGATTGGTGCCTCAGGGGGAAGGGATGTCTCAGCATGGGCCTGGTGGAGGCACCCCCTTCCCCCACACCTGACTGCACATCCACTAAACATATTCCTTCTCTTTATCTTTGTATAAAACACAACATCAAGTATTGAACATGGTAATAAACACCTGTAACCCCAACTACTAAGAGATTGTTACAAGATGGTCGAATGTTGAATACCAGCCATGGCAACTCAGACAAACCCCATCTTCAATATTTTTTTTAGTAGAAAAGGAGTCTATGAGTGTAGCTTAGTGGTAGATTGTCTAGGATGTGGGAAACCTGAACTCAACTTCCAGTACCACCAGAAAAAAAAACTACAAGGAGAGAAGGAGGAAGAGGAAGAGGAGGAGGAAGAGGAAGAGGAAGACAAGAGGAGGAGGAGGGGGAAGAAGAGGAGAAAGAGGAGGAAGAAGAGGAAGAAAAAAGGAGGGGAAAGGAGAAAAGAAGAGAATGAGGAAAGAAAGAGACAGGAGAAGGGGCCATCAGAGCACTAACACAGTGCAGTATTAGGACAATTGAAGGGTAAATGTAGTGTGCAGATCCAAGCAACGGTGGCAGAGTATGGACGTGAACACACGTGGACAAGGCTTTTGCTCACCAATCACAGTAACTGTGCTCACCAACTCTCTCAGATTTCATCTAGCCAGAATTTCCTTAAGTTAAAGAGAAGGATGACTCATTTTGTGTATAGAATCCCTCAGAAGACTCGGACTTCCCTTTCACATATGTTTCCTGAGACAGTTCAAAAGAAAACTTTTGGGCCAGGCACAGTGGCACACATTTTTAATCCCAGAAATTGAAGGATAGAGGCAGGGGAATCAGTTTGAAGCCAGCCTGGCATACATATCAAGTTCCAGGCCAGCTACATAGTAAGATCCTGAATACAAATTAAATTAATAAATAACATAAAAGATAACCTTTTCAAGGGTTGCTTTGAACTGAATTGTATCTCCCAAAGCTCATATGCTAAAGCGCTACATTCTGGTATTGATATTCAGAGACCGGGCCTGACACATGAGAAACTATAAGTGGGCTTTGCATATGAGGATGTCAGGGATCCAGGGATCCACTTACTCTTCAGTTGTCCTAAGACTGCCATTAGGACTCTGAGAACCCCTTCTCCTCTTCCTCCTTTTTTCTCTTCTTTCTCCTCCTCCTCTCTTTCTTTCTGGGAACTACTAACTTTAACTTTGCACTTTCTCAAGGCAGTATATAATTTTAGGTCAAGTAACATAAAAATACAAGATCTTTTTAAAATCATCATGTAGATTTATTTTGTTTTATGTGTGTAAGTGTTTTGCTTGCATGTGTGTATGCACGCTATATTTGTGCCTGCAGAGGACAGAAGAGGGCATGGCATCCTCACACTCTGGAGTTAGAAATGACCATGAGCTTCCATTTGGAGGCTGGGAACTAGGCCCAGGTCCTCTGCAAATGCTCTTAACTGCTGAGCTACCTCTCCAGTTCTCAGAGAAATTCTAATTAAGATGAAACTATGGCTGATTTCAAAATTAGAGCAATATTGTACAGGGCAATATCTATGGGAATCACTACTTAAATTGATAATGGGCCATCTGTATGGAGCAATTCCTGTACATATGTGTGTGGCGTGCATACACAAATGAACATGGTACTGTACAAAATAACTCTTGAAGAGTGCTTTACATTCTCAGTAAGGTTGGAAATTTTTTTATTTTTTATTATTATTTTTAACTTCAATTTTATTATTAGAGGAGAATGTGAGTACAGTCTGCCACTAACACAAATTATGCACCCAAGTTTCCAGCAATCATGGAAATCATAGGCGTCAATCAGCACATCCCCAGTGCAGTGGGTGAGCCTCGCCCTGAGAAAACCATCACCATTATCATGTCTTCCCTGCTAAGTAAAGAAGGCTGGGAAAAGTTAAATTCCCCCTCAGAAAAGCAAACCGTGAACACAATGGCACTTACATTCTTCCAACATCCCCACCGCCTTACACTTTTTCAGTCTGCACTCTTGGCATTTTCTACGCATGTACATGTCCATTTCACAGTGGCCACCATTCTTGCAAGAATACACTGCATTTTTGGTAATACTACGTCGGAAAAAACCTGACAACAAAAATTGTCAAAGTTTAATGCTGATATTTTTAGTTACTTCTCATTTTTATTAACATTTTACATTTACAGTAAAGTAATCAAGTTAGCTGGAGTATTTCAATCAAGTGAGGGATTTTTTTTTCTCCCAATAGTTTTTTAAATATACATTTATCTGGAAAGTTATCTAATTCTTTCCAGTTGGTATACTCCAGTTGACATCTTGAGGTTGGGTCTTTCTTTATAACATCTGGAGATTAAAAGGAGTATGCTTATCACATTAAGACAACTCTCTACCCTTCTATAGCTAAATTACCTAGAAGAATTTTTTAAATTGCATTTTACAAAATATCAAGATCCCCCCAAAAAAAACAAAACAAAACAAAAAAATCAAGATCCCACAAAGCATCCCTCAAGTTTCCTTTGAGAGAATACATGGTCACCTAAAATAAACAAAAATATCAGAGAAGCCTCTCTTTTTCTAAGCCCTCACAGTTTGAGTCCAGCCCACAAAGGTGGTCCCTCCCACCTGCAGAAAGTCCCTCTCCCTTTCCCAGCACCAAGAAAGCATTTCTCCTCCCCTTTCCTCTTCTCTGCCATTTCCTGCTCTCCCTCCTGTGAGTTGTCACGCTTAGTCTAAGCCCCATTTAAAGCCCCACTACTTACTCTCTTCCGGTGGACACTTGAAAGATCACCATTTCAATTCAATGGAAGAAGAAAAAGCTCAGCTCAGGTTTTCAAAACTATGCCGGGTTCCTCAGATCAGTTTTAACAGTAACCTGTCACGAGCAGGCCACTCCTGCCTAACTACTCTCCTCAGGATTCTGTTTCCTCATTTCCTTTGGCTATTCTTTGCCAGCGTCATATGCCAGAGGCATAAGATTTACAGGTAAAATTTTACCCTAAACAAACACATTTTTTGTGTTATATTGGCAAAACTGTTTTCTGTTGTTTGGGTTGTTTGGGTTTGTTTCTGAGGGTGCTAGAATCAAATCCAAAAGAAGGTGCTAAGTGCTCTACCACCAGCCGGCATTCCCATGTTTATTGATTACTGACGTGCTAGACTGCTTCAGAACTGTTCTTATCAAAAGAAGCTTCTGCTCTTTACAAAAATCACTGCAAACACTGGCCCTCACTTCCAGATTTTCAGTTTGTTCTCTTTCTTTATGAAGCACTTAAAAAAAAAATCTTTTGACTTAGAATCCTAGAAGTCACTTATTTCAAATTTTCTCCAAGTGTGTAAATTTTATCAACCACATAAAAAGGTTTCAGGGTTAATAGATCTTTATAATGTCATGTTTTGTTTCAGCACCAAATTCTTCTAGAGACAGGGAAAATGTTTGTTTGCTTGTATGTATTGAGTTTAAAGTAAAATGTGAAAGTCTTCATTAAAAATGAAGATACAGACCTGGTAGTGAACGCTCTTAATACTTAGCACTAAGGATACAGAGCCAGGTGGATTTCTGAGAGTTCAAGGACAGCCTGGTCTATACAGTGAGTTCCAGAGCAGCCAGGGATGCATAAAGAGACCTTTCTCTCTCTCTCTCTCTCTCTCTCTCTCTCTCTCTCTCTCTCTCTCTCTCTCTCTCTTCTTTTCTTTTTTTTTTTGTTTTTTTTTTGTTTTTTTTTTTGTTTGTTTGTTTTGGGTTTTTTGTTTTTGTTTTTTCAAGACAGGGTTTCTCTGTGTAGCCCTGGCTGTCCTGGAACTCACTCTGTAGACCAGGCTGGCCTCGAACTCAGAAATCCACCTGCCTCTGCCTCCCAAGTGCTGGGATTAAAGGCGTGCGCCACCACCGCCCGGCAAAGATTGTCATCTTAGTTGGTTTTCTGATGCTGTAACAATAACACAGACTAGAGAACTTACACAGAGACCGCCCTGATCTCCATAGTGAGTTCTAGACTAACCAGGGCTACACAATAAGACCTATTTCAGAAAAGAAAGAAAGAAAGAAAGAAAGAAAGAAAGAAAGAAAGAAAGAAAGAAAGAGAAACTTAAACTTAACATTTTATTCTCCTGTCTTTGATCACACAGATTGATCCCTTAAACATACTTTTTCCTGGTTTTGTTTCTCATGTTTTATAAAGTTGAGTGTCTCAAAGACTAGGTTCAGGCAAAGATCCTTGCCTGTCCCAGATATGGCCTCAGGATGAGATTTTTGTCAGTGTTGACTCCTGGCTTGACCCAAAGGACCTCTGACCCAGGACCTAGTTCTGGCTGTTGAACAGCTACAAGAACTTTTAAGGGTTTTGCCATGACTGGGCCAAGTCTGGGTCCCAGTGGAATTTAATTCTCTCTTTGCCTTCTGGCCAGTTAGATTTGGTTGAAATCCAAGTTGGGAACCATCTGGGGTGCCCTTCTGTGCTGACCACTATTGTACTGGAGGAGGGTCTGGGGCTTGTAAAGAACCACAACAAGGCCCCCCCAAAAAATAAATAAATAAATAAATAAATAAATAAATAAAGTTGTGTGTCTATGCATGTGTGTGTTTGTGTATCATGTGTGTGTGTCTGTGTGTGTGTCTACGTGCACACGCACATGCAGGAGTGTACCAGGTATGTGCAGCACTGCCCCGTTTGGTTTCACCTTAGCCTTACCTTTGCAGCCCTCACAGGTAAGTGCGTTATAGTGATATCCTGACGCCTTATCGCCACAGACCATGCAGAGCTCATCTTGTCCCTTGCAGCGTAAAGAGCAAGTCGGTCTGCACCTTTGTGTCCCAGGGAATTCACCTTCATCATCATGAACAACCACATAAGTGGCCTGACTAGATTCTCGAGCGTCGAGTCCGCACCAACCACCACCACTGTACTGTGGATCCAAGCCATGTGTGTTGAAATGGCTTTGTAAAGATGGGGACTGTAATGCTGGAGGGAACTGAGCAGTGGAGTATTGGCAATAGGGTGATTCTTGGAAATCCATGTCACACAGCTGATAATGGATTTGTTCTGGCAAAATGTCTGGTTTTATTAACATAAAAAAAAGAACAAATCATATAAAGTCAAAAAAGTTCATAATTATTTTAAACTTCAAAATGTCTTATGCTCAACAGAAAGTTACTTCAACACATCTACTACATCTCAGGGCTTGCTGTCCAGCCCAATAGGAACACAGTGAATAGAACTACAATACCTAATAAGTGCTATGACCCCAGAGGTGTGCAGAGGTGGGTCAGAAGCCAGAAGAAAGGGCATTAGCTGCTAGTGGTGCATGCACCAATCTCATCTCTCTCCTTAAGGGAAACTGAATATCTCCCAGATTTGTAATTGAGTTTTCCCCCTACCTTCTACTTGTGGTTGTTGCCACAACATAGCAGAGAAGGCTTCAGGCATGGTAAGAACACTCTCGGCCTCCCATGCACAGGCCCAGAGGCAGGCTGACTACAGCCACAACCCATTAGTCGGGTTTTGACTAGGCCCATTATTCTTATCCAGAATAATCTTGGGACTTTCCAAATACCTATCCAACCCAAGTCACATAAAACAGTGCTTTGTGGCCTAATTTGGTAATGTCAACTTTAGACCCACTTCCTGGAGGCACGACAGCTGCCTCTCCTAATTTCCCAGTAAGGAATCTTAAAAGAGCAAGCACCCTTATACAATAAGACCTTGTCTTCAAAAAATGTTTTTTATTAAAAATAAATAGAAGAATGTGCTTTGTGCTCCTTAAGCCTGCTGAATTTGTTTCAGACTCCACCATGAAGTCAGCTCTGACAAACCTCAATATATGTTGCATGCTCGATCATCTGTGTGTGTGTGTGTGTGTGTGTGTGTGTGTGTGTGTGTTTGTGTGTGTATGTGTGTGTGTTTTCTTGGGACACATACATATAATTTTTTAAAAGCATAGCCTAGGGTCCTTAAAATGGCTCGACCCATAAAAGCATTAGCCACACAAGCTGGATGATCTGTTGGTTCTATACCCAGAGGCCACCTACAGCCTGATGCAGTAGTATACATTTCTAATCTTAGCACTCCTACAATGAGATAGGAGGCAGAAAGAGGAGAATTCCCAGTATCTCAAGTAGTCTATAGTACAAAACCTGGTAGAGAAAATAAAACAAGGAAATAAATAAAAACTTAAAGCACATATAAACTATAAGATGGCACAGGATAAATTATGGTCATGATCATCAGAAGTTCCAAGAGCTAATTTACTCCCTGCTTTCAGGAGAATTACTGAACTTAATTCAAAATATTAGCTCCAAAAGAATGGAGCAGTCCTCGGTTACACTGTTGGTAAGGGTATATTTTACCTGGAACTGAGCTATCAGATAATTACATTTAAGATCATCTTCAAAATTCTCCCATCCAGACCAGTAAAAACCATTCACACAAGTCATTTATAATCCTATAGCATCCGACACCAGTACAGGGCTGAATACTATCAAACAGCTTGATACAAGACAAATGTTTCTGGGGATATAGTACTCTAGAAAAGTGTTCGCAGAGCATGCCAAGATCCTGGGGTCAATCCCCAGCACCACAAACAAACCAGGGAAAAGAAATCAGTAAAACAGTTACTTATTTTAAAAAGAAAAAAAAGAAAGAAAGAAAAGGGCCTTTACTGGCTGGCTGTCCAAAGTAAACCTTTCCTACTCCATGGAATGAGGGCTTTAAGTTCCTTTGAAAACTGTGTGTAAAAGTACATCTATTACATTGCTGTAGTGTTTGTGTAGAAATTTCTAGTGTCACCTGCATTACTTTTTTATGGCTTTCTGTTTTACAAGATTTATATTAATATTAGCATTTCAAACATAGCTAGGGCCTAAGGGCCCAGTAACTAAGAGTCTTGCAGCACTTGCAGCCCGCACAGAGAGCCCAGGGTTCAATTCCCAGCACACACAGAGTGGCTCACAGCTGCCTGTAACTCCAGCTTCTCACCTTCCCAGGCACCTGCACTCACATGGAACACAGAGACACACACAGTCACACACAGATATACACATAAAATAGAAAATAAGTCAACAAATCTTTAGAAGTTTTTCAAGGGCTGGAGAGAAGGCTCAGCTTTTACAAATGAGTTCTGTGTGATCTTGTGGGATTCCTAACTGTGTGTGGTGGCAGGAGGGGTCTCTGGCTCTTTTGCTTGCCTGTGGGACCCCTTTCTTCCTACTGGGTTGCTTAGTCCAGCCTTGATGTGATGGTGTGTGCCTAGTCTTTTTGTAGCTTGTTACACTGTGTTCTGTTGATATCCCTGGGAGACATGTTCTTTTCTGATGGGAGGCAGAAGGGGTGGATCTGGAGGAGAGGAGAGGTAGGGGGAGAGAAGTGAGGGAAAACTGTGGTCTCCATGTAATGCATGAAAGAAAAAAAATGTATTCTGCTCTTTCAGAGGATCAGGATTCGATTCCCAGCGCCCACGTTGCAGCTCACAAACTCCAGCTCCACGCATCTCCAATGCCTCTGACTTCTGTGGGAACCTGTGCTGCAAATACACACACACACACACACACACACACTTAGAAATAATACAAATAAATCTTTAAAAAAAATATAAAAATTTGTCAAGTGTGACTCCTGTAAGGTTCATGTACAATTTTACATAAAAGCTTGACTCCATTTGTCCTTAAAACTAACTTCAACTTTTGTGACTTAATTCTTCTTTTAATTGAATGCAGTTTTTTAGGCTCATTTATTTTGTGTGTGTGAGAATTTTTCATTAATGTATGTCTGTGAACTTCTCATGTGTCTGGTGCCAGAGGAGGCCAGAGAAGAGTATTGGGTTCTCTAGAAGTGAAATTGTAAATGGTTATGAGCAAACATGTGGGTGCTAGGATTTTAACTCTGGTCTTCTAGAAAAGCAGCCAGTGCTCTTAACTGCAGAGCCATCCCTCCAGCCACACACAAAAAATATTTTATTTTTATTACATACCATAATACTGTGTGGGTTCAGTGAGGTAGTACCCATCAGATGTAGTGACATAGGTGTTTGCCATTCTTTGGTCCAGCTTCCAGTTCTGTTTCCTTCAGCAATGCTAAACACTTTCAGAATAAAACCTGAGGGAGGGAGTTGTAACAGACTGCTCATGATTTTATTACACTACAGTGTAAAGCCAGGCATGGTGGCACATGCATGTGATTTCAGCACTGTGGAGACTGAGGCATTTAGAGCGTCACTATTAACAACCAGGACTACTCAGTAAGTTCAAAACCAGCCCGAGCTAAATAGCAAGATTCTGTGCCAAAAACAACAAAAAGTTACAATGGCTTATTTTTTTAATAAAAATTTTAAGCTGATTAGATGGCTCATGGAATAAAGAAGCTTGTAACAGAAGCCTGGCAACCTGAGTTCAATTCCCAGAACCTGCAAAAAAGGAGATGGCAGGAGAGAACCAATCCCACAAGGCTGTCATCAGCCCTCCACCTGTGTTCTATAACACACCCACATACATCACGAACACATGTTTGTGTGTGTGTGCACACACACATATTAACAATTTCTTAGAAAAGAAGTGAAATTTGCAGAATTTATACATGAGACATCTATTTCCATTATAATCAAAATTTTTCATGTTTTCAAACACCAAGTTATTTAATGTTGCCAATTTCTTACTGCTTAGCCTTTAAGTGGTTTTGGCAATCACCATTAGAGGCATACTGAATTTGAAGTTAGAACTCAAACTTCAGTTCACCGCTTACTTTTGGGTATCTTATTACACCTCTCTGAACCTTAGCTGTAGCATGGACCCTCTCTTAGCAAAGCTGTTGGTGTCTGAGAAAGTCAACACAGCTCCTAACAGTAACTGAGTCCCCAAAACTGTTGCTTTAGGGGACTGGAGAGATGGCTCCACAGTTCAGAGACTTGCTGTTCTCCTATAGGACAGTTTGGTTTCAATCTTATAACTGCCTGCACCACTAGCCCCAGGCAATCCAACACCCTCTACACACACACACACACACACACACCAACTCCCACACAGAAAGGGGGAGAGAAGGGAGGAAGAGAAAGAGAATTGTAATTTTTTGTTGTAGCTCAGGTAGACATAGTGACAGATACCTTTAAACTCAGCACCGAGGAGGCAAAGGACAGGTGAGTCTCTGAGTTTGAAGCCAACATGGTCTAGCAAAGAGTTCCAGGCCAGCCAGGGAAACATAATGAGAACTTGGCTCAAAATAAACAAGTCTTTTTAAAAAAATTATTCTAATGGTTTTTTCAGATCTCCATGTTCTAAATTAAGGTGAAATTTAAAGAAAACTAGACATTTTTGCAAATACAGAGGAAGTTAGAGAGTAAGAAACAATTGCTTTCATGGCACTTTCTCATCGTCTAAGTCCTTTGTAAATACTTCTGATAAGTATTAAAGCATCAATTTGGGCAAAATTCATCAATTTTACTTTGAATAGAAAGATACACATGAGTGAAAATTATGAGGTGTTGGGAGCCGACTTTAGTAGAAATCGGCTAGATCAACTTTGCAGCCATCTGGAACCATATACCCTGATGAAAGACTTGGTTGGCAAAAGCCTATAACAGCTGAAGCACACTCTGATAAATATACTGTTTATCCCACATAGCTTGTTTTGCTGTTTAGTGACCTCAGCTGTATGGTGCACGTGGTAAAGTGTTTTCACCTGCTTGTGTTGATAAATACCCCAGATTTCCTTTCAATAAAGGGAGACGGGGTGAGAATTAAGACCTGACCACACACCCTGTCTTGTCTCCATTCTTCTAGTCGCTTGCCCCTCCAGCCCCACTCTCTCTCTCTCTTGACCAGAGCACTTAGCCCCAAAGAGTTGAGGCAGAGTGCAGTCCTCAACAATGAGGAAAACATATCACAATCTAAGACTCTATATCTTAGGGGGAATTTACATGTCCTTCTTATTTCCTGGGAAGGAACTCCAAAAAGATGTCTTTAAATAGCACAAAGCTGGGAGTCATTCAGAGGGAGGGAGATCACGATAGAGGCCATCACAGCTTGTAGCTTTCTGCTCTCCAATAGAAGATAAGGGGCTGGCTCAGTGCTGCATTCCTCAGGAGACTGAGGCAGGAGGCTTGTGAGTTTGAGGCCAGCCTGGGATACACAGACAGCATAAATCAAAAAGGAAGAAAATACTATCCCAAAAGAAAACAGCAAAGAAGAAGATGGGCTTGTTGCTTTACAGGAGTGTAGAAGGTTGTTTTCTTTGGTTTGTTTGTTTTGTTTTTTGAGATAAAGTTTTATGTAGCCCAGGCTGGCATTGATGTGCCACCATGCCCAGAAAAAAAAAACAGAATTTTTAAATCATCCCAAAAATACATACAGATGACACAGTCTGAACATCTAAAATGTTTTTTAGACTTATTTATGAGTATACTGTAGCTATCTTCAGACACACCAGAAGAGGGCATCAGATCCCATTGCAAATGGTTATGTGCCCCCATGTCATTCCTGGGAATTGAACTGAAGACCTCTGGAAGAGCAGTCAGTGCTCTTAACCGCTGAGCCATCTCTCCAGCTGTGAAATTATTTTTTAAATTTTTCTTTGGAGTGTTACTCCCATGAGCTCTGTAACCAAGATTTCTCCCTCTCTGAAGATGATTCCAATAGTGATAGGTCCGGAAGTCATGTCCTGCTCCTTTAAAAGCACATGAGCCTCCCAGTCTCTGCTGTTAAAACCAATGACGTTAAAACCAATGACGTGAATTGAATGAAGCAGCAGCAATGCCTCTGGGTAAATGTACTTTCAATGTGAAGTTTCCCTTGTAATAACACCAATAACAACCATGCTGTATGTCTGTTTCTCCACTGCCACAAATCAGCTGACTCTCCATATAAAAAGAATTCTGAGTTGAATGTGACAGCATAGTCTTATAACCTTAGCACTTGGGAAGTGGAGGAATGAAGATCAAGAGTTCAAGGCCCTTCTGCTATGTAGTAAATTCAAAGCCAACCTCAGCTGCACAGTAAGTTCAAGGCCAGCCTCAGCTACACCAGGAGTTCAAGGCTAACCTCAGCTACACAGTGAGTTCAAAGCCAACTGTAGTCACATAGTGAATTCAAGGCCAGCCTAGTGCTACATTGAGACCATATGTCTCAAAAACAAAAATGCTGATTGTCTGGCCGGGCAATGGTGGTGCATGCCTTTAATCCCAGCACTTGGGAGGCAGAGGCAGGCAGATTTCTGAGTTCGAGGCCAGCCTGGTCTACAGAGTGAGTTCTGGGACAGCCAGGGCTACACAGAGAAACCCTGTCTTGAAAAACCAAAAAAAAAAAAAAAAAAAAAAATGCTGTTGGTCTGATTTGTGTACTAATTTTAGAAATATCATGTATTCTTTCTAACTGTCTCTTCTGGGTTTCACTTAGAAACTAGAATGATGCAGATGAACATGGAATATTAAAGTTGTTATTCATCTTTAAAATTGACTGCTTATCATTTAAGCTTCATATGTCACAGCATAAAATAACTAAGCAACTGAATATTAAAAATCAGTTATCTCTATTTACATAAGATTTCTCTGGCTAAGAGTTCACTTGATGAACTGTATTGAGCAAAAGTGGTGACTATATGACCACACATAAGAAACTTATAATGCCAGTGTCAGGGTTCATGCTACAAATAATGGTGTTCTAAATCCAAATTCTACTAACACTGGTTTTAAAGGGGGAAAAAAAGCCTTAAAGTACTGGCTACATCAGATCTGTTCCCATCAGATCTGGACAAGTTATAATCCAGGATGTATACATCAACTACCCTCTTGCAAAAAGAGGCCTTTCAAAATTTGAAATGCATATCTATTTTATGTGCTCACAGAAGTACTTGCATCCCTTTTTTTTTTCCTGTTTTGTTTTTGTTTTTGTTTTTCCAGACAGGGTTTTTCTATATAACTGTACTGGCCTTGAACTCTCAGAGATGCCTCTGCCTCTGCCTCTGCCTCTGCCTCTGCCTCTGCCTCTGCCTCTGCCTCTGCCTCTGCCTCTGCCTCTGCCTCTGCCTCTGCCTCTGCCTCTGCCTCTGCCTCTGCCTCTGCCTCTGCCTCTGCCTCTGCCTCTGCCTCTGCCTCTGCCTCTGCCTCTGCCTCTGCCTCCTCTGCCTCTGCCTCTGCCTCTGCCTCTGCCTCTGCCTCTGCCTCTGCCTCTGCCTCTGCCTCTGCCTCTGCCTCTGCCTCTGCCTCTGCCTCCTCTGCCTCTGCCTCTGCCTCTGCCTCTGCCTCTGCCTCTGCCTCCTCTGCCTCTGCCTCTGCCTCCTCTGCCTCTGCCTCTGCACTGCCTGTGTGCGGGGAGTAGAGGTGTGCACCAATGCCTGGCACTTGCATCATTTTCTACCTCAAATTTTTCACAAAATTCTAGACTTTTCTTATTTAATTTTGCTGCACTGCTTTTTGATTTACAAGGTTTTATAACAAAGTTCTTAAAATATTTAATAGGGGTATTGTATACAGATATAAAACAAAATAAAACTTTCAAAATAAAATATTAAGAAAATTAATTTTAAAACTTGCTATAGGGTCAACAAGACACACCTTTGTATAAAGACACTTGCCCTGTAGCTCCATGACTTGATGATTGATGCCTCATGATGCAAAGAGAAAACCACCTCCCAAGGGCTGTTTTCTACCCTCCTTACATGCTCTGTGGCACATGCATCTGCACGTGTGCACATACATTCACAAACAACGCAAATAAATAAATATAAATTTCAAAACACTCAAGTAGATTACTAGTAAAGTAGAAGCATGAGAGAATCTCTGCCTGTTGGAGAGCAAGGGCTCTGTGGATCTGCAAGGACTCTGTCTTGTTATCTTTCCTAGTAAATATTTATTTAAAACAAAATAGCTCAGCTAAAACAGGACATTTTATCAAGATAATCAACTGGGTATGGACAAAATCCATTTTTCCTTTAATAACTATAATTTACTAAAAAGTGTGCTTTCCATGGATTGTCAATGGTAGGTAGTCTGCTAAAAAAGATGCTTAATTCTATAAATGCCTTTGCATTTTCTCCTCCTTAGTAAAAAAAAAAAAAAAAATGGGTCTCAAAGATTTTTCTCTGTCTAGAGTTATAACAGGAAAAAGAAACACTGACTCCTGAGAACTAGATTACATAGTGGAAGTTCACACTGTTGAGATCTACTCTTGTAGTGTGTATCTCTTGAACTCTGATTAAATGATGTAGTTTGCTTTAGAAGAAAAATGCTTTCATTTTCATAATACTTCTAAAAGAATATTATTACAAAAACCGTTTTGTATGGCAAAGTTATTCTTTGATGCAAAATCATAAAACAATAGATTCTTTTGTGCTCATGCATCTTTGAGTCAAGGTTCTCCAGTCAAAATTTACCCTAGTCAAAAAATATCAGAAGAACATCTTTGAACAACAGAAAATAAGGTTTATTGACTTCTCTATGAGAGTTTGAACTGTAGAATATAGAAGGCACTTTCCAATGAGGATTATTAACCTATAGTTTTGATAGTAATTTATTGGCATATAATTAACTCATAAAACTCAACTTTAACTATAGAATTCAGAATATTTACATCCAATGCAACTGCCATCACCACACAACTCCAGAGCACCTTATGCCTTCATACCTCAAATCCAGTAAGGGTCACACCTTTTCCCCTTTCCCAAATGCCTGTCATCATGTCTCTTCCCTTTTCAACAGATTCATCTAGTCTAGATATTTTATACAAAAAGAGCCATAAGGTTGTACATTTAGTTTTTTTTTTTAAAAAAAAAGTTATTTAATTCATTTTCTCTCAAATCATTTTATAGATTAATAATAATAGCAAAAAAACCATGCTGATATTTTTTTAAAATTAGTGAAACTATGAAAGTAATACATTCTATATTTCAGAAACGTAATTTGTGTCTATTTCTCTACTCTAGTCTTTATGTCGTCATAACAGTTTCAACAGAAATGTCATATACAGCATATATTTCGTGGTGTTTTGGGTCTACTTATACTCTTGCCTCTCAAGACAAAGCACAGTAACAGTAAGGTCTTGATTTAAAAACAGATTTCACTTAGCAAGTGAAACAGCGAGCATCATTTCTGCATGGGTCACATCGTTAGATAAGCTGTCCATTAAGTTCAGCTATAGTCCAAAATCGCTCTGAGCTTCTACGGGCAAGAATGAAATTACTTTATAATCTACTGTAGTCCACGAAATTTCTTATTTTTAAGGAAAGTGGTTTTCAGGGTTTAACTCTAAATTAAATAACAATCAGCTCACTCACTTCTGCAAAATAAGAACTTGTGATGGTAGAGGTTAAAGCCCTCAAAAACGTCTTTTTGATAACACTGTACAGTTTCATATACACCCAAACTGACAATAAAATTAGCACTCATATTTAATTCAGACAGCAGAAGATTTTTAAATTGTCTTATTTTAGAGAAAACAAAGTACTCACAATTGGGTAGTGTTCCTGCGGTCTGCCCTCCTCCTCACAAAATGAGAGCAGAAACGTAGCAACTCTGCTGACTTCCCAGCTGAGCAGAGCAGGCACTCCCCAGCTTATCAGAGGCTGGACAGGGGACGATGTATCCACTTAGGCTCCAGACACTCTGCAGAGCAGTGCCTCAGGTCTATCTCACAGACAACTTCCCACACAGCCCTCTCTTGGGTCAAAACAGGGCAATGACAGGCTGACATAAATCAAAATATAACCAGCCCATCAGGGACTGCGGCCTTTGGGACCTGCAGGTCCCATTCTTTAGAGCTTCTTACTGTTTACTTAACAAATGCTTTGTGTTTTGAATGTGATATTGGGTCTCTGCAAACTAGTAAGTAGAAGTGGGGGAGTAATGCAGAAGTGGGGGAGCTGTCCAGGAAGAACAGGGGTCCACACTGATAGAAAAATCCATTAACACAGGTGCTGGGACAGTTCAGTTTGTTTGTCCTGTATCTTCTTTTCCCTACAGAAAAAGAAGTTGCTGCCCCAAGTAAATGTATAAATGATGATTTATAAGTTAGTACACTGTTCAGTGTATATATTAGTTTCTGTGTTTCCCTCCTCTTCCATAAAAAAAATGTAATATAAATAAATAGACATCAGACTCCACGGCTTGCTTAGGTTCTCATAGCTAATTAGTAAGAAATGAGATTCCATGAAAGTCCAAGAAAGATATGTAAATAACTTCACTATCATTTCGTAAGATGCCACTTATATAAACAAAGTGTGTTGGATACTTGGCTAATGATCTCATCCTTATAATGCAGTGGTCCTCACCCTTCCTAATGCAGCAACCCTTTAATACAGTTCCACGTGTTGTGATGACCCCCCCCCAGCCGTAAAATTACTTTTGTTGCTACTTTATAACTGTAATTTTGCTACTGTTATGAATCATAACTTAATAAATAAAAATAAATCCTGTGGAACCACAGGTTGAGAACCACTGCTTTAAGGCACTGTTAGGAGGCAAGGTTATGCAGTTCCACTGATAAACTCTGATTTTGTTGGTCACCTCTTCTCTGACGGAAGGTCTCACCTGCTTTGTCTGACTTGCTGCTTGGTCTTAGTCCAGCGCCTGACTTAGCAGTTGTTACACTCATGCTGAATTCTTCTAGTTCCTTGTTTCCACAAGAAGAATTCCTGATGAGATCTCCAAGTCACAGCACATTAAACTGTGCTGCTTTTGTCTTTGTTCTCATTAAAATTGAGACAGAGTGTCGTATAGCCCAGGCTGGCCACAAACTTGCAATATGTCTCGGGACAACCTTGAACCTCTGATCCTCCTGCTTCCATCTCCCAATCTCTAGAATTCTAGGTTTGCAACGCTATTCCCTGCTATACCAACTTGTTTAGTTGGTTGGTTTTTTTTGTTTGTTTGTTTGGTTGGTTGGTTTGGTTTTTATGGTTATTTTTGCTTGTTTTTTGAGACAGGGTTTCACTGTGTAGCCCTGGCTGTCCTGGAACTTACTCTGTAGAACAGGCTGATCTTGAACTCACAGAGACACGACTGCCTGTCCCAAGAGCACTGGGATTAAAGATGTGTTCCACAGCTACTTGGCCCAATTTCTCTCTCTCTTTCTTTCTTCCTTCCTTCCTTCCTTCCTTTCTTTCTTTCTTTCTTTCTTTCTTTCTTTCTTCTTTCCTTCTTTTTTCCTTCTTTTTTTTCTTTCTTTCTTTTTTTTTGTTATTTCTTTAATGGAGAATTTTTTTATTGGATATTTTATTTACATTTCAGATGCCATCCCCTTTCCCCATTTCCCCTCCCTAGAAAACCCCTACCCCATGCCCCCTTCTCCTTTTTGCTTTTATACAATTTTTTAAAATGTTAACCAAAGGCGTTATAAGTTTGTAATGCTCAATATCAATCAGAAGTGTAACCCAATACCCAACCTAGATATATCAACTATCTTTGACTGGCGGAGACATGTGAACATCCTTGACCCAATTTCTTAATAGGAGGTCCTATGTCACAAAATGTTTAGTCCAAGCACCAAAGAATAAAGTCACAGAACTGTTACAGGATATTTGATCACACTGTAACCCTGAGATAGTGTTACTTGCTGAAAAAAAAAAGCTGTTTCTAGCTGTGGTATGGTTTAGCCTTAGCTCACACCTTTAATCTCTCTGGCTAGAATACAGACACACCCAAACAATGATGGTAAAATTAGTTTGTAGAAGGAAACACCCATGTTTGAAAGTGATGTTTAACTGAGTGGCAAACAAAGTGACTAATCAGAAAAAGATTTGACAGAATAGGCTATGTCCAACTCTCAGGAGAAGAGAGAAAGGGAAGCTACTTAAGAGAAAGCAATGCAGAAAGAGAGAAGAAGAAGGCAGTTTTACCAGGAGAGTTTTACAGAGATAGGCTGAAGAGAGAACAAGCTAGATATAGGTAAAGACAGATCATGAGGTAAAGCCAGAAAATGAGAAGGAGCCAGAATACTAGAACATATTGCCAAAGTTAGTTAAGAGGCCAAGCAGAGCAATTCAGAAGAGACAGAGATAAAGAAGCCAGATTGAATCAGTCAGCTTGGAAAGGAGTTTGAGCCAGGACAGCTGAGTTGAATCAGCCAGTCAGAGACCAGAAGGAACAAGAAAGGGTGAGCATGTTGAGCAGTATATTCCGGAGACTGAAAACATTCTAAGCCTAGATTATATTGTACAGAGGCTAGAAGCTTCCAGTACTAGGCCTAGGTTAGCAGATAGAGGTAATAAACCACTGGGGAGACAATTAGATCACATAATTCTTTGCATTGATTATTCCAGAGACAGGTTCTAACTGTGTAAGGGAGTTAACACTCTTTTGTGTGTCATCCTTGTGTGCCACCAGAACCACCAAGCACAGGGACACTTAATCAGTGTTGAAAAAAAGAAAGTTCAAGGCCCTCACCTGGCTTCACTCCAAAGTCATGGTCCAGTTTCTAACTATGATGCTAAACCTTGTTTGCTGACAAATTGATATCACTGAAGAACATAGAGGTGGAAAACTCAGTGTGAACATCTCAGGCATGTTAAACACGTGGAATGAACAGCCCCAGATTTGACGTGTAGTCAAAAGACCTAGACACACAGCAGCAAGATCTGCTTCCATCCTGTCTGTTTGATTTCATCATACTGACGACCACAGTGGCGTTATGAACCAGGAAGAAGGAAAGGAAACAGGGAAGTAGTCATTCCAAGAGATTTTGAAATATGTGTCAATATTTTTAGATAGCGAACCAAAACAATTTTCAAATTTTGCACACGACACTGTCACCCGCATTCAACTCTTAATCACGTAGTTCGCCAACGTGCTCCGAAAGGGTAAGTGGGGAATTCTCTCAGACTATCATCAGTCACAGACATCCCAAATAGAGAGCAATTTGTTTATGATACATATTAACACAGTTGCCTTGCCAGCAAGGATCTGAAGGGCTAGAAATCTAACCCACTTCTTTTATGTATCTGTGTTCACTATCATTACTTGACTAACTGCTGTGTAGAAATAACTTGCAGTGGTTTTCATTTGCATTGTTTTCATGGCTAATCATGCTGAACATCTCAGGTCTCAGTCACCCACCCCTCCTCTTCAGCTTGCATTCTAATTGTTTATCTTTCCACTGTTGGTTTTTAAACTTTATTTAGCTATTAGGCAGCCTGTGTGTGTGTGTGTGTGTGTGTGTGTGTGTGTGTGTCATTTGTAAGTTGTAAGATTGTCCCAGGGCACAGCTTGTCTTTCTGTCCTCTCCAAAGTGTCTTTTGCATAGCAAAACATTTTCATTTTTATTATCTACAATGTATAAAATGGTCCACTTATGGATCCCACTTCTAATATTAAATGTAAAAATTCTGTGCCTACTTGTATATACAGAAGAGTTGTCTCCCTAATTTTTAAGTTTCCTATTTAAATCTCTCATTTGTGTTTAAGTCACATTTTTATACGCTATTAGCTTTGGGTTAAGGGATCTCAGGGGCATTGATATTTGGCTATGAATGTTCAATCCCATTTGCAGGAAGGTAATATTTGCTGAAACTATTTGTTGAAAGGGTGATATGCTCTCCTTTAAACTGTTTTGCACATTTGTCACAATTCAGTTGAGAACATTTGTATGGATTTGGATTCTCTACACTGTAGTGCGGGCTGTGCATGTACTTGACTTTATCATCCTGTCAAGATTTTAGTTTTCTATAACCTCTATTTCTTATTTGTTTGGTTTGGCTTTTGGTTTCAAGACAGGGTTTCTCTGTGCAACCTGAGCTGTCCTGGAACTTGCTCTGTAGACCAGGCTGGCCTCAAACTCAACTCAGAAGCTTCCTGCTTCTGCCACTTGAGTGCTGGGATTAAGAGTGTGTGCCATAGTCACCCAACTATAACCTCTACTTTTTAAAGTAATTTTCAAAATTAAGATAAGCTGCAGAAACCATCTCAGTGGGGTCTTTATAGGAAGTATGGTGAACTTGCTGATCACAGTAAATATCCTGGCTTTATTCCCAATCTTAAGGAGAAAAAAAAGGTGGGTTTTTTTGGGAGGTTTTTTGTTTGATTTGGTTTTTTGTTTGCTTGTTTTTGGTTTGGTTGCCTGTTTGGTTGGTTGGTTGATTTTTATTTTATTTTATTTTTATTTTATTTTATTTTTGGTTTGGGGGTTTGGGATGGTCATTCATGTGTTTGTTTGTTTGAAACAGTGTCTCTCTACATAGCCCCTGGATGTTCTAGAACTCACTATGTAGACCAGACTGGCCTCAAACTCACAGAGATCTTCCTACCTCTGCCTTGAGAGTGCTGAGATTAAAGGCAGGTGTCACCATGCCTGGAAGTTTTTGGGTTTTAGACAGGGTCTCCCAATGTAGCTCAAGCTAGACTTGACCTCTCTAGGTATACCAGGCTGGCATTGAATGATATGCCCTCCTCAGCCTTTCCCAAGAATTACAGTCTTAGGCTACCACTTGCAGCTAGCACCCAAGTATCTTGTCATTGTGATGTTGGCAAAAAGAGTTTTGTAGATGCCCTTAATCAAAGTGAATACCTAATCTTTTACATGAATATCATTTTTGCTTTGACCCATGACCAAAACCTTATCATTCAGTGATCAATCACAGGTGGGGCTGGGAAATGATTACTTCATTTCTCCAAGTCTCAAGAAAGAGGAGGGCATGGTTGCTCCTAGGCGTGGCAGAGGAAAAGGTTTGTTGTAGATAAAAGGGAGAGCATAGTCAGAGGCTATCTGGAAGGGTCCAAAGCGAACACAGCCAGAATGAGCCAGGCCATGTAGTGGGGAAGGGGAGGGGAGATGGAGAGCCCAAAGGGGTAAAAGGGTAAATGGACAGTAGCCGACATGACTGGATTATATAGGAAAGAGCAGTTGGGAGAAGGGCAGGCCTAGCTCCTCGGCTGGAGAGTTCAGGGTAGGAGATACTAACAGGAGGATCCTCGAAGGAAATGGAGAGGAGAGGAGACGGTGGCTGATCCTAGCTTGCTCACTGCCCATCCTAGGCACTCATCTTAGGAGAGTCTTAAAGTCAAACTCTGCTTGTCAAGAAACAGAAGCCCCTATAATTTTTACATCCTGAGCTCCAAAGGCTTCTACTTTCCAAGACTGGTGAAGTGATTATCCACCCTGAGAACCAATGTGGTTGTCCCTTAGAAACAGATTTACAGACTTTGGACCACATAGTGGGAAGTATGGGGACACTGCAGAAGAGAACAAAGGGTGCTTCCTGGAGGAAACCATGGTCTTCACCTCTGAGAAGTGGAGGGAGATCAGATGTGTGTGTGTGTGTGTGTGTGTGTGTGTGTGTGTGTGTGTGTGTACATACACACCACAGAGAGCTGGGATGGAGAAATTATGCTGAGGGCAACGAGCAGGACCATTCAGTAAGGCCGAATGCGAGCCCGACCATTCAGTACCCAGGCCTCGCCTCACCTCTACCCTAGCACTGCTTTGTCCTGACTATAGTCTACACTCTCAGAGCCCGAGGGACACTTGATGGAATAAAGCTGCTGCTCAGGCATTTCCCACACCCACATGCCCAGTGGCAGCACACCTCTGCTGCAAGCAGGTGCTCAACCCGCTAGTCCACAGGCTTAGCCAGCGCAAACAGTTTGAGAGCAGCTACTGCACCTGCCACACTGTAGGTCCTGCAAAGTCAACACTGGCAGCCAAGCAGCAAGTCACAGGAGCGTAAGGGCTCTGGCATGAGAAGTAGGACAGGCTCAGCATTCCAACAGTCCCTTCTGGTGTAACCTGTTTGGATTTCAGAGAGAAAAGGACTCTCTCTACCCTGCCCCAGCCCCACCCACACACAGCAGATAAACTGTGGAACTATAAGCCTGAAGGAAAAATGAGTCATCTCTATCCTCTCGCTACCCAGCACTTCGGACATAATCTTTCTTACCTCCATTGTGGAGAAGCAAGCCAATTCCCCATGTCAATCTGGATCAGTCACCCCTCCTAACACTGTTACATTCCTCCTTAGCCTGTGCTTGAGAGTCAGAGCTAACAGAAAAATGAAATGTTTGTGGTGGTTCCTGGCAGGAGTGCCCTCCACTCTGGAACCAAACATTCTAGGCCAGCAGAACTTCAGGTCTCAGGAACAGGAAGCAGACATTTTCCAAGTGAGTCACTGGGAATGATAGTGAGTGGAACTATTCCCTTTTCCACCCCTTGATTCCTGGAACCACGGATCCCGGCTATGGGAGAAACTGTACCATATATTGGATGCGGATTCAAAGCATACACTGTCTTCTAGAGAACTGTGTTCCAGCCCTCCAGGATGCTGTCACCTAATTATCACTGTAACTGTGTCTTCAAAAGGTGCCTTCATTCCATCTTTCTACCAGGCCAGCTGCTTCAGGATGGTGGAGACCATGGTAAGATTCCATGATTATGGGCCCACTGTCACACTTTTCTGGTTGTGAAGTGAGTTTCTTAACTAGAACCAATACTATGTGGAATACCATGTTGGTAGATAAGGCATTCTGTAAATCCACAGATAGTGTTTTTGGCAGAAGCATTACGGGCAAAAAAAAAAAGGCAAATCAATAACCAGAATAAGTATCTACTACAGTGAGTACAAAAAGTGGCCCAATGTAGTCAACCTGACACCAGGTTGCTAGCTGATCATCCCAGGAAATGGAGCCATATCTTGGGTTCTTTATTGTGTCTGTGCTGTTGGCAGGTCTGGCATTCAGTAACAGCTGTAGCCAGATCAGCCTTGGTGGTGAGAAGTCTCATGCTGTCTAGCCCATGTATAACTCCATCTCTGCTACTGTGGCCACTTTGTTCATGTGCCCCTATGACAGGGAAGGCTGGGGAAAGAGGTTGACTGTCCACAGAATGGGTCATCTTATCCACTTGATTATTAAATTCCTCCTCAGCTGAAGTCACATTTGGTGAGCACTTACATGGGACACAAATATCTTCACATCCTTTGCCCATTTGGAGCCATCTATCCACATACTTCTTCCCCAGGTGTCTTTCTCACCAATCTTCAATCGTGATCTTTCCAAGTCCCTGACCATCCAGCCAATCCATTGGCTACAGCCCATGAGTCATCGAACAACTGCACATCTGGCCATTTCTCCTACCAAACAAACTGTAATACCATGTGTACTGCCCGAAGTTCTGCCTGCTGTGAAGAACATCCCTTCCCCTGTATCTTTGAGGGTTGTCACAGAAAATGGCTATAATGTTGCAACTGTCCACTTCTGGGTGGTGCCTGCATAACATGCAGAACCATCAGTAAACCAGGCCCTAGTATTCTCTTGCTCAGTCAAGCGATCATTGGGAAAACCCTATGCAGATTTAGGTACATGCTTGACAACAGACGGCATCATAATAGGAGTAGAAACCATAGGCATTTGGGCAACTTCTTCGTGTAACTTGCTTGTGCCTTCAGGCCCAACTGCATATATACCACTTCCATTTGATAATAGACTGTTGCTGTGCAGTCCTACTTTATGGCTTGATGGGTCTGATAACACCCAGCTCATGATGGGCAGTTCAGGCCATGATAACTTAGTAGCCATTGTCAAACATTCAGTTTACACTCCAGCCCAATAGCAGGCCGAGAGCTGTCTTTCAAAGAGAGAATAGTTGTCTGCAGATGATGGGAGAGTCTTGCTCCAAAATCCCAAAGGTCTCTCTGTGATTCACCGATAGGAGCCTGCTAAAGGCTCCAAACAGCATCTCTATCTGCCACTGACACCTCAAGTACCATCCGGTCTGCTGGATCATATGGTCCAAGTAGTAGAGCAGCCTGCACAGCAGCCTGGACCTGTTGGAGAACCTTCTCCTGTTCCAGCCCACACACAAAACTAGCAGCTTTCCGAGTCACTTGGTAAATGGACCTGAGTAACACACCCAAGTTTGGAATGTGCTATTTGAAGAATCCAAATAGACTCCCTAAATGCTGTGCTTCTTTCTTGTGGTGGAAGGGGCCAAGTGTAATAACTTATTCTTCACCTTAAAAGAAATGTCTCGGGGCTGAAGAGATGGCTCAGTGGTTAAGAGCACTTGCTATTCTTCAGGAAGCCCCAGGTTCAATTCCCAGCACCCACATGGCAGCTCACAACTGTCTGTAACTCCAGTTCAAGGAGATCTGACACCCTGGCACAGACATAAATGTAGGCAAAACATCAATGCACATAAAGTTACAAAAAAAATAGAAGAAATGTCTCTTCATGCCCCACACCACTGGACTCCCAAGAATTTCACTGAGGTAGAAGGCCCTTGGATTTTGGTTGGATACATTTCCCATCCTTTGATATGCATGTATATTACCAATTAGTCCAAAGTAGTTGCTACCTCTTGCTCACTTTGTCCAATCAGCATAATTTCATCAGTATAGTGGACCACTGTGATATTTTGAGATAAAGACAGATGATCAAGATCCCTTCTAAGTTGTGACACAGGGCTGAAGAGTTAATATATCCTTGAGGCAAACTGTAAAGGTATACTGCTGGCCTTGCCAACTGGAAACAAATTGCTTCTGGTAGTTCTTATTGACAGGTACTGAGAAAAAGGCATCTGCTAGATCAATAGCTGCATACCAGGTACCAGGAGATGTGCTAATTTGCTCAGGTAAGGACACCACATCTAGTAAGGCAGTTGCAATTGGAATTACTACCTGATTAAGTTGTTGATAGCCAAATGTCATTCTTCACAATTCCACCTGTCTTCTGCACTGGACAGATAGGATAGTTAAAGGAGATGTGGTGGGAACCACTGCCCCTGCCTCTTTCAAGTCTTCGATGGTGGCACTAATGTCTGCAATTCCTCCAGGGATATGATACTGTTTTTGATTCACTCTTGTCTTTGGCAGAGGCAACTCTACAGGCTTCCATTTAGCCTTTCCAACCATAATAGCCCTCACTCCACAGGTCAGGGAACCAATGTGAGAATTCTGCCAACTTCTAAGTATATCTATCCCAATTATTCATCCTGGGACTGGGGAAATGACCACAGGATGAGTTCAGGAACCCACTAGACCTACTGTGAGTCAGACATCAGCCAAAACTCCATTAATCACCTGACCGCCATAAGCCCCTACTTTAACTGGAGGACCACAATGTTTCTTAGGATCTCCCAGAATTAACAGCAATTCATAACCAGTATCCTGGAAATCTGTTTCCTTTCCTCTAGTATACAGTTATCCAGGTCATAGGTCCGTCTGGGGAAGAACTGGAGAAAGGCTAACAGTAAAACTTTTAGGTGTCTTATCAAGGTCCTTCTTCCGGGGAACCTAGTCACCCCTTCATTCAAGGGGTTCTAGGTCTGCAAACTGACTCAAGTCTAGGAAATGATTCTTCACTGGCTGAGATTGCCTTTTGTAATAGTCCAATGCAGCTTTTCCTTCTTCTTCCTCTTTTTTTTTTTTTTTTTTTTTTTGAAAAATTTTCTGCTTATAGAGATCAAGTAGAAATGCAATAGGCTTCTTATCTATTTCCTGCTTGGAAGAAACATGATTGATTAGCCAGTATCAACAGTCCATACAAGTCATGCCATTATAAAAATCACCTCATCTGTGCTGACCATTACAGGTTAGGTAATTATGAACATAGTTATGTCTATGCTGCCCATTATAACTACAATCACCTTGCCTCTGGAAATTCAATGCCACCACCTGGCCCCTGCTACTCCTGGTTCCAATTTAACCCCATTCCATTTAATTCATCCAGTAAAACAGCAGTATTTCTGACCCTAAGGTCTGGGACAAGGAAAGAGGTGGCACAAAGCTTCCAGTGTTCTGGTGCCCTTCTCACCACTTTGCTTCCTGTAGGATTTGTGAAGGACATGTCTCATGGTCCCACCCATTGTGGAGGATTAGGTTTTACCCACTCTAGCATTACAACTTCCCTGAGCCTTTTCAGTAGTCCATCTTTTGAAAAACGCTTCAGCCAAACATTCAACTATTGACACCTTTTTAAACTGTGCGAGCTTTCATATTAAACTTAGAATCTCCACTCAGAGGACCCATATCAATAAACTTAGCCTGAGCTAGTTTTGTGTTCCTTCCACCACTATCCCACACCCTTAAATCCATTCCCACACATATTCCCCAGACTTCTGCTTGAATGAATTAGCAAACTCAGTAATCTCCTCAATAGTGTGGCACACTTCCTCATGGATCATACTTTCTACCTCCCCTCTAAGGGCCTTCTTTGCCTTCATTCAGGTTCTAGGTCTAGAGGCAACTATTGGTGGGCCTTGAGGAACATCAGTATTGTCTTGCCTGGCATTTTCTTCAGAGAAAGTCACTACTAGTTTAGCAGACACTGAAGGGTTAATTTCCTCAATGAAAGGTGGAAAGGGACAATATTTCAAGGGGTGGGGCTGAGGGTACTGCTGCCTCAGGTCAGATAAATCCTTGAGAATATGAAGGTTAAATGTTCTCTGTTTCAATAGGGTCTCCCACACAGCCCTATCCCGAGTTATAGGATCCCATTCTTTACCAATTAATGCCCTTAACTTTAACTGCTGACATCCTCTGAGACTGAGACTTGAGTACTTGATGTAATTCAGTCAACTTTGTAATGAGGTCTTCAGTTTGATTTTCCATAACTCAAGCTCTATGGCTGGTGGAGAGATTCTCTTCAAGGGCACACTTAGAAACCTTTAGACTGTTTATGTGTATCATCACTAAGTCCACTGTTGTCCTTCATCATAATCTGAAGTTGGTTAATTTTATCACACTTCTCATCCCTATCCTTTATCACTTTATCCAGAGATGCTAAAAACAACCAATCAACAGCACCATTTTCCTTATTTTCCCCCAAACTGTCAAGTTTCCTATACAGGGTCACCAAATCCATTGCCACTCACAGTTGATGAATTAAGATAATCAAAGGCATTTGCCTCTTTAAGTTTGAGATATAGTTTCCACCATGAACCTTCAATATTTTCCGAGCTCCCAGGAGAGAGAGTGACTGGAGAGGTTTCAGTGGCTAAAGGTGCTAGTGAATTACAAGGTGCTGGTGAATTATAAAGCCTATTCCAAATTCAACTTTATACTTCTGTTCCTCTAGAACCACTTCTGGTACCAAAATTCATATTAGTCAGGGCTCTCTAGAGTCAGAGAACTTAGTTCCAAATGTGTGTGTATGTGTTTATGTATATATGTATGTGTGTGTTTATGTATATGTGTGTGTGTGTGTGTGTAAATATATGTGAAATTTATTGAAATGACTTACAGGCTGTAGTCCAAGTAATTCAACAATGGCTAGTTGTGAATGAAAAGTCCAAGAATCTAGTAGTTGTCAGTCTCACAAGGCTGGGTGTCTTAGCTGGTCTTCTGCATAAACTGGAATCTCAAAGAATTAGGATCCAATGCCAGTGAAGGAATGGATGTGCCGGCAAAGTGAAAGCAAGCAATCAAAGAATAAACAAACCCCTTCCTTCTGGCTTTCAACAAAAAGTATGGCCCAGATTAAAGGTGTGTCTCAAGATCTGAATTAAAGGCATGTGTCATCTCAACTCAAATCAAAAGGCTGTGTCTCTCAGCCTCAAGATTCAGATCAAAGGCATGTTGTCTTCCTGCCACAAGATCTGGATCACCAGTGTGGATTGTAGGTCATTCCAGATGTCGTCAAGTTGACAACTGGGAAAAGCCATCACAGTAAGCACTGAGAAAAAATATTTGCAAACAACAATATTCAGAATATTAAAGAACTCTTACAACTCATCAACAAAGCCTATCTAATTTCTATTTTAAACTGTTATGTATTTTTATCTGTGTGTATGAGAGTCACATGGCTGCAGGACCAGAAGAAGCTAGAAGAGAGCATCAAGTCCTCTAGAGCTGGAATTAGAGCAGCTGGGAGCTACCTGGTGTGGCTGCTAAGTATCAAACCTGGTTCCTCTTCAAGAGTGGCAAGCACTCTCAACTGCTAATCTCCCCAGCTCCAAGACAATCTAATTTATATAAAATTATATAAAATTTATATAAATTTATATAAAATTCTTACAGAACTTCAGTAGGTATCTCTAAAAATAGACAAATGGGAAAAATACACACATCTGCTCAATACTGTTAACAACTACAGAAATGTAGATCAAAACTATAATGAAGTACTGCTTTATACCCAGTAGGATGTACATAAAGGAAAAACAAAGTGTGGAGAACACATAGAGAAATTGGAAGGCTCAATATTGCTGGTAGGAGTGTAAGGTGACAGCAGTTTGGTGGCATCTCAAACAACTAAACATGCAATCTCTATATGGCCAAGAAGTTCCATTCTTTGTGTTTATAATTCAACCAAACATATTTAAAAACAGATACTACATGTTCTTAACAACACTATTCAAAAGATGGAACCATGCAAATGTCCATCAAAAAACAAATGAGCCGGGCGGTGGTGGCGCACACCTTTAATCCCAGCACTTAGGAGGCAGAGGCAGGCAGATTTCTGAGTTCGAGGCCAGCCTGGTCTACAGAGTGAGTTCCAGGATAGCCAGGGCTATACAGAGAAACCCTGTCTCGAAAAACCAAAAAAAAAAAAAAAAAAAAAAAAAAAAAAAAAAAAAAAAAGAGTAAACAAATTATAGTATGTATATTTGATGGAATATTACTCAGTCATAAAGATAAATGAAGTACTTCACTTGACACAGTAAGAAAAACCCTCAAAAAATACTACGTTGAGTGAAAGAACCTAGCCACAAAAGGTCATAAGTCATGTCTTATTATTCTGTTTCTACAAAATATCCAGAATCAGGAAAT
Organism: Arvicanthis niloticus; assembly: GCF_011762505.2. Lineage (NCBI taxonomy): Eukaryota > Metazoa > Chordata > Mammalia > Rodentia > Muridae > Arvicanthis > Arvicanthis niloticus. The sequence goes on from NC_047661.1 coordinate 82,032,030, forward strand.
CTACCTTAAGATTACCAAGAGATGGTGTTGGGGAGACTGGGGAAAAACAGCTCAGTGGGTATGGGCTTTCCTTTGGGGGTGATAAATGTGTTTGAGAACTAGATAGAAGTGGCAATTATACAATGTTATAAATGTGCTGGTTTCCAGTGAATTCTTCACTTTAAAAATCATTAATTTTGAGATTGAAGAGATGACTCAACAGCTAAGAATGGCAGCTGCTCCTCTAGACAACCCACTTTCGATTCCCAGCACCTACATGGAAGCTCAAAACCATTTGTAACTCTAGTTCCAGTGAATCTGATGCCTTCTTCTGACCTCCATAGGCTCCAGGCACACACATGCAAGAACATAAAAACAGGCAAATCTCTCAGAGATGAGGCAAACTCTCATTATACATAATAAAACTAAAGACATTTTAAAATAGTTAATTCTATATTTTATGAATTTTAGTTGAATTTTTTATGAGCCAGACTTTGTAGACAGTTAATATTAAGCTACCAGAAAGGACATCTCTAACAGTACTGGTCCACCTTTTGTTCTGCTCAAGTGAATTCTATTTTGTTTTGAAGCTGTTTCATTGAATTTAAAAATAAAACTAGGGCTGGAGAGATGGCTCAGTGGTAAAGAGCACTGGCTGCTCTTCCAGAGGTCCCAAGTTCAAGTCCCAGCAACCACATGATGGCTCACAACCATCTGTAATGAGATCTGATGCTCTCTTCTGATGTGTCTGGAGACAGTGACAGTGTACTCATATACATAAAATAAATAAATCTTTAGAAAAAATAAAAGTAAAAACTAAACTAGATGCATCTTCCAATCCTAAATAAAACAGTGCAAACCAGAGTTAAAGATAAGTGATGTAGTTGGGTTTTTTTCTAAAGTGTTTTAAAACATATTTGAGGTTTTTAATAGCAAAAGGAAACTATATCAAATGCAGCTGGATCATTTCTATATAATTGGCTTTTCAGTCTTAATCTGGCTCTGAACTGTTTACTCCACTTTGGTAATTAACTATTATCAACCACATTAATGAAACAGAAACCACCAATCATTAATAAAAAGCTTGTCACACAGAATTTAAACAAAGAACAAGATTTAGACAAGCAAGAGCCTGTTAGAAGCCACTTCTACTAATTACACGAGTGTTTTAGTTATTTTGTTGTTGTTCTCTGGAGACCTGCAATGTGTCCTTTGGCATAGCTGTCCAGCAGTCTATCTGAAGTCTTTCATACAAGGATAGTAATTTAACGGAAGTGTTTTATCCAGTATGTGAAATGCTGAGTTCCCAGCTACGTATCTACATGTGTAAATGGGATACCCTACTTAATCAAGCCACACTGCAGATCTTGTTTTCTATCTAGCTATTCTCTAATCCAAGTGACAGGAAGCAGAAAAGGCATATTTCTTAGTCTAAGATGTATTTCTAGAATAAACGAAAACAGAAAGACGTATTTCTCATGAGATGATACAGCAAAATTATAGCTTACATACTGGAAAACAAAACTAAATTTCCAATTATAAACTTTTATTTGCTCAGATTCAATGAGAATGCTACGGAAGTTTAAGTAATTAGTAAGAAGACATGATGCTTCGTTACTGTGATAATTTCTCCCTAAAGTTTAATATTTTGTAAAGTTAAGGACATTAATTTTTTCAGATAAAGGAAAATATTGCAATGCAGCTCAAAATAATAAGGAGATACAAGCACATACGGCTGTCAGGACTGATACCAGGTGAGCGTGACCACTGAACCACTTTTTTCAGTTCATTAATGCACTTGACTGGCTAAAGGGACCAATCTGTAACTAGAGAGTAAGAAAAGTCAGGAGACGACTCAACAGGTAAAAGGCACTTGCTGCCAAGTCTGATGCCCTGAGTTTGATCCCCATAATCTCCACAGTGGAAGAGAGAACCAATTCTTGCAAGTTCTCTGTCCTCTGAGACAACACACACCATGCTGTGCAGATGCATGCACACAGATGACTCATTTTTTTGTTTTGTGTTGTTTTTTGTTTTTCGAGACAGAGTTTCTCTGTGTAGCCCTGGCTGTCCTGGAACTCACTCTGTAGACCAGGCTGGCCTCGAACTCAGAAATCCACCTGCCTCTGCCTCCCAAGTGCTGGGATTAAAGGCGTGCGCCACCACCGCCCGGCGCATGCACACATATGAATAAATGTTCTTTTTTAAAAAGAAGAAAGAGATAAGCTCCAATATGGTAGGAGATCAAATCCATGCTTTTTCTTTCATTATTCTTTCATCAGTCTCTTGGTCTCTATACCTTCTTCATGACTGAGCTCCCACTGCCGACAAGGCCTGCCTCGAGGTGAGCTCAGTGCTGTAGATGAGGAAGAATGCTCGGCTACAGCTGAACCGCCTCCAGCACCCAGGAAGCAACACTCAGTTAAGGAGTTCCTGCCCCAGACCTTCCATTTGGAACTCAAGGTCTATTTACTCTAGTTTTATAGGAGCACAGCTGAACACTAGCATTTGACGGTTCGTTTATGTCTCTACCAATGCTTTAATCTCACTGGGATGCAACTGTCTTCATTTACATTTGCCTAAAGTAATCAATTACATATATTTTATAAGAGAGACACCGTCTTTATTTCCCTGGCACTTACTACAGCAATGTATGTATAAACAATATTCAGTAGATACTTGTTGAAACCAAAACATGTCTTCTGAAATATTTTTTCTCTTCTTTAATTTTTAATTTTACTTATTATTCTCATTTGAGTATGAGTGTGTGCCTGCCACAGCACAAGCCTCTGAGTCAGATGATAACTTTGGGGAACCATTTTCCCCTTTCATTATGAGATGCGGGAATCAAACTGATACTCAGTTTGCATGAGAACCACTGCTCCCTGCTGGGCCGTCTCACTAGCCTCTGCCTCTTGATTTTCATGCTGTTTCTACCACATTAATATAATACAGACTTTTCAGAATAATCTATAGCGGCCGGGCAGTGGTGGCACACACCTTTAATCCCAGCACTTGGGAGGCAGAGGCAGGTGGATTTCTGAGTTCGAGGCCAGCCTGGTCTACAGCCTGAGTTCCAGGATAGTCAAGGCTATACAGGGAAACCCTGTCTCAAAAAAAAAAAAAAAAAAAAAAAAAAAAAAAAAAAAAACCCACAACAACAACAAAAAAACAAACAGAATAATCTACAGCAAATGTCAAGGCCATTTCTACCTGTTCTACCTGTTGATAACTAATTAGTCCAAATGTGCTTAACCAAATGCAACCGGGGGAAGGAAGGGCTTACATATCCCAGTCCACACTGAGAAAAGCCAAGTCAGGGACTGAAAAAGAACAGGAACCAGGAGGCAGGAACTGAAGCAGAGACCATGGAAGAGTACTGCTTACTGGCTTGCTTTTTTTTTTTTTTTGTAACCCAGAACCTCCTGCCCAGGGTTGACACTCCTCAGTGTGGCTGGACCTTCCCACATCACTCATCAGACAAAAAGCTGCCCCCATTTACCTGCCTACAGTCCAATCTGATGGAGGTATTTTCTCAGTTGAGCTTCCCTGTTCCCAGATGACTCTAGCTTGTGTCAAGTTGACAAGGGAAAAAACAAAAAAAACAACTTACTTTGTTAAGTTTATGTTAAGGGGTACATTGCTGTTGTTGTGGGCGAGGGGTGGCTTTTGTAGTACTACAGATCCAACCCAGGGCCTCAAAGATGCTAAGCAAGTACTCTGTCATCAGGCTGCATCCCGCCCCCAACAGCTGTCTGAATTTTTTTTCTTTTTTCTTTCTTTCTTTTTTCTTTTCTTTTTTTTTTTTAGTAACACAAAAGTTTATTTAGCAAAAAGTTTTGTATGAAAATGTACATGACCTAACTCTACATCACAATCAAACAGGTCCTTGGGGAGGGATGTAGACACACTGCTGAACACTGGTTAGACTCTTTCCAAGGCTTCTAACACGATGACATGACGCTGTTTGCTCGGATGACCACCAAGCCAATGTTGTTCTGCCGCCCACTTGTTGCCATCTCCACACACTCATCAGTCACAAGATTCATAAAGGGATCAAAGCCCCGCAGTGTTCCTTGGACATGCCTGCCACCGTTTAACTTCAACGATAACTTCTTGTCCATAAACTTCTTCAGTTCCGGAGGGTGGGCTTTGCTCATGGCGACTCCTTAGCGGGCTCAGCATGACAGTGAAGGAGTGAGCGGGCCTCAGAAACGCGCGCAAGGCAGGTTTGGCGCTGATGACTGTCTGAATTTTTAAATTGATTCAAAAAATTATGGGTTCTAATTAAAACTAGATGACATGGGGGGGGGTCAAGACAGGGTTTCTCTGTGTGTAGCCCTGGCTGTCCTGGAACTCACTCTGTAGACCAGGCTGGCCTCAAACTCAGAAATCCGTCTGCCTCTGCCTCCCAAGTGCTGGGATTAAAGGCGTGCGCCACCACCGCCTGGCTAGATGACATTTTAATGAAATTGCTCTAGTGGTCTTTTACATATACATTCCAAATCTATCAGTAAAATCATTATGAAGGCTGGGACTATAACCTGAACTCAGATCCCCAGTAGTCAATGAAGCCAGCATGATGGTACCTATAAGGGAAACAGGCAGGTCCCCAGAGCTCTTGCGCCAGACAGTTTAGCCAATCCATGAGCTCCAGGGCCAATAAAAGCCATTACAAGACGTTGAGCCAAATAATGAAGCGGAGGTGGGAGCAGGCAGGAAGCTCGGTGAGTACAATGCTTTATCATGCAAGTCTCATGGCCTGGTTTGTGTTCCCTAAGCCTAGATAAAGATGGAAGAAAGAACAGACTCCACAAAGCTGTCCTCAGTCCTCCTCACATGCATGATGCCATGGTCCTCACAACACACACTGTACACACACAGTAATAATCAACAAAGTGAAAGTGGACAGTGTTACAAGACACCCTAACAACTACCTCTGGCCTACACACCACACACACACACACACACACACACACACACACACACACACACACACACGTGTGCGCATGTGGATGCATGCCTTTACACAAAAGAGTTTTGGAGTTTTTTGTTGTGTGTATAAACTTTTTGCCTGTGTGTATGTTGTATACCACATATCTGCCTATTGACTATACAAGTTAGAAGGCATCAGGTCCCCAGGAACTGTAGTTATATAGGTGGTTGTGAGCCACCATGTTAGTCCTGAGAAACTGAGCCAGGGTCCTCTATATGAGCAATTGATGCTCTTGATCTTAGAGCCATTACTACAGCCTTTATTTTTTAAAAAAAGTTTTTAAAAAGTCACTATGGAGAAACTAAATTTCATTATCTCAATTTCAAGGACAGTAATTTTTCTAATCTAACAATATAATTTTTTCATCTAGAGAATTAAGAAAATAAATACTCCCAGATACCTTTTTCATAACACAGTCAAAAGTGTGTGAGCTCTTATCAGGGCTGAAGTAATGGGTCAGCGTTAAGAACACTGGCTGCTCTTGCAGAGTACTAGGGTTCACTTCCCAGTATCCACAAGGCAACTGACAATCATCTGTGACTCCAGTTCCAGGGGATCCAGCACTCCCTTCTGACCTCCACAGGTACCCAGCATGCACATGGTGCACACTAATACATGCAGGCAAAACATACCAAAAAAAAAAAAAAAAAAAGGAAAAATATAAGAGCATGTATTAAAAGAACTCACCTTTCAAAAAAATTTTTTTCCACTGGTTGAAATGGCCAACTAAACTGTGTGTGAACTAAGGAGCTGAACCAAACGGTGTCAAAGAGAATTTGGGCCATTTTGCTTAGAAATCCCACCTTTGCTTTTAGACTGCCAATACTTTGTATCTTTTGTGGAACGCCATTAAACGCTGACATGTCATTGCACTTGCCAGTCAAGCCTGTGTTTGGCATAATGCTGCAGAAGGCACGTGGTTCTGGCAGCTCCCTCTTTCCTTTGTGTCTCTGCAGAGCTAGGAGCTTTCCTCTGGGAGCACCGACAGTTGGCTTTGTGTGATGGGCAAGGATGGATCAGATTAGGCTCCGAATGCAAGGGGGAAAGTATTCACATTTTGGATACAGTATTTATAACTACCTGGTACTTTTATTTATGCTAATGCTGGAGTCTGAATGGGCATAATTTATCTAGGGAGGAGAATGATTGTCTTTACTGTTCCTTTTTTTAAGGAGGTCAACGAATCCTCTCGTAGGAGCTCTTCTGGCTCTTCACAGTGAGTGTGCAGCATGCTGACAAGATGCAGGCACGCTGCTGACAGTTATTAAAAGCATTAACGCATTAACCTTTAGCAACCTCATTTTTCACATGGTACACACATTTAAGTGTTTTTATCAACCTGAAGCTAAACACTAAAAATTCAAGTTAAAAAAAATCCGTTTTCTTCAGTCTAATAGGAAAGCATATGATAAAAAGTAAAGGCAGTAGAAGAATGAGGCAGCCTAAATAGTTGTTTTAGGGTCAATTAACATAAATCTATTCCCTGTGACTGTGGAAATGAAAATGCAGCAGGGAGCTGACTTAGAAAAGCCACAACAGCTAGTTAATCTTCAGAATTCAAGATAAAAGAATTATGAATATCAGGAAGTCCTTTGTTACATATTGAATATGAACACTAAATTAAAGAATTTTCAGATCATAATATTTAAAATAAAAAGCCCCTATGAAAGATGTAACTCAGTAGAACTTGCGGCTATTCATAGAATTTCTGGACAGCAGATTCTCAACAACCCATATTAATGCCTATTCCAAACCCCTTCCCATTTTACAATAAAGGAAGAAGTTAATTGGTTACTAAAGGAATGCAAACATAAATAAAACATAATTCCTTTCGGAGTGAAAAGGAAGACATTTGCACATATATTACTACACAGGGCGGAGTGGTAATCACTAGATAAACAGAGGTACATAGGGACAGAGCAAAAGAAGAAGTCATTTGTATTTCCCACAACAAACATTTATAATTGACATTATTCTTTTTGGCTACTTAGTATCTGAACTCTTGGCTATTTTCATAAAATCTCCCCACATATTATTCTTATACAGTATGCCCTACTTTCACTATAGAATGTTAACTGTTCTCCCTCCTAGCTAAAATGCAGGCCTATGACTTAACTTCAACTGATCAGACATCAGCACCACCCCAGCCCTGTCCTGTGGTGATTGCGCAGACTGTAGTTCCAACTGCAACTGCAAATACAACATGGAATGAGTAGTGTATGTGTGCTTGAACACTGTCTGAGCATGGGAAAGCTGGTTGGGAAGCCCTTGCTGGACCAGATCTACAACACAATTTTGAATGTTCCTTTGGGTCTCATAAATTTTTTGTTGTAAACTTTATTTTCCAGTTATTGTAGCCACTATATAAGCAATACATACCCTTGAAGTGAGTGATTCTCCAAACCAATGGTAGCTGGCTTTTCTCCCATAGTTCTTTCTACCTGTTGACACAACTCAAGATGTTAAGCAATCTCTACCACACATAATGAGTCACAAGAATTGCCTCCAAAGTAGACTCACCTCCAGAATCAAATTAAGGAGCATTCAAATTCAAGCTAAAGATATTTGCTTAGAAGGCCCAGAGAAAATGATCCCTACTTTTCTTTCTTTTTTAATTTGGGGGTGCAGGGTTAAGGCAGAATTTCTTTGTATACCCCTGGCTGTCCTAAAACTCACTCTGCAGACCAGGCTTGTGACAGGAGAGAGGGTTTATCTCAGCTACACTGTGGACCATAGTCCATCACAACAGGAAAGTCAAAGCAGCAGGAACTTGGATGCAGCCAGGCACATCCACAGCCGAGAGCAGAGACAATAAAGAAACACACACTCACTGGTTTCTGATTCTCTGTTTTCTCCACTCTTTTTAAAAATTTAAAATTTTGTGTGCATATGTATTTTCCCTGCATGAGTGTCTGTATGTCTGTATACCACTTGTGTGCCCTGTGCCCACAGAGACCAAAAGAGGGCACCGGGTCCCCTGAACTGGAGGTACAGATGGTTGTTGTGATCTACCCTGTGATTGCTGCTAAAACAGAGCCCAGGGCCTCGACAAAGCAGCCATTTTTAACCTCTGAGTCATCTTTCCAGCCCCTACTTTTTCCACAGTTTAACAGTTCCTGGCTAGAGAATGATGCTGCCCACTGTGGGTGATTCTTCCCACCCCAATTAATATAAACAAAGAGAATTCCTCACAGACAAGTCTGTGGGCCAACTTGATCTAGACCACCCTCCTTGGGACTCTCTTTCCAGATTTTTCTAGATTTTGTCAAGTTGACAAGATTATCATAGAGAGAGTACAGAAATTGTCCCTGATAAAAGATGCTTAAATTGAGACCCAAAAACATGAGACATATTTGAGTTGGATCTTAAAGGATCAATCAGAAATAAAAGAATGTATCAGGTTAGCAAGCAGAAAAAAATGTATTACTTTATGAAACTATAAGGCATAAGAAAACATTTGCTGGGCATGGTAGCACATATACTGCATCTTAGCTTTCAGGAGGCAGAGGCAGGAGGATCTCTGTGAGTTTGAGGCCTAGTCTACACAGCAAGTTCCAGGACAGCCAGAGCTATGTTGGGGAAGGAGGGGAACAGCCTCCTCAATATTTCAAAGGAAAGTCATTTCAAAAGAAAGAGATGAAAAATATATTTGAAGAACTTAGAAAGCCAAGATTCACTAAAGAACAGATTATTTTAAGGGAACAGTGAACATAATCTCCAAGCTGGTACCAACCCTGGGCACTGTGAAAAGGTCCTTCCATTATCCCTGCAATGTTTCTGAGAAGAATAGTTCCTGTGTCATCAAGAAACCTCTTCAGAGCCAGGCAGTGGTGGCACACGCCTTTAATCCCATCACCCCTACAAAGAAACCTCTTCAGAAGGTAAAGAACAATAGAAGACACTGATGCTGATCTCTGACCTCCACATGAACACTTATGCATACATATGGGCACACAAACATACATACATACAGACAGACAGACAGACAGACAGACAGACAGAGAACCTTCAGTATTTAAAGATTACATAATCAATAGTAATGGAAATTAATTTATAATATATAAGAATTATTCGATTATTTGTCCCATTCAATGCTAAATGGCATTGTGGCATCAATGTAAGATTAGAATCTAAATATAAAGTAAATCTAAATTCTAATTTCCTTATCTACTAGAACATGCAACTGTTCACTAGGGAGAAAAATCAGAAATAAATAAAAGGAGTGAGCAAAAATGTAAGTCCACAGATAGAAGGCCAAACTGAGGAATGTACTTAAGGCCACTGAACACTTAGAGATTCAACCCTAAAATGAACTCATGTTTCCTTCAAGTCCCATTTGCCGATGATCTGTTGTTGTTATTATGGAGATGGTGGGCTGGCAGTGGTGGCAGTGGTGGTGGCGGTGGTGGTGGAAGTGGCGGTGGCGGTGGCGGCGATTGTTGGTGTCTAACACATGCTACACTTCAGTAGCCGAAGCTCTCCTAAAACTCACTCTGCAGCTCATGTTCATTTTGACTTCTGATCCTCCTGCCTCCATCTCCCAAGGGTTGGGATTACAAAGATGAGCCACCATACCTGTTCTTAATGGGTACTCGAATTTAAAATACTATACAAAGTAACAGTAAAGCTAAAGGAAATAGTATGACTTACAAGTTTTCATCAAATGTGCAGAACAATTATTTAAATATTTAGTATTGTAAAACTAAAATTAAACTGAGCTAATAAACATGAGTAGGTCCAGGGGTTAACTCTATGGTTGAATTTTTGTCTAGTATGTGCAAGCCCTTGGCTCCATCTCCAGCACCACAGTAACAATAAATAAAGCAGGCATGGTAGCATGCCTATAATCCCAGCCTGGAGTAAATGGAAAGACTGTGCCTCAAGAAGAGGCTGGGTGGAGGAAAGAATATTATTGATAAAATGGCATATCAACAGATTTTTTTATTATGCAGTCTTTACAGATATCTGAATAGCCGCCCACGGTGGAGTGCACCTTTTATCTCAGCACTTAGAAGGCACAGGTAGGTGGATCCCTGTGACTATGAGGTCTGATCTCACAGTGACCAGGACAGACAAGGCTACACAGTGAGATCCTATCTTTTTTTAAAAAAAAAAAAATCTGAATGTACAATTTAAATCTCTTTCAATCTCTTCTTGCTTTTTTGAGCTGAGGTCTTGATAAAGTCTAGACCAGCCTCTGAATCATACGTGACCCAGACTGGCCATGAGCACGTGCTCCTGCTACCTCGGCCTCCCACATACTTAATTCCCAACAACAGACATGACATATTCTACCATGTCTGGCTTCTTCTCTCTTTTAAATGTTAGCTGAGTGATGGAGCATGTGCCTAGAACCTGTGTGGTTCTAGGTTCAATTCCCAACACATAGAAATAGAAAGAATAAAAATTAGTTATTTGTTATGAAAAAACTTACCATTATTAAATTTTTAAAAATTTAAAGAGTTTTCAAATATAATCTATGCTTCTTTTCCTTTTGTTTTTTCTTGTTTTTGTTTGTTTTTCAAGACAGGGTTTCTCTATGTAGCCACAGTTGTCTTGGACTCACTTTGTAAATTAAGCTGGCCTCGAACTCACAGAGATCTGCCTGCCTTTGCCTACTGAGTGCTGAAATCAAAGATGTCCACCACCATGTCTGGCTATTGGTGTTCATTTGATAAAACTCTGTGATGACTAAGTAATGCCTGTAGCTGTTTACACATGCCTAAAGCACAGAGAGCAGTCAATGAATATCCAGTATTGCTGTGGTGGTGGTGGTGGTGGTGGTGGTGGTGGTGGTGGTGGTGGTGGTGGTGGTGGTGGTAAGATACTTTGGGAGATGAAAAGATGCCTCAACAGTCAGGTAGTGGTGGTAGTGTATGCCTTTAACCCTAACATTCTGGAAACAGAGGCAGGTAGATATCTGACTTTGAGGCTACAATCGTCTGCCAAGTGAGTTCCAGAACATTCAGGGCTACATACACAGAGAAACCCTGTCTTGAAAAACAAACAAAAAAGCCTCAACAATTAAAACCACTAGCTGCTGTTGCAGAGGACTCAGATTCAGTTCCTAGCACCATAAAGCAGCTCACAGCTGTCAGTAACTCAATTCTAAGGGGGATCTGATGCACTCTTCCGGCTTTGCTCTGACTGCGCTGCATGCACAAGATGCACTTCCATGCATGCAACTGAAACACTCACTCACATAACATTTAAAATAAAAAACAAAAATATAAAGGTGCTTAGGTACATTGGGTGGATATACTTAATTTAAGCTTTGACACTACTTTTCTGTTTTTAATTGTATTAATTTGTCACATGAACGCACATGCCACAAAGTGCATGTTGAAGTTAGAGGACAGCTTGCAGACCCAAGCTCTCTCCAATCACATTGGTCTCGGGATTGAATTCAGTTTGTCAGGCTCAGAAGCAAGAGCCTTTACCCTCTGAGTCTTCTTGACAGCCCTGTTTTTATTCTACTTAATAAAGATGATACATTAAGTCAAATTGACCAGAAAAATTCCTCTTTTACTTTTTAAAGGGGAAAAAAAAAACCAGTCTAATGATACCCAAAATACTGGCATTGTATGCGAGTCACTTGCCGTTCCTTAACCTTTACTAAGAATGCTGACAATTGCCGGGCAGTGGTGGCGCACGCCTTTAATCCCAGCACTTGGGAGGCAGAGGCAGGCTGACTTCTGAGTTCGAGGTCAGCCTGGTCTACAGAGTGAGTTCCAGGACAGCCAGGGCTACACAGAGAAACCCTGTCTCAGAAAACAAACAAAACAAAACAAAAAGAAAAAGAATGCTGACAATCCTGAAGCCTTTCGGAAACAATTCATCTACACAGCCCCTGATGGGCCACTTGGGAATAGCAAAGCTGATGTCATAACCCTGCCAGTGCAGCCCACATATACAGAGACTACTCACTGGTTTAAAGGCTATTTAATTGTTTATTTAGAGAGGAAGAGGGGAGGGGTAAGAGGAGGAAAAAGAGGGGAGGGAGAAGGAGGGGGAGAAAGAGACAGAGAACAAGTGTTAGTTACCTCGGCTGTCCCTGTGGAGGTCAGAAGACAACTCCTGAGCACAGTTCTTCCATAACAACTTGTGGGATCCAGGAGTCGAGCTCTGGCAGTCAGCTTGTGTGCAAGGACCTCCATCTGCTGACCAATGACACTCATCTTATCTTTTAGCATTTTTTAATTAGTAGGGGTTTGGGGACAGAGGACAATTTATGGGTGCATCCTGGCAACATATATGTGTGTGTGTGTATATATATACGAGTGTGTGTGTGTGTGTGTGTGTGTGTGTGTGTGTAAGCAAATAAACTTATCCAACTCAATTTTCCAATTTATTAAAAGTTAAATTTGTTCTATTCGTAGAAATTGCTGTTTATGCTGGGTTTTTTATTGTTTATTTGTTTGTTTGTTTGTTTTTTGAAACATGGTTTTCTGTGTAGCTTTCATTGTCCTGGAACTCATTTTATAGACCAGGCTGTCCCCAAATAAAAGATCTGACTGCTTCTGCCTCCTGAACGCTTGGATCAAAGGTGTGCAGTACCACCTCCCGGCTGTTGTTTATACTGTATATAGAATCACTGGCTCTTTTCCCCATTTATTCCCACAAGTCGTCCCCCCCCCCATATTCCTATTTATGGTCATCCCAAGACAACAAAGACAGTAAAAGATGATGTAGAGTTCTGTGCACTAGAGAGTTGTATTCTTTTGTGTGTGTGTGTGTGTGTGTGTGTGTGTGTGTGTGTGTGTGTGTATGTGTGTGTGTGTGGTTTTTCGAGACAGAGTTTCTCTGTGTAGCTCTGGCTGTCCTGGAACTCACTCTGTAGATCAGGCTAGCCTCGAACTCAGAAATCTGCCTGCCTCTGCCTCCCAAGTGCTGGGATTAAAGGCTCTGCCACCACCGTCCGGCGAGAGTTGTATTCTTGATTGTGTTGCACTGCATGAGGGAACCGCCATCTCAGTTGTGTATCATTGTATCCCTAGGTATCATCCCAACATCTGCTGCCACACTACAAAGTGTACTCTTCGGTAGTTTTGCATACAGACCCAGAGTTCTACAATTCTCACAATCTAATCTTAAAGCATTTTCAGCATCTCAAAACATAGCTTCATTTTGAGACCTGAAGTACTAGTCTCTCTCACTCCACCTCCCCCTCTTCCTCCCCCCTCCCCACCCCAGTGTCTGTGTCTGTGTGTCTGTGCGAGCTTGCACATGCACCAAGTCCTTGAGACATGACCAAGGGCCCAACAGCTACAATCCAACATATAAATATAATGCCAGTCTTTTGAACAGGAACAGAACTGTAAGTCAGAGGTATGGCCAAAATCAATCAGAAGGAATTAAGAGTTAAAGAGTACCAGAGAGACAAGGGGAGGAAACGAAGTGAAATATGTTAGAAACAAGTCAACCAGCCTGTCCACAAGTTGGGTATTCTCATCCATAGCTGCTGGCATCAAGGGAGGCTGCTCCTTTCTTACCTTAGACTTGTACTGCTTGCAACTGAAAAACCCCTAGCCCTTTCTAATGCCCTAACCTATGTCTACATGCCTTAGAAAAGTTTATTTGGGCTACTAATATAACCTTCAAGTGTCCCCCAATTTCTCAAGAACTGAGAGGATCTTTATCCCTTAATATCCAGCTCACATAATCTGAGCCCACATCCTGTGTGACTTCAAGGGAGTTGTATACTCCTCAATTATTTCTAAGAGTCCTGAGAAGTGCTCCCCCACAAAACGTTTACAAATATATCCTGGTCTTTGTTGTAAACTTATTCGACACTATTATTCTGTTTTTCCAAAGTTCTTTTCCTTCTGCATGAAAATTATTTCATCTTCCCAGAGGTGCCTCTTAACATAGTTTTATAGGTGTAAAAATTTTACAATAGGCACTTCCCCAAATCACAAAAGTACACCTAACATCAAGTGTTTCTAAATGTTACATCTGAACTTGAGATAAAAGAGACTGTAGGACGGGGGAAATGATTCTTTAAAACACAACATTACTACTATTCTACTGTCCTAGAATCTTCTAGACAAAAATGTTTTACAACAGAATTCCCTGTCAGCCACCGTACTCGTTAACACGGTCAGTCATAATGCTGAGAATAGCACAATACCTCCCAGATCAAAAGGATTTCAACATTGCATTAAGGAAAGATTTCCCTTTGTGAATGTGCGCGTGCACTAACTGTATACACAGGTGCAGTTGTGGAAGTCAAAGGACAACCTCAGGAGTCATTCCCAGACACTGTTCACCTTTTAAAGGAAGAAAGGAGGGAAGGAAAACAAGGAAAAGAGGGGGGTGAGGAGAAAGAAGGGAGAAAGAAATGGAAGGAAGGAGGAAGGAAGGGAGCCATTCAGGTGTGTTTTACCACTTCTTGTGGGGAGGGCATTTGTGTGTTATCAATTTGTTAAAATCCCATTACTAAATAACAGACCACATCAATCAAAAACCAGAAGAAAAGCTGGACTGAGACCGGAACAGAAGTCACAACGTGAAAAACCAGGGTGTGGCACCAATCAGACCTCTACTGCTCCACCCTAGAAGGCCTGTGGTGAAGCCTGAGTGTAACCAAGAATCCACCACTGCGCAGGCGCCGAGCTGCCAAGGCGCTTTTAAAGCGTACCCGGAAGTGACGCGGGTCGCGCTGAGCTAAGGCCTGGGAAGGGCTGAGCGAATCGCTGAGGCTAGCGGGCAGGGCGCGTCTCCTCGGCCACTATGAGCTGCACGATCGAGAAGATCTTGACGGATGCCAAGACGCTGCTGGAGCGGCTGCGCGAGCACGATGCGGCGGCCGAGTCGCTGGTGGACCAGTCGGCCGCGCTGCACCGGCGGGTGGCGGCGATGCGGGAGGCGGGCGCTGTGGTACCCGAGCAGGTCGGCCGGGGGCCTGGCTGCGCCCTTGGGTGGACGCTGCGGGCGGGTGGGTGGGGTCGCGCGGGCCGATTTATCTTGGTCCGGAGGGCAGGGCGGATGTGAGAGCTTCCTGTGTAGTGGGTGGGACTGCTGCGTACTCCGCAGCACCTGCCTATGTTTGCAGTGCCTTAGTCTGTCTCTCTGTCCAGTATCAAGAGGATGCATCCGACGTGAAGGACATGTCTAAATATAAACCTCACATTCTGCTGTCTCAAGAGAATACCCAGATTAGAGACTTGCAGCAGGAAAACAGAGGTTAGTCAGGCCCCTGTGCGTGTGTGTGTGTGTGTCTAGGATTTTTTTTTTTTTCTGGTAATACTTTGGACGTTCTTACACAAGTTCCTGAACAGGTCACAAGAGTGCAAGTCTCATACATATATTTAGGTCAGCGTTTAAAGGTTCAACTGGTAACAGTAAAATCTGTTAGATTGCTCTTTTAAGTCTTCCTGGTTGATAACCTTGAAGGAGGTGTTTAGTAGTGTTGGACCCGAGGGTCTCAACTCCGGGGCACGCGGGGTACAGAGACAGGGAGACTGAGATTGATGCAAGCAGCAAGAGGTTTATTATTTCAGCATGCCAGGGTCACCCATTCAGCACAGCCAATCTCCATGGACAATTTAGTCAAGGTCTCTTTTAGAGTTCTATTCATCCTCTCTACCTGACCTGAACTCTGGGGTCTATAAATGCAATGAAGTTTCCAATCAAACCCCAAGTACTTGGCCAGTCCCTGATTTACCTGAGGAACAAAGGCAGGCCCATTGTCTGACCTGATTACCTTTAGCACCTCCGAATCTGGGAAATATTTCCTCTAAGATCTTCTAGTTTAACAGTCAATATTTGTAAGGGATTTCCTTGTTGGTCTTTTACCCCAGTGGGCCCTCTGGGAGGAAGTGGATCTGAGCCCCTATTTTTGTAAGCAGGTCCCTGCCGGAAAGGGGGTAAGGGCAGTCCGGGATGACCATGAACAAGTGGAATACGCAGCCCACGCTGAGGTCCACTGTTTTTCCTGTAGTCCATGAATATTGTTTATTGCCAGTGGTCCCTTGGACCCAGAACTTCTTGTTAGATAGGAAGCCATCTGTCTTCAAGAGGACTGAGTGTTCAGCCCCTGGGTCCACTAAAAATTGGGTAGGTTTCCCCTCCACTTTTATAGTTACCCTGGGCTCGAGGAGGGGCTCCGAACCCCGTTCCTCCCTAGTTACTGTCTTCTTCCAGGGGGTGTGGTTGGGGTTTCTTTTTTTGTCTTCTTTTTGAAGTCTTGGGCCTCTCTGTCCTTTTTAGGACATTCACGGGTCCAGTGGCCCTTTTCTTTACAGTAAGCACACTGGTCCTTGTCCAATGGCCTCCTTCAATTGCCTGGTCCTGTCTTTCTAGGCTCTCTGGTTTCCCTGACTACCATGGCCAAGATTTTCTGTAAGTTTCTCTCCTGTCTTTTTTCTCTTTTTAACTCTCTGGTTTCCTGTTCTTTCTGCCTCCTCTCTTCCTTCTCATCCTCTGTCTCTCTATTATGAAATAACTTTTCTGCTACCTACACTAATTCTCTCAAAGTCTTATCTTGAAGTCCTCCCTGTTTCTGCAAGTTCCTACAAATGTCTCTAGCAGATTGATCTATGAAGGCCATTGTAACAGTGGCCTTGTGTTCCTGACTAGAGGGGTTATAGGAAGTGAACTGCCAAAATGCCCCCATTAGCCTCTCTAGGAAACTGGAAGGAGACTCAGTCAGCTCCTGTGTCACCTCTCTTACCTTAGTCAAATTGGTAGGGCACTTTGCAGCCCCACAGAGACCTGTCATTAGAGCTTGGCAGTAGACCTTCAGGTGCTCCCTACCTTCTGTCGTGCTATAGTTCTAGTCAGGTTGGGTCAGAGGAAAGCCTGCATCAGTGTCAGTAGGTAGTACGAAAGGTCTCCCATCCGTCTCCAGAACATTCTTCCTGACCTCAAGGAGGATCCATTGCTTTTCCTTCGTGGTGAGAAGAACCTGTAAAAGCTGCTGACAGTCATCCCAAGGGGGCTGATGTGAGACCAAGAGTGAGTCAAGTAAATCATTTAAAGCCTTGGGATTCATAGAGGCGGGGGTGGCTATGGGTTTTCCAGTTATACAGGTCAGAGGCCGAGGACGACAAATACTGCAAGGGTTGGTTGCCCTGTTCATCGACGGGTCCATAGGCTCTGAGAGGCAGGACCAGAACGTCGGGGTTCTGGCCTTCCAGCTCCGCGTCCCTGCAGCTGGGCCCTCTCCTCCACCAGAACCTAGTGGGCCCTGACTCAGGGCTTGCCAGGGGAGCAGATGGACCGGCCTGGGCCACCAATGGGGCGACCTGAGCAGGCCTCATGGTAGGCAGATAGGGAGGCAGTGGGTCCGCCAACAAGAGATCAGTGTCTGTGGACAGAAGGATCTTCTTCCCCTTCTCCTGTGTAGAAACTGCAAAGACAGAGGATCGGGATAAGGGGGGAGATGCCCTCAAATCTGTAAGAGAAATGAAGGGTCGGATCCATAGAGGGGGTTCTGTCACCAGATCTTCCCAGGCGGCAATATAGGGACCCTGGTCCAGGTGGCCTGGGCCCCTGAATCCATAGACCCTGTCCTTCACTTCCTCAATTTTACTGATTAAAAAAGACCCTTCGGGTGGCCAGCCAGTCTGAAAAGAAGGCCACTCCGAGCGCCCAATGTCTGCCATTTCTGCTTCTTTATTTTAACAGATAGGTTATTAGCCCTAGCTTCTACTTCAGTCCAGTTGTCTATGGAAAGAGGCGTGACATTGTCTGTCCCATATTCTCTAAGTGTCAGTCCCAGTCCACACACAGTGAAACAGACAAACAGTACAATAACAGACTTTCCTAGTTGACCCAAGTGCCACAGAAACAGAACTGACTTTGTTCCAGGCGGCAGCCACCTCAGGATGGAGGAGGACCTTCTCAGTCCCTGCCTCCCAGAGGGATTCTGGAGCGTCCTCCAGTCTCCCGGGACAGGTGACCTGGCATGTATGCCCACCTTGACCCGTCCTATAGGAAATCCCTGCTCCGTGATACCCTCACTGAGTACTCACTTTTTGACTCACTCCCCAAGCCACAACTGAGACCAGAAACCAGAAGGCACCAAAACCAGAAGGCACTCAGATCAACAGATAAGTGACAGACACACACTCTAGACAACCACAATACCTGTGAGGTGCCCTCCAATCTCAGGCATCTTTGACCCCATACACTGACGTTTCCTGGCCCATGCACCAAAATGTTGGACCTAAGGGTCTCAACTCTGGGGCACACAGTGTACAGAGACACAGAGACTGAGATTGATGCAAACAGCAAGAGGTTTACTATTTCAGCATGCTGGGGTCACCCCTCAACCAGGGAGGAGAGACACACCCCCCACCCTAAAAACACACACTTTATATATCATTGTTTTGGGCAGACTTTAGCAACAGTAGCTTGATTGGTTACTTAAGGTAGCTTTTATATTTATTGGTTAGACACACTTAAGCTGGCACAGTTGGTTAATCTTTTTTTTTTTTAAATGGGGAAGTGTATATCACAGGTTCTATAGGCCACAGGTGGCATGCAGCCAGTACATTCTGTGGTTTTCCTCGGGATTGTTTTTCTGACTTTTTTTCCTGTTACTTTAGGCTTGTTCTCATTTTGTCCTTTTGATTTCTCTGGTACCATTGTAAGTTAACTACGGTCTCACAGTAGTAGTTTAGTAGAGTTGAATTGTTAAGATGGCCAGGGAGTGGGCACATACCAAATGGAGGCTTCTATAGCTAAACTTCACAGTCTCTAAATGTAACATCTCAACAGTAATTAGAGTGAACACTAAAGTTAAGATGGAAGTTTCTTTAATGTTCCTGTGCAAGATGGAAGGTTAGAGCTTCATCCCCCAAATATATATTCTTAGGGTTGTTAATGGCAACAGTATGGTGGTTGTCTTACAGAGACCTTTTACATCTGTCAGTCCACTATATTCCTCTGTCCAGGTATTTACACAATACAGTTAAGAAACAGGTTCACATGCACCAGCTAAATGACCCAGCAGGCAATGGTACCAGCCAGACGGCCTGGATTGACAAGCCTGAGGACCTAAGTCCATTCCAAGGATCCATGGGGTTTAAGGAGAGAACTGACTCCTGGAAGTTCTTCTCTGACCCCACATGTGCTGTGGTTTGCACAAATCAACAAAATGTAGTAATTTTTTAAAAGTAAGCTCATTTGCTTCTGAGAAATAAATTAGAAAGCTGAATTCAAATCCATGGCTGGTGATTACACATCCCATTTTATTTCCACAAAATTCTAGAAAGTTGTTTTTCAGGTCCATTGTTCGCTTCTGTGGGCTTGAATGCTGGTCTCCAGCTTTGCATTCCCAGTGTCCCATGGACTGACTGTCTGAGAGCTCCAGCTGTTGGGAGTTTGCCTTGAGGCCTGTGGAGACGTCATTGCCCAGATGTTTGCTGTTTGTTTTGTTTGTTTTGTTGTTAGAGCTGTGGGTTTCCTTAGAGGAGCACCAGGATGCGTTGGAACTCATCATGAGCAAGTACCGGAAACAGATGTTACAGTTAATGGTCGCTAAAAAAGCAGTGGATGCCGAACCAGTTTTGAAAGCTCACCAGTCTCACTCTGCAGTAAGAAAAACTGATAAATAAGTTGTAAATAAACTCAACTGAAGTTGTTCCTTTGTTTGCAGAAACCATCTTCCTCTTTCTACATCTTTTCATAATCACTCTGTATTTGGCTGTCGCTTTGTGAAGATATGAACAAGAGAAGGGGATAAGGGCCTCTCACACCCTTTTTAGTGGTAAAGTCACCTCCCTTGCCAAGGACCTTTTTTCACCTTAACACAGAAAGATTTAGAGGAGGCCCACCTGGGCTACATAGCAAGCAAGCTACTTGCCAAGCATAATAGCAGCTAGTGTTGATGTCGCTCAGTGACTGCCTAGCTGATTGTCATACATTCTATCAAGCCATCAGTTTTGTAGTTCCAAGGACGTGAGTTTGATGTTATCCATATCTTCCACCTAGCGAGCAGTCACTAACCTCATTAAATGGCTCACAGTGTTATGGAGGAGTGTTATAGTCTTGTTCATTTGTTTTATAGCAGTTCCTATGCTTTGATCCCTTACTGTTTAACTGGGAGGAGCCAGCAATTAGCTTGCAGTTTGTAGGGTGCTTCCCTGTCCTATTTTAGTGTGTACTACGTTTTAATCCATAGTAATTAATTGGAAGCAACTATTTATTACCATGAAAATGTGCTACATCTCATCTTCTGTGGTTAGGAGTTGTAGGCAGTGGATTATTTAAAACATTTCAGTGCTTTAAATATCTAAATATTTGAGTTGTCTGTTCTATTACTTTTTTTGTTGTTTGGTTGGGTGTTTTGTTTGTTTGTTTGGGGTTTTGTTTCATTTTGTTTTAAGGCTAGATTTCATTTAGCCCAGGCTGGCCTCTTAACTCTTAACCCTCCTTCCTGGACCTCCCAAGGACTAGGATTACATGTGTGTGCCACCACACCTGGCACCTGGATATCAATCACTCTTTTGAAACTTGGAAATTACTTGAAATGCCATATATTGATATTATCATAGCTCAACATATAGTGTAACTTCTGTAGCATGTACTAAGTGAGCCACTCCCCACTTAGTTTTATTTCTCAAGGTTTTTAATTGGTGTAAAATTCATACTGCACATGCATTCCATGGTCTTCATAACTAGGAACTTTTCTTCATCTTACTTTCTCAGGAAATTGAAAGTCAGATCGATAGAATCTGTGAAATGGGGGAAGTCATGCGGAGAGCCGTTCAGGTGGACGATAACCAGTTCTGTAAGATTCAGGAGAAACTAGCTCAGCTGGAGGTAAGGCGGTCACTGTCAGAAGGTCACCCTTTTTTTTTTAATTTTTTTTTTTTTAAGTTCACTGGTTGTAATGGTTTTTAAAGGCTCTTGGGATACGTCACCACTGTCCTATCATTGCAGTGTATTAATGTTCTCCTCTGTTTACAAAAATGTCTCAAAAAAAGAAGAGAGGGAGGAAGGGGTTCCTCTCAGAATGGGGCCTGGACTGACCAAGAGCTCAAAACTGTCCTGCCTCAGCCTCCTGTGTTACCTCAGTTAGCAGTGTTGATGTTCTCTGTGTCCTAATGATTTAAAATTTCAGTTTCTCCTTTTATGCCCTTTTTAGGAGAATAAATAAATGTTGTCAACAACAGTCAATGGAAATGTCAATCATGGGGCTGGGACAGAGCTCAGTTGCTATATCTATTAAATATACGAATATGTTAAAAAGCAGAGAGAAGAGGAAGAACGGGTCATGTATAAACTGACTTCTCTCATAACAGAAAGTCAAATAGATAAAATCTAAACTTGATCAAGAATAGCAGTACAGAAGCTGGGCAGTGGTGTCACAGGCCTTTTATCCCAGCACTCTGGAGGCAGAGACACACAGATCTCTTGAGGCCAGCCTGCTCTACAGAGAGAGTTCTAAGACAGCCAGGGCTACACAGAGAAATCCTGTCTCAAAAAAAACAAGCAAACCAAAAAAAAAAAAAAAAAAAAAAAACTAAACAAAAACAAAGGGCTAGAGAGATGGCTCAGCTATTAAGAGTACTTGCTGCCTTTGGGAGGACCTGAGTTTAGTTTCCAACACTCACATGGCCACTCACAGTCTTCCCTAATCTTCGAGGTCATCTGACACATTTTCAGACCTGAAGGAATACCAGGCATGCATGTACCATGTATACATACACACTCACATACATACAAACACACATGCATAAAATAACATGAGTAAGTGCTGGTCTGTAGTAGCCCTCATCTTTAATTCCAGCACTTCGGGGCAGTGGATCTCTGAGTTCGAGGCCAACCTAGTCTACAGAGTGAGTTCCAGGTCAGCCAGAACTACGCAGAAAAACCCTATATCAAAAAAACTAAAAAAAGAAAAAAAAGAAAAAAAAAGAGAGAAGGAGGGAGGGAGGGATAGATAACAAGTAAAGTCATAGGTTTTTTAATGTAATTGTATGTGTATGAGTATAAAAATATGCAGAGAATATACTTCAGTAGGTGGTTTGAAGATTTGACTGGTTTCTTCAGGTCCTATAGTGGGCCCTTTGAGAAATTCCAAAAGAAATAGATAAGGTCCCTGGCCATATCTAATGAAGAAAGGACATAACCGAATGATATGTATGTGCTAGAAGAAAGATTGAGAATACTAAGACCGAAAAGATAGTTCAGCAGTTAAGAGTACCTACAGCTCTTGAAGAGGACGCAGTTCCCAGCAGCCAGCTTGTGGCTCAGAACCGTCTGTAACTCCAGTTCCAGGGGATCTGATGCTCTCTTCTGGCCTCCCAGGGCACCAGGCACTCAGATGATGCTCATACATAGGTGCAAGCAAAACATACATACACATAAGTAAAAATAACTCAAGAGTACTGGGAGAAGCCATTTATCTGGTAGAGGATGTGTTCAGCCTGTTGGTGCGGCTGGAAGTGCCATAGTCTATCTGGGTGTCCTGTGAAGATCTGGACATGGTGGCACACACCTGTCATCCCAGTGCTTAGGAGATAGAGACAGAAGGGTCAGGAGTTCCAAGCCAGCCTCCACCTACTACATGAGACCCTATCTCAGAGAGGATTAAGATAGAGTGTATCCTATCCTTAGCTAGAAATCAAAGGAAGTGATCGGTGTCAAGTATCAAAATTAGTAGTTAAGTTAAGAACCAGAGAGATGGCTTAGCGGTTAAGAGCCCTTGTTACTCTTACAGAGGACTTGGGTCTGATTCCTAGCGCCCACATGGTGGTGACTCATGACCTATGTAACTCTGGACCCAGGGCATTCAGTGTCCTCTTCTGACCTTCCAGGGTACCAGGCATGCACCTGGTGTACAGACATCACGGAGGTAGAACATTCATACACATAAAATACTGAAATAAGTCTGAAATGAAAAGTTTTAACCATTTAAAGTCCAGGTGTGGTGGTGCATACCTCTAGTACTCTGGAGGCAAAGTCAGGCAGATGTCTGGTAGTTGAAGACCAGTGTGATCTGCACATCAGTGTCTAGACCAGCAAACTCCACTCAGAGGACTTTATCTTTAAAAACATTTTTTTTAATCATTTAAAACTTTAAAAATAGTTTTCCCTGTAGCAGGATGCTGAAATGTAGTTCTTCACAGCTGATGGCTTCTGGTAGGGTGGGGATGGGGAAGGACTCAGTTTTGTTTAAGGGGCAGCCCACTGGGAGTTTGGACATGCTCCAGTAAATATATGGGCAACACAAAATGGACTTGGCTTTTTTTTTTTTTTTCAGTTTTTTCTTCTTTTTTAAGGGGTAGGGCAGGAGGACAGTTGTAAAGGTAAAAGGTGATGCAGGGAGGACTGGAAAATGAATGAGATTGGGATACATTATGTGAAATTTTCAAATAATCAATAAAAACATTAAGTTAAAAAATATTTTTCCTCTTTCTGGCCCAGAATAGTATGTTCTGACACAATTTAACAGTTAAAATACAGGAAATATCTTTTCTCCCCAGCTTGAAAATAAGGAACTTCGAGAATTATTGTCCATCAGCAGTGAGTCTCTTCAGGCTGAAAAAGAAAGCTCTGTGGCTCCTGCCTCTCAGGCCATCAAGTAACTGGACTTCTGAACGCTGGCTGCAGCTTGCCTGGCAAGGAGAGAAGCCATTACCTCTCCTTGAGCCATGACCGTCCAAGAGTCTTGCCACAGACTTGATTTAGTGTTGGTTAGAGGTGTGGGGTGGCAGTTTAGAATTGCCACTTGATACTCGTCCACTAAATAGTTTGGGGTGTATTAGTAAAACTAGACAAGTCTCTCATTGCTGTGTCAGAGACGATGATGTCACTCTGGGACCCAATCTCTATAAACTGTTGGCCTGTAATTCAATGTTGTTTTTCACAGCTTGGAAACACTGAACACTTTTATTATAAACCATGATTTTATTTTATATAGGATTATAAAAATTCCTTCTAAGAATTTTTAAAAGATTTAACTTTTTAAAAATACATATTTGGTGTAAACCTGGATTTTTTTTTCTTCCACTTGTAAAAGTAGCATGATTTCAAAAAAAGAGATTGGCAAATTCTCTTAGTGACATCACTCAGTCACTCATCTGTGGGGTTTTGATCCTCTCCGGTGCTAGGAGTTGGCACCTCATGGTCAGGTGTCTTTGCTCTTAATTTGAGAGAATCTATTACTAGTCCCCAGGAAATATGCTTGAAAACAAGTAAACTTGGGTTTGGGTTGTTCCTCCTCTGCCGGCCCTCCCCTTCCCCCTCCCCCTCCCCACTCGCGCTCCTCTCAAGGATCCACAGTCAATCAGAGAGCGCTGAGGAACTTGGGCCTGCCCCGTCATGTACTATTAGGTGTACATGACTGTACATGGACATTTGACTTAAATGCCAAAAATAGCTTTTATTTATTTGATCAAATAGTTTTCCATTCTGTCTGCCTGGGGAATCTTCGGCTTAGGTATAAGGAACACAACACACACACACACACACACACACACACACACACACACATATATATAAAATATCTCACAGGTTTCCTCCCCTCCTAGCTCCTAGGCACTTTGATTGACACACGGCTGTCCCCTGCAGAGCTGCACTGCCTGGATGGTTCAGACTGGCAGCAGTACTTTGCTGTCTTTACATCTGCTGGATTTTCACATGGAAGCATTTTATTACTCACGGAGAGTTACTACATTTCTGATGCCGTGCAGGCAATCAAGAGCAATCCTAAGATTCTAATAGCTCCCTGTCAACTCCTTCCCCCAGCTTGGTTTATTCATATTTCAGATTTATAAATAATTCCTTTTACACTATCTGTTTGCCCAGATGGACTTTGATTTTAATTTCTCATGTTAACTTTCACTCCAGCTGCACACCTTAAAGTATCCCCTAAGTGCCCCAAGTGTACTCCACAAGGCCATTCAGGGGCGGGTGTCAGCTGTCACGGCAGGTCCCATGGACAGTGATAGCATTATTGGTCTGTTTCAGCAGTGAGCACGAGGTCCCTTTATCTGCCTTATGTTCCCTTAGCACTCACTACAAAGTTTTTTACATCTTGCTTCCAGAGGAATCTCAACATTTCAGTCTTGAGGATAGCGTGAACTTTCAGTGCCCTGTGCCATATAAATTCTGCCTGGTATTAATGCTGTGACAGTAACACAGAGCTAGTATATTGAATGGAGAAAGAATGTTTCACACTTTGTGTGACGATGTTAATATCTCTTGCAGTGGATGGGAGTATTTAGTGTATAAAATTTTAGTATGAAATTATCTTTACTAATAAAACCTCTTTTTGAGAAGATTTGCTAATTTTACTGAGTAATGAGTCTAAGAAGTGTCTGCTGGGCAGTGGCGATGCACACCTGTAATCTAAGCTCTTGGAAAGCAGGGGCAGGCAGATCTCTGAGTTTGAGGCCATGCTGGTTCACAGAGTGAGTTCCAGGAGACTACACAGGAGACCCTGTCTTGAAAAAAGCAAAAAGAAGTGTAGATTTTTTTCACATATTCACATATGTAGCAATCTTGCCAAGTGGTCATGACATAGATGTCATAAACAGTTTGCAGTCAGCACAATATATTCAACAGTATAAACCTGCAAAAAGCACATTAACAACCTGTTCATTGCAGAAGTACTGTATGTGTAATTTACCACTGAAGTTTATTTCCATGTTCTTTAAAATGCGACTCACTCACCTACTGAAATAGAAATTTATGGATGGAATCTGGAATTTATATTTTGATAATTATCCACAGAAAGTTTAAGAATGTGTCTAGTAGGGCTAGCGAGTTAGCTCTGCAGGTCTAAGTGCTTACCATGAAGCTGGATGGCCTGAGTTCAATTCCCCAAACCCACACGAGGGAAGGAGAGAACCAGCTCCTGCAGATCACCCTCTAACCTCCAACACATAAACAAATTATGTGTTCTGTACAAAGTGTTTCACTAGGAGTTACATAAGTTAAAAAACAGACTTTACAAGGAGCAGAGTGGTAAAGGGACTCAAGCAGTATGCAGAAGAGTGTGGGGACACAGCAGGAGTGTGGGGACACAGCAGAGCCCTGCTTGCTGCCTGCCCGATGCTCAGCAGCACATAAACTGGGCGTGGTGGCACGTGCCTGTAATCCCAGAATTTGGAGCAGAAGCAGGAAAAGCAGAAATCCAAGGTCATCCTTGGCCACATAGTAAGTTCAAAACCAGCCTGGGCCACAAGAGACCCTGTCTCAAAAAACTAAAGAAAATGTTGTGCAGATAATTGTGATGCAGTGTGATACATCCAAGTGTAGGACTCGGCACATAAAGGGCTGTTTAAATTTGAGAATCCAAAAGTTGACCAGGAATGGGGTTGGGGTAGGGGTGGTGCTAGGAGAAGACCTAGAAAACAGCCACAGAAGCGAAGTCTAGGTGGTTCTGCAATGGTTACTGCCTGTACTGAGGGGTTGACACAGCAGCTCCAGTTCTTTACAGTTCCACACATACTAGGTTCTTATTTGTCCAAAGTGGAGCCAAGACTCACACTCAGGCACTCTTCAGCACATTTCTTAAGTACCAAGTTAAGGTGCCTTTAAATGCCATATACTCTGGAGTTCATGGATCTTGACCGGCAAAGTCAATCAACAGGCTAATTAACAGGGCAAGAGAGATACTGTGGCCTGTGTGTTGTGAAATATGATGAATTCTGTTTAGTTCAGTCAAGTCATGAGAATGTGTTGTTTAACGTTTCCTCAAATGCTGTGCCTGTGAATGGTCCTCAGTATGGAGGGAAAAGGGTGCATTTCTGCACAGGGTGCCATCTTCCCACGTTGGCTCTCTTTGATGCATTTATCTTGTTATAGATTACTGTGGTATCAGATGTCATGCCCATGTGGAAGACAGGGAAAAAATAGAAAACTAGCTGCCAATTTGAATTTGCAATTGAATTTCAAAGCACTTTACCCACTGCCTGCTCCTCTCTTTTTAAGTGGCTTTCTGGGACTTCCAGCTCTTCCCCTAACTCCAGTCACAACTCATTGTAGCTCCCCAATTTTCCCAATGTGCAGACACATGGGAAAAGCAAATGTTTCCAGACATTCTAAATGGAGTCCTCTCCATATTTGCCTCACTTATTAAATAGGACATGTCTAATTGCAAAGAAGCTAGGTACACAGCCGTGCCAAATGAAATCAGTAAGCCAGTTTTACCTTAAATATACTTTTTATCAAATTAAAATTGTTAGCTTCCTATGCCTATGTTCACTAACAAAATGAGCTTTAGTGGACATTGGTATTTCTTTATTGACTCCTCAGTGTCCTATCCCTACCTGGGTAAAGTTTCCCTGCCTAATGTGGTAGAGCCTCCTTCTCTCCTCAAGAATCTGGAAGTACCAGTTACATGGTTTCCAGCCACCTTTGCAGCAAGGGAAGATTCAGCTACCTTGAATTTCAAAGTTGGTGATACGTCAAGCACTTTACCCACTGCCTGCTCCTCTCTTTTCAAGTGGCTTTCTGGGACTTCCAGCTCTTCCCCTAACTCCAGTCACAACTCATTGTAGCTCCCCAAACAGCTGAGAGACTCAGGAAAAACAAGAATTATGAAGCTGCTAGCCATACAATAAAACATTACTAGTTTACAGTGTAAGAGTGTGCTGTTGTTCAAAATGCGTAGATTACTACATAAAACTGGTAACAACCACATATTTTCATTATCAGTTATGCTCTTTACATAATTGTATGTGCTGTGCTCTTACGAGCCCAGCACTGTGGGTTTGTCTGCACCAGCATCCACAAATTCATTATCCTGGGACATCACTGGGCAATAGAAATTGTTCAGCTCCATTATAACACAGAACCACCTTCTTACGTGTGGCATAACACAGATCAAAGGGCTTTATGTGTTATAGAATTACCATATATAATCTCTATCTCATCAAGAGGAAATATCAGACAAAACAAAATTGGGGGACATTGACAAAATAGATGACTGACATTCATCAAGGGGCTAAGGACAGAGGGCTGGTGATTTCACTCAGCTGTTAAGAAAGTGCGCTGCTCTTGCAGAGGACTCAAGTTTGAGTCCCCACAGGTCAGGCAGCTCACAATCAATTGTAATTCTAGATCCAGGGGATCTGACACCGCTGGCCTCCATGAACTCCCACACTCATGTGCAGTGTACAAGTAACAACACCCTCATACGCACTTGTAGAAATAAAATAGATCCAAAAGGTAAAGGCAAAAATGGAAGAGCTTAAAGAACTACCATAGACTGAGGATTGTGGGTAAAGCAATGGACAGTCCCAAATATGCTCCTGAGAAGGAAAGTGGCCATTAACAAAAAGGGTGGTGAAAACCCAAGCAGATTTGTAGTTGATTTCTATTATTATGTCAAGATTAATTGCCCAGTTTTGGAAAATGTCTTTATTATGAAAACGTACGCAGGAGAAGCTGGTTGAAATGTTTCTGAGAACCTCCTATTCTTATAGCTAAGTCCTCTGTAAAGTCTACGGTTACCTCAAAACAAATCCATCGCTGATGTCTGATGAGGTTATCAGGATTCCCAGGGTTTACTTGCCCATGGTGTTTGGTTTTTAAGATGCACATTCAAGCATTCCCTCCATTTTCCCTGTTTGGCTTTTTCTTATTAATGCATATAGATTGATGTATCCATGATGCTACTACATTGTATTACACATGACTACTCTCCTAATCTGTTGGTCTTGAAAAAATAATGTTTTAATTTGTGTAATGATTCCTTGGGAATTTCACATCTTCTACCCCAATCCCACTCATCTCCCTGTCCCTTTATATCCACCCTCTGCCCTTGCAACCTCCCCAAAAGAAAAAAATAAGATAAAGTCTTGTGGAAGCTGTGGTATGTCACAGTGTGTCCCTCAGTACACCCTTTTGTCCACGCATCTTTCCTTGCAAATGTTCGTTGCAGTGAGTCATAGGTCTGGTTTGAGGCCTCTGGCTTCTGCTACATTATCTATACTGGATCTTCACAGAGACCTGGATATCCCATTGTTGCCCTGTGTCATAGAAATCCTGAAGCTTTGGATCTGCAAGACCTGCCCCTACACATGCTCCAGAAATCATAGATGGGGTAGATGTTGGGTGGGCCAACTCAAAGCCCTGGATCTAGGCCTGGGAGGTAACTGACTTGATCAGCCCACCAGCTCACCTGTGTTCACATCTCTAGAGCAAACTTGCAGCCAGCAACCAATGCCAGATCTACTATGCTGCCCAGGTAAATTACAGGGTGACCAGTGAGGGGTGGGGACAGCTCTCCCACTCTCATGACCTTGGATTCCATCCACCCTCTTACCACAGGGAAAAACAAATGAAGGGACAACATATCCCTCACCCATGTCACCCTACAGCAGATGAGGGAAGGGGCCAGCTTTCCCAAGCTCATCCAAAGCCCTAAGACCAGGGTCAGCTCTACTGTGTTGCCCAATCAAAGGGTGGGGCTTAGTGCTTTAGGCAGCAGTCCAGAACAGGGACATCTGCATGGTCTTTGGTGGTAACAAGGGCCTAGGACATCAACACAGATCCCAGCTGCCATAGAACCGTGGACCCAGACATGGCCCCCAATAGCAGCCTAGACTCAGATGTCTCCATAGTCTCAGGTGGCAGTGCAGGCCACTCAGATCAGCATGCCTCCCCCCATGCCGCCCCCCAGCAACACAGCCCTCAGATATCCACATGGTCTCTTGTGGCAGCTCTAACAATGAACATCCACTCGGCTTTTGGTGGTAACTCCGGCCACATTGTGTAGTAGAACCAATTTAAGCTTGTCCTGACTAGCTTACAAATAAATGAGACACAGACTATGGTTATTTGATTTGGCTTTGACAGTTACTGGGTTAACTGTGCTGACATTGATAGAGTCAATGCTTGCTGTCAAGTGAGATCAGTATGTTATCCTGCCGACTACGCCAGCTGTCTTGAGCCCAGTCTGTTATCTGTCGTGAGCAGGTTGTGATAAGGGTTTAGGGTCCCCGTGGGGAGAGAAGCGACAGGTCCTCTCCACTCAGGAATCGTATACAGGATTGACTGTGAGATGGTCAGTTCCCCGAGAGGAGAGAGAGTACGCCAGAGACAGAGGTTTGATATTTAATTGCTCTTTAATAATGCACAGCAAACAATATATTATCACCAATGCTAAAGCTATTATAACAATGAGATATTGCCACATTTCCTATACGTTGCCTCTATCAATATCAATACAGTAAACACAAATAGTAAGTTGCTAATTACCGAAGAAATAAACATAGCAGTAAGTATATTATTATTCATGAGTTATACGGCCTGAGTCCTTACAACTGCAGCTTCCAACAGCTCAGGTCCAGAGGGTTCTTGACCATGAAGTTAGAGGCTTCAGTCTCTCGGCTGTCTCCTTGATGATCAGGTGCAGAGTGCTCGGTCTCTTCAGCTGCAGAGGAGGCCTGAACAGAGGATCACACTAGCCAGCCATGGCTACCAGTGTGATAAAGTGCTCCGGCCGGGGTCTCCTCTTTCATGCTTGAATTGGGGTTACTGCTGATGTACACTGAAGTCTGTGGGCTATGACTTCATTGCAGATGGGCTTTTAGTTATCATCATATTTTAAAACATGTCCAAACTTGTTTTCTGGACTTG
Source organism: Arvicanthis niloticus (assembly GCF_011762505.2). NCBI lineage: Eukaryota > Metazoa > Chordata > Mammalia > Rodentia > Muridae > Arvicanthis > Arvicanthis niloticus. The sequence continues at coordinate 82,062,553 of NC_047661.1, forward strand.
TCCAGACTTGTTTTCTTTCCTTATTACAATACAGAGTCAACTCTGTTAAGGACCTGCTCCTTACACTGGGGGGTCACCCCTAATAGACTTTTCTAACTGCTAGCCTGGCTACCTACCTCCCCAGTGATGTTCCCCAAATACTTGCTGTTAATCCTGGCCATGTGCTCATAATCCATCTCCTCTCATGGAGTCTGCTCTCTCTCCTCTCGCTTCTCCACCCCCAATCCAGGTAAAACTCATCTACCTTTTATCCCTCCAGCAACTGTAGCCAATTTTATTTAACCAGTAGATTTAAATCAAAGAACAAAGTTTACACAACAAAAGCTTCTAACTGTGAGAAGTCACTCCTAGCCCTAGACCTTCTGGTACCAAATTTAGCATTACGCTAAACTCTGGTATGCTGTTAATCCCAGCATTTAAGAGACAGTGGCATGCGGGGCAGTGGTGCACGCCTTTAGTCCCAGCACTTGGGAGGCAGAGGCAGGTGGATTTCTGAGTTTGAGGCCAGCCTGGTTTACAGAGTGAGCTCTAGGACAGCCAGGGCTACACAGAGAAACCCTGTCTCGAAAAACCAAAAAAAAAAAAAAAGAATTTAGCATTACAATACACAGCAGCAGATCACGCCTCAACAATTCCTTTTTTTTTTTTTTCCTAAATACAAAAGCTCTTTCTCTTATAGTAATAAACTGGAAAGCTGGTCAGCCATTAAAGGCTAAGCTCATAACCAAAATAAACAATATACAGTATGAAGAATTATGAAATTATTATAAAAATTATTAGATAAGAGTTACATTCAAGACTGGGCAGTGGTGGCCCACGCCTTGAATCCCAGCGCTTGAGAGGCTAAGGCAGGCAGATTTCTGAGTTCGAGGCCAGCCTGGTCTACAGAGTGAGTTCCAGGACAGTCAGGGCTACACAGAGAAACCCTGTCTTAAAAAAACAGAAAAAAAAAAAAGTTACATTCAAAAAGGCCAGTTTGTATTTGGCAACTCAGAAGAAAGTATCCTATTATCTATCCTATCCTGATGAGTTCAGAGTTCTGTGTCTAAATCAATTTCTAGCCTAACTTGAATTACCCATCCTAAAGATGCCTTCTTAGACCTAGAATATCTTCTTAAATCCTACATAACATAAGTTTATAATAAGAATATAACTATCTAGTCTTCAACCCCATCAGAGACACAAGAAGGAATAATTACTATCCGAGTATGAAGGAGGTGCAGGACATAACTTCCAAAAATTATAAAAATGACAGAGACAGCTGACCACCTGGACAGTCCCCAGTATTCTCTATGACACTGGAGCATCTATCTTCAGCCTTCTGGCCCAGAATATCTGACAAACCTTATGTTGACTATCCTGCATTCATTTGTCCTTTCTGGACAGCATTCTATCTGCAGATAAAATCAGGGCTTTCGTGCGTGTGCTGTGGCGAGCTTGCCACAGTTCAGACAACTCCAGATGGAGGTCTTCCCGTGCTCATTCTCTTCTTCCAAGTTGAGTGGAGTGCTGCCAGGAGCTGGCATGTCTCAATGTCAAAAGAGATCTTAAATTAATGAAATGATGTTTAAATGCTATATTGTGAGTCTCTGAGATGTTTGAAGACTATTGATCTATTCATAGCATATCTGAACAAGCAAACGTTGCCTCCAGGTACCTATTATCTCCTCAACCTAAGATGTATATCTTTGACAACCCAGACAAGAATCTAACATGACCATGAGTTTGATTGACTAACTTGCATTACTTAATTATCTTAACAGTTTTTAATAGCAGCTATTAAAAGGACTGGGACTAAACCTTGTATTTTTAAATGAGTGGCATAGGCACAATGCCTATCTTAGAGTTAAAACATACATAATTATTCTTAACAAAATTAATCTTAAATTTTGTATCAATATACAAAGATTTATACCAATGAAAACCTTAAACCTGTATTAATATACAAAATTCTGTATCAGTGTAACAAAATATAACCTAAATTCTGCATCAAAATATAAAGATCTCTACAAAATAAGATTATGGCTATAAAATGTTTTTTGGTTTAAGAGTAGATTCAAGCCTGGCAGTGGTGGTGCACGCCTTTAGTCCCAGCACTTGGGAGGCAGAGACAGGCAGATTTCTGAGTTTGAGGCCAGCCTGGTCTACAGAGTGAGTTCCAGGACAGCCAGGGATACACAGAGAAACCCTGTCTCGAAAAACAAAAACAAAAAAAAAAAAGAGTAGATTCAATAATCTACCCCTATTTGTCTAATTTCTTATACTTCTATATCCCCCTTTTTTTCTTCTTAACCCCCTTCCCTTTATCTAAGAGAGAAAGAGAAAAGGAAAGATAGAAATCCCTGAGTCTAAGCTCCCTATTTAGTCTCCTCCCTGTCCGAGACCAGAATTATTTGTAAATCATCCCTGAAAATGGCAACATATGTATAATTTATAAAATGACCAAAACCATTCACCACAACCTAAGGGCCTGGGATAACAGAACCCAGAGTGGTCAGAGGAGGGTGTTGGATCCCTTGGGACTAGAGTTACAGACCCTCATGAGCTTCCATGTGGGTGCTAGGAATTGAATCTAGGTGCTCAGGAAGAGCAGCCAGTGCTCTTAATCGTTGAGTAGTCTCTAACCCTGGCTTTTTTATTCTTCGAGACAGAGCCTCACAGCCCAGGTTGGCCTTGTCCTTTCAATGTATTTCAGGCTGGTCTTAACCTCATAATCCTCCTGCCTCAGCCACTCAAATACTGAGATTACAGTGGTGTGCCACAGTCCTACCCCCTACCCTGCAATCTTAAACTACTTCATTATGAGTGGAATTTTCAAAATGTATCAAATTTATAACTAAAAAGAAAAAGTGCTGCAAAGATGATTAAGTGGGTGGAGGTGCTTGTCCAAAAGTTGTCCTCCAAACTATACACAGACACGCACATACAGACATATTAAAATGATAAATCTTTAAAAATAAAAAGAGGGCTAGAGAGAGGGCTTGGAGATTAAGAGAACTGGATGCTTGTTTAGAGGATCCGGGCTCCAGTCCCAGCACCCACAGAGACTTGCAACTAACTCCAGTCCAAAGACATCAAAGACCCTCTTCTTGCCTCCATAGGTTCTGTTCATATGTGGCAAACAGAAGCAGATGTAGGCAAAACACCTACAGACATAATATAAAAATAAAACCTAAAAAAGTTTACTGAAATAAATAAAAAAGATTCAGAAGAATCACTTTATCAGGAAACATTCAGAAAATATTTGTCTATTTTGCATAATTTTGGCTTCCTATATACATAAGGATGACACATAATAAAAATCTATATATAGACATGTTTAAATGACCTGCTTAATAAATTTTTTTAAATTGTAGCTAGGTTTGAGATATGACTCTAGTCCCAGGTACTTGGGGATAAAAATCTACAGGGTTTCTCTGTGAACCCCTGGCTGTCCTGGAACTCACTGTGTAGACCAAACTGGCCTCACACTCAGAGATGTGCCTGTCTCTGCCCCCCAAGAACTGGGATGAAAGGTGTGCACCACCAAGCTCAAATTTATGTCTAAATGTGTTTAGATGACCTGTTTAATAAATAATATATTTTAAGTTGTGGCTGGGTTTGCTACAATGACTGTAGTCCTAGATACTTGGGAAGCTTAGTCCAGACAGTCATGGAGATCACAAACTCAAGGTCACCCTGGGCCATGAAGAAAGACTTTGCCTCAAAGATAAGAAGCAGGGGGCTAGAGCAATGATTAAAAGCACACACTGCTCTTGTAGAGGACCCAGTTTCAGTTCCCAGCACCCTTACTGTCTTAATCAGTGTCCTATTGCTGTGAAGAGACACCGTGACCAAGGCAACTCTTATACAAGAAAGCATTTAATTGTCATCATGGCAGGAAGCATGGCAGCACACGGGTAGACATAGTGCTGGAGAAGTAGCTGAGAGTTCTACATCTGGATCTGTCAAGTTGCACTATTCTTTAATGAGCAAGCATTCAAATATATAAGCCTATGGGAACTATTCCTATTCAAACTACCAGCATCTCGCGTGTATGCGCGCGCGCGCGCACACACACACACACACACACACACACACACACACACACACACGGATGGGGGTGGCTTAAACCTGCATGTAGCTCCAGCTCCAGTTCCAGTGGGTCCAGTGCCCTCTGCTGGCTTTCACAAGCACCTGCAAACATGTAGTTCATATAAACTCATAGAGGCACATAAATACAAAAATAAGCAAAAAATTCTTTAAAAAATAAGAAAGAGCTGGGCAGTGGTGGCGCTCGACTTTAATTCCAGCACTTGGGAGGCAGAGGCAGGTGGATTTCTGAGTTCGAGGCCAGCCTGGTCTACAGAATGAGTTCCAGGACAGCCAAGGCTACACAGAGAAACCCTGTCTCGAAAAACCAAAAAAAACAAAACAAAAAACTAAACAAAACTAAACAAACAAACAAAAAAAAAAACTGGAGAGATAGCTCAGTAGTTAAGAGCATCATTTGTAGAGGACTCAGGTTCAGTTTCTAGCACCCACATGGTGGCTCACAACCATCTGTAACTCCAGTTTCAGATTAAAGGCACATTCCTTTAATCTCAGCACTGGGAGGAAGAGGCAGGCAAATCTCTGACAGTACAAGGTCAATCATACAAATAATATATGTATATAAAAATTCAAGACTGGCAAGGTAGCACACCCCTGTAAGGCCAGCACTCAGGAAGCTGATGAAATAAGGTCATGAGTTTGACACTCACCTGGGCTACATAGTAAAACAAAACCAAAATAATCCAGAAAAGTATCATGTCATATTAAAAACTGGCAACATCTTTCTTCCTTCCTTCCTTCCTTCCTTCCTTCCTTCCTTCCTTCCTTCCTTTCTTTCTTTTTCTTTTTTTGAAACAGAGTTTCTCTGTGTAGCCCTGGTTGTCACTCTGTAGACCAGAGCGCACACCTTTCCCAGTACTTGAGAAGCAGGCAGGCAGTTCTCTGAGTTCTAGACCAGATGGGGCATAGATCATGTAGAGCCCATAGACCATTGAAAAAGAGTTTGCAGTTTATTCTAAATATAGCTGACTTTTGTCAGGAGCTAAGATGAGCTAAATTAAAAATGCTAGGGCTAGATGTGGTGGTGCAGGCCTTTAACCCCAGCACTCCAGACGCAGACACACACACACACACACACACACACACACACACACACACACACACCACAAGACAGACAAGTAAATGTGGTTTGCCCCATGCTCTCCTCATGTTCCCTGGCTCTCTGTGCTATCATCTCACAGTGACTGCTTAAAACTGCCATCAGTTTTGTACATTCACATAACCCTTCCTCTAAGTCCAGTGCTGGGTTTTTTCCCCATTCTTTCTCCTACACTATTACTTACATTATAATTTTTGTTCTTTGAGACAGAACCTCATTTTGTAGCCCTGGGATCTTTGTTGCCTGAGCTGGCCTTGAATGCCAGATTCTTCCTGCCTTAGCTTTTCAACTGTTAGGGTGACAGGCTGATATTTTCTTAAGAGTGTTATTATATTATTATTAATATGATTTGTAATTGATAGGTTAAGGAATAAAAATATTTGGATTGTAGTGTTCTAGGACAAAATTATAATTATTACATCAATCTTATTTTTGTTTTATCTTGTTTCACAATGCAGCCCAGGCTGGCCTGTAAGCCAGGCTGACTTTGAACTCACAGAGACCTACATGCCACTGCCTCTTGTTTTGTTTTGTTTTGTTTTGTTTTGTTTTGTTTTGTTTTGTTTCTAGACAGGGTTTTTCCGTGTAGCCCTGGCTGTCCTGGAACTCACTCTGTAGACCAGGCTGGCCTCAAACTCAGAAATCCATCTGCCTCTGCCTCCCAAGTGCTGGGATTAAAGGTGTGCGCCACCACTGCCCCGCATGCCACTGTCTCTTAAATGCTGGGATTAACAGCATACCAGAGTTTTGGTTTTGCTTATTTTGAAACAGATTCTCCGTGGCTCAGCCTGGTCTCAAACTCATTATGAAACTGAAGATGTCCTTGAATTCCTGATCCTCCTGCTTCAACCTCCCTAGTGGTAGGATTACAGATGTGTACCACCACCCTCAGGCTCAGTTGGTTGAGTGGAAATTTTGCTCTGGTATGTGTTTCTGCTCTGACACCATGGGTGTGGATCTCTCTCCTGTCCTCTATACCCATAGTTTCACAAAAAAACAAAAAAACAAAAAAACAAAAAAACAACCAACCAAACAAATAAAATCCTCACTTTTTAACTTTCCCACGTAAGAACAGTATAATGTCAGAACAAAACAGTTCTTAAAATGTTGAGTAAATTTAAATTCATGTAAAATAAATAAATAATAAAAATAAATAAATAATAAAATGATTCCCCACTGGCCCAATTTTTTCATTTGATGGAATACTGACAAAACAAACAAACAAACAAAAAGACACATGTGTTCCATTACTCAAAACCTCCAAAAAACAGGCATGATGGTATTCACCTTTAATCACAGCACCTGGAGGCAGAAGCGGGTAGATTTTTAAATTTGAAGTCAGACTGTTCTAGGTCAGCCAGAGCTACACAAACACCTGTCTCAAAACAAACAAATAAACAAACAAATGACAACAACAATGACAAACTGTCTATAGGGGTTGAATAAATGGCTCAGCAGTTCAAAGAACTTGCTGGACTCAGGTTCTACCTACACGGGTCTGTAATTCTAGTTTCAGGGAATATGACCCACCTTCTAGCCCTCTTTGGGCAGCAAGCATGTGCCAGCTCACAACCATCTCTAATTCCAGTTCCAGTGGATTCAGTACCCTCTTCTTAAAATAATAGGTACTGCTACTTACCAGTCATAATTATAAAAAGAATGAATTATTTTTCAAATTGTATTCAGTAGGTTTTCCAACACAATATAGGCCAGATTAGACCAGGTTAAAAGAAGATAAAGGTAGGTTTGTCAGATGCTGCTTCCAGGAGGGTTCACTGGTCCCGAAGAATGGGGACATGAAAATCAAGCACACAGCTACAGCAAGGAAGTTTTATAGCTTAGTTGAGAGGTGATGCTGTGTCAGCAAGGATCTGGGATTGTGCCCATATATGGTCAAAAGCTGAACCCCTGGTTGCCTGAAAGAAATGCAGAGAGGTTGAGGGAAGGAGAGCAGGTGTGGTTTCCCAGCTTGTGCAGGGGTGAGCAAGGGTTCCAACCAAATAATATTCTTCTGTTCTCTTCTGTTCTCTCTCTCTCTCTCTCTCTCTCTCTCTCTCTCTCTCTCTCTCTCTCTCTCTCTCTCTCTGTTTTTGAGATAGTCTTATTCTGTAGAAGCCGAGACTGTCCTGGAACTTAATATGTAGCCCAGGCTATGTGCTTGGGCCTAGTGTAACTGGCATGCCTGAGCCTTTCTAGATTTGTGCCATGGTCTTTTGTTACAGATTCCACCCCGCATAGACACATGCATCTTTTGAGATATGGTATTGTTCTGTGACTCAGTTCTAGCCTTGAACTCATATTCCTCTTGCCTCAGGAGCTTAGATTTATGCCTCTAGGTTTGGAAGTACTTATATCTATGTTAAATATGAATTGATAAAGGAATTGGGGCATGCCCAGAATAAGGCGAGGTGACCATATAAGGCTTCAAGGCTCCTGTAATTCTAGATATCACGTTTTTATCTGCATGAATTATGTCAATAGAACACAGTGACACTATTCTGTTTTACATTTCCCTTTGCTGTGATATTTCTGAATATGTCCTTCTAGACCTAATTCTACTTTTAGTCCAGTTCCACATGATCTTGCTTCTAGTACAAGAGCCCAAGGCTGTTCTTGGATAAGAATTCCTTAGCTCAGTGTGTGGCCAGGGAATGGAGAAAATATCTGTACTTAAGAAATCAGCAACTAGCCGGGCGGTGGTGGCACACGCCTTTAATCCCAGCACTTGGGAGGCAGAGGCAGGCGGATTTCTGAGTTCGAGGCCAGCCTGGTCTACAGAGTGAGTTCCAGGACAGCCAGGGCTACACAGAGAAACCCTGTCTCTAAAAAAAAAAAAACAAAAAAAAAAAAATCAGCAACTAAAACAAAACTGCTATTTTCAAATGTTTACATTCTATATGTCTCTTGAGTTTAAATAATTGTGTGTGTGTGTGTGAGAGAGAGAGAGAGAGAGAGAGAGAGAGAGAGAGAGAGAGAGAAAGAGAGACAGAGACAGAGAGAGAGAGAGAGACACACACACACACAGAGACAGAGATGGGGAGAGTCTCCTGTACCCTTAGGCTGGCTTGAAATTGGTTATGCAGCCTTGAACTCTGAGCCTGTCTCTGGAGTGCTGGGATTATAAGCATTCACCAATTTCTAATGCTTTCTCTGCTATCCAAAGAATAGCTGTCCAGTGCAAGTCATTCAAGCCTTTCAAACTTGTCTAGGCCAGGCACTGTCAGGAACCATGGATGCAAAATCAGTGTCAGCAGTCCAGTCCTGAAGTCACTAGCTGGTGTAAACTAATACTAGAGTGAGCTACAAGTGTGATGCAAGTGTCTGTGCTTAGGAAAGTACAGGAAGACCTCAGAGAGGAGGGCACTGAGGAGGCATGGATGACTGGGCCAACAGCAAGAGGTGGAAAGGAAACATTCCAACACAAAGAGAATACTACTTCCTCTTATAATTCAAGATGATTTTCTCATAGCTGGAGATTATCTGTTCTAATACTGTGCATCTGTCCTTTGTTGCACTAACACATTTATATTTGTTTTGTGATTATTTAATGATGTTAAGAGAGTTCCCTGAGAATAGGATCATATCCATTTTTCTTTTTCCTTTCTGTCTTCATCTTTGTGTGAACCTAGGAGCATGAAGCTACATCACCAACCCTTCTTTTCTTGTTTTTATAAAGAATCACAGTCAATTTATTAAGAAAGATATGTTTCCATTAGGGGAAGCTGAGTGGAGCAAAGAGAGTAGTTAACAATTCAAGCACTCTCTTATTTTTAATTTAGTTTTTCAGAAAGGTTCTCTCTTCATAGCCCTGGCTATTCTGAAATGCATTATGTAGGCTCCACCTGCCACTGCCTGCTGAGTTTGAGAGTAAAGAGGTATATTACTATGCTGGGCTCCTTGTCTGTCTGTCTGTCTGTCTGTCTTTTTATTTTGAGGCAAGTTCTCACTAAGTTGTCCATACTTATCTCACACTTTCCCATACTTCTACCTCAGCCTTCCAAGTAGCTAGGATTACAAGCATAAGCCACAGAGCCTAGCATCCAGTTTTCTTTATTAAGGTAAACATCCCCAAAGTTGAATAAAGTGTAAAGAAGTGTACTATTTTTCTTTTTCCACTGAAGGTTCGATAATTTTCATCGATATTAATTATGGTAGATAAATAGGAAAACGAAGTTTATTTGATGCATAGGATCTGGGAGCTACATAGAAAAAGATAGTTGATGCTGGCATACTATCTTTATTGCTCCTCCTATGTAAATATTACATACTATCTAACAATACACAAAGGAAGAGTGCACTGGGCCATCAGGGAGGGAATGGTGGCAACATATACCACGAATAAACAAGAGAACTAAATAGTAGAAATCAAAGGTTATGTCTTAGGGCAGACTTGATAGATCAGGTCTGTGATCCCAGCACTTGAGTAGCTGAGGCAGGAGGTTTATGACACACTCTGCACAAGTATGGGCTACTCTTAGAGACTCTCAAAAAAGGACCAAAAAAAAAATGGAAGGGAAGAAGGAAGAGCGTGAGGAGGGAAAGGGCTGTGTGTTACTACACAGGTGAAGATTCCCAAATCCAAGGCCTTGGAATCTCTGTCCAGACCAAGTGTCAATCTTCAATCTCTTTGTCCTCTGGAAAGATCTTTCTTGGATTGAAAAAGGGAAGCTAAGAAGAGAAAAGTGAACTGGGAAGGATAGGATACCCCTTTAATCTTAGATGTGGGAGACAAAGCCGGGTAGATCTTTGTGGTTTTTAAACCAGCATAGTCTACATGGGAAGTTCTGGGTTCAACAAGGCCACACTTTCTAATAGTGCAACTCCCCGGGAGTTTATGGCAGAACCACTTTCTTGCAAACTACCACATTCCAGTCCCTGGCTCCCAAAGGCTTGCAGCCATATGATAATGCAGAAATGCATTCAGTCCAATTTCAAAAGCCCCCGTAGTCGGTGAGGAGTAGTAGTACATGAAAGTAGGTGGATTTTTGTGAGTTGAAGGTCAGCTTTGTCTACAAAGTGAGTTCCAGGACAGCTAGGGCTGTTCCACAGAGAAAAACCCTGTTTCAAAAAAACAAAAGTCCCCATAGTCTCTAACAATCTCAAATTTGTTTAAAAGTCCAAAGTTCTCTTCTGAAATTCGTGCAATCTCTTAACTGTAATCCCCAAAGCAAGACTGAGAACCAGCTTACAAACTCCGAACTTCATCTCCATGTCTGATGTCAGAGCTCTTTCAGCTTTGTTGACTGCAACACACTCTCTCAGCAGGTAGCCCATGGTTCTGACATTCCCAACTTTGGGGTCTCCAATACACACACAGAGACTGGGGGACAACATTCATATTTGTTGCTTATTTTATTACTGTACATGTAATTTTCCCCCTTAGAGCCCTACCTATGTTTACAGAGGTCTGCAATTTCTCTGAATAGCCAACTCAAATTATGCATAAGAAGTACATTTGGCAGGTTGTGGTGGCACACCCCTTTAATCCTAGGACTGGAGAAGCAGAGGAAGGGGAATCTCCTGAATTCTAGGCCAACTAGATCTACACAGCAAGTTCTGGGTGAGCCAGGACCATACAGTGAGTCCCAGTCTCCCTGACGAGGAAAGCACATTTGGGTGAGAACGTTCTACTCTCCCACAAAAGCTGGAAGTAGATGGGAGTGTTCTGGGGCGGGGGGGGGGGGGGGGGGTTGTTAGCTTTTACCCAAAATGGTTAAGAGGGCCACTGAAGTTGGGCATGTAGTCCACACTTTTTAATCCCAGCAGGTAGAAGCAGGCAGATTTCTGTGAGTTCTGGGACATCATGCACTACTTATTGAGTTTCAGGACAACCAAGGTTACGTAGACCCTGTCTCAAAAAACAAACGAAAATAAAAAACCAACAAGAAACTCAGTGAGCCTGCAGTAATAGTCAGATTTAAGCATCACACTCCTCTACTTCAGTCGGAGGAATCATCCTTTTACCCTGATTTCAGCCTTTTAAATATTATTCAGACTGACACACTACAAATATCTTCTGGTAACTGAAAAAGACAGTTAAAGTGGTTTGGGGAATTTTATTGATTATACAACCTCGCTTATTTTTTTGTCGCAAGCAATGTAGTTTCTGGAAGACAAAAGGTCTCAGGATTTACAAATTACTTTGTTAAAAAACTTTTCTCTAAACCAATACAATCTATTCTAATGTAGGAAACAGGAGAAAGACTGTCCCGTGACTAAAGAGAAACTGCGGTTTGAGGACTCCCGGATTATTGCTGAGGAAAGTGAACTCTTTTTTTCACGACATTCCCGGATCTGCCCTCAGAATTGTTCCTACTTAAGGTTTACTCAAGCCTCGTTGGCGAAAGCATTCAGGCTCGCGAAGACCGGAGACGCCTAAAATTACTCTCCGCTCCGCCCCTAGCGTCGCAGCAGAGTCAGTAAACGCCGAGATTGCTTCTGGCAATCCTCAGGGGCGAGAGTATAAAAAACCACAGTCACCATCTTGCGTGTGGATAAACGCAGGTCACTGGTTGGCGTCACGCAGCCCTTGCGCGCAAGCGTACTAAAAGCACGCCGCCCCCCCCCCAACACCAACACCTTCCCGTGCACGCGCTCGGAGCCTGCAACTCTCGCGAGAGAAGCGAGATTTATTCCTACGTACCGGGCCGTGCTGCTTATGGCGGCGCTGGAGAGGGGGCGCTGAGCTGTTGGGGTGAGTACGACCTCAGTGTTAAATTGGGGGTAGCAACAAGCCAGGCTAAAGACAGGTGAGGAGACTCAGATTAACGGGAGGGACTTTTGAGTGTCAGAGTGGGCACTCCTAGAATTCCGGATGGAGGAGAGCTCCTTGTGAGTTCCTATTGCAGGCTTCCTTTTTCGCCCCGGATTCGACCGTCTCGGCCTCAGGGCAGGCCGCGGAGCCTTAGTGAGGAGTTGAGGCCAGGTGGTGCGTTTAGTGGTGGTGTTGGTGTTGGTGTTGGTGACTGAAGTTGGGGGAGGGAGCGAAAATGGAGGTTCCGACCGCAGCCAAGATGGAGGCAGAGGGTGCGGGGCCCGGGCGCGAAGGCTGCCGGGAGCTGTAGTATGTCATCTCCCCCCTCTGCTGCTTGGCGGGGGGAAAGGGAACTACAAGTCCCGGCGGGAGGGGTGAGGGGGTAGTGGCGCGGTCCTTTGTGTGCAGCTGGAAGAGGCCGGGGAGAAGGGCCTATTCTTTTTTCGGGACCTTGTTTTCTTGGCCGTCACTGGCTTTGGGGATACGACTACGACTACCAGAGCGCAGTGCGGCAGTGGCGCCTTCTTTGTGTGTGGGTCGAGACCCTGTTCCATCTAGGGAAAGTGCTTAGGGACACCTCTGTTTCCTTAGCCGTGTATCTGGCCCTAGCGCGGCGGCATTGACACCTTTACTCACAGTCACTTACGGCTGGGTCTCCACACCTAACTGCCCCATGACATTTGAAAAGGGAGTCGGGCCCCATTCTAGGCACGCATCTCCCACCTTTCTGCCTGGGGTAAATGGCATGCGTTAGGAGAGTTCTTACGTGGTGCAAGCTCTGGCCTACATTGTGCAATGAATGGCTTGGCTTTGTCATGTATCCAGTGTTAGAGCCCCAGTCGGAGAGCAGATGGGATTATTTTACCATCTAATCTTTCAACAATACGAAATCTTAGTGGTACGGTTCTTTTGCTTTAAAGAGTTAACCTTAGAAACACCTTTGTGGCTGGTCTCCAACTTGACTCACAGGTGAGCTGGGAGTACTCCTTAACACTTCCACTGCAGAACACAATCTGAAATTATTAAGCCACTTAGTTTCCTTGTTCTGCAACTAAAATGAGCAGGATAGTGCTGTTTAGGCAGTTGAGGGGGGCAGGCAGAAAGGAACTAAGAATGCTTAAAGGTCATAGTTGAGTTTGGACAGTTACATTATGTTAAATTGCTGTGAACTTGTAGTTCACAAAACTACCAGGTTTGTTTTTCTTCTTTTATTGGTTATGGCCTTAAACTAGGTTAGCCTTGAACTGGCTGTACAGCCTCCACCTCGACTGCTTGCTTGCTCTAACCTACTTTTTAAAAAAAGTAAGTTCCAAATTATAAGTCATTAATTCAAGCTACCAAAATGCTCAGTCTGCCTTCCCTCACCCCTCCTTCCTTTTACTTTTTTGAGATAGGGTCTTACTGGGTAGCCTTGTCTGGCCTTCGAACTGACTCTGGACCAGGCTGGCCTTGAAGTTACCGAGATCTGCTTGACCTCGCCTCCCAAGTGCAGGATTAAAGGCGTGTACTACCATCATGCCTGTTGATCATCTTCATTTTTAGGTACTAGAAGGCAAACTCATTACTAAATTGACAGGCAATATAATTATTAATGTGGATAAGAAGCAGATTGTGTACATAAGCAGCCAAACAGCCATAAGTATATAAGTTATAAAATTTAGGCAGTAGGTGCCCATGCCTTCTTTAGTCCCATCACTGCAAACCTAGCACTCCCGAGGAAAAGGCAGATTGATCAAGAGTTCAAGGCCAACTTGATCTGCAGAGCTAGACTACCAGGGCCACATTGAGAAACTTTGTATCAAAAAACAAAACCTTGGGTCCAATATTTATCTTTGTTTCTTTTTATTCTTAGACCTGAAATTGAAAGAGATGCTAGTAGTTTGATTTTGCAGCTGCTCTGGATGTTTACCATCATGATGAGTATTTATAGCAGCTGAGTTGAAAAGCAAAGTATTTGAAGCACAGAAGATAGGTTTTCTTTTTTCATAAAAATAAGTTCTGACTTAAGTGTAACCTTTAAAGGAATGATTGGAAATTGTGGTAAATTTCCAGCAAGTGAAAAATGTGAGCTGCTTTCTTTTTCCTTCACGCCCTCCCTTCGAGTAGCTCCTCAGTCATTCCATTTTTTATGTAGTATAAACCTTAGTTTTGACCTTTTTTGAAGTATATAGTTTAGTGGCATTAACTACATCCCTATGAGGGCTATACTTTTTTCAACAAGTTAGGTGATACATGGAAGTTCCTTTTAGATGAGTTTTTGAGTAGTAAAATATTAAGACTATGTTACAAAATCAAGTTGAAATGTTGACATTTTGTAAGACACAAAGAATTGTTGTATCTTTTGAAGCTTTTCTGAAAACAAAGGGAGAACCATTTTGAGAGCTTTTGCCCAAACTTTGTTTGAGCAGTTGGGAGGCTTAGAGTTGGAAGCCATCCTAGGCTACATAGGGAGACCTTGTTTCACAACACAAAACAAATTCAGGATTTTATACAGTGGTTACAACTATAAAAATTTAGTTAGTGGCAATAATTTATGTGGTGAAACTGCTGTGACTTGTGGTGTTTTTTGGGTTTTGAGGATAGATATATAAAGACAGATTATATAATATATATTTGTTTTTCAAGACAGGGTTTTTCTCTGTAGCCCTGGTTGTCCTGGAACTAGCTCTGTAGACCAGACTGGCCTTACTAACCTCAGAGATCCTCCTGCCTGCACCACTACTGCCTGGCATAACTTCTGTTTTGTTTTTCTTCTTGAATCCCATCATTCCAAGACAGAAGGTCTCACTGTAGACAAGTCTGGCCTCAATTCAGAGATCCACCTGTCTCTGTCTCCTGGGTGCTGGTCTTAAAGGTGTGTGCCACCACTATGATGGCACTTGTTTTTAAGTCCCTTTTACCCAAGCAGGATTTAGAAATTATCTTGCATTAGATGTTTTTCAATTGAATGTGGTAATACATAATTAAATACAAAACTTTAGAAATATTTAATGTCTTTTAATGCTAAGGTACAGCATTAATATAAAGTTGAAAATAAAGGTCTCTGCTCTTTCCCAGCATTGCACTGGTAAACTACCATTGGTTTAAAGCTACAGAAAATATATTGTATTTTTGTTTCTCCAACTTGGTAACTACGAGCTCCAGTGAGCAAGCAAGTCTTTAGTTGCTATTACCTCCTTTTATTAGTTGAAACCTTTGCCCAGTAAACTTACTGTTGCTTTAAAAGACATGCTTTTCCTTCTCAGTTGATGGCTTATTCTGCAGTGCTTTAGCCACTAAAGTAGGTGTGGCTACTAAACATTTAAAATGTAACTTGAGAACTGGGCCTGATGGTTCTTGTCTTTAATCCCAGCAGCTGGGAGACAGAGGCAGGTAGATCTCTGAGTTTGAGGTCAGCCTGGTCTACAGAAGGAGTTGTAGGACTATACAGAGAAACCCTGCCCAAGTTGTGGGAGTGGGGAATAAGTTGAACTGAAATATATTGTAACTATAAAAACACTAATTTCAAGGAGTGTCAGAACCTTGATTTATTTGGTCAGTTACATGTGTACATTTTCAGTAATTAAATTTGTTAAGTTTGTTTTGACAGTGTGATTTCTAGACACCTACCCCCTTGGTTTTTTTGAGACAGGGCTTTTCTGTATTGTCTTGGCTGTCCTGGAACTCTCACTGTAGACCAAGCTGCCCTCGAACTCATAGAAATCTGCCTGTCTTTGCTTCCTGAATGCTGAGATTAAAGGCATGTACCACCATGACCAGCAGGAAAGTTTAAACTAGAAATGTAGGTATACAAGTGTATGTGCTGGAGATAGAGCTTAGGAGTTTGACCGGTGTACTCAAAGTTCTGGGTTCAGTCCCCAGCCCAGCATAAAACTGAATATAGAGGCAAGCCCAGCAATCCCAACTCCAGCAGGGACAGTGTTAAAAGTTCAAGGTCATGTTGGACTACACAGTGTCTCAAAAAAATAAGACCTAGCATAGAATAGGTTTTTGTTGGAAAATAATTTCTTTAGCTTCCCACCCTAACTGTTGTGTTTAATAGCAGTTCCATGCTAGATACATAATTTTAAATGTCCCTAGTATCCAAGTCTCTAACAGGCCAGTCCAGTTGTTACTACTAAATATATATAAAAGGATAATTGCAGCAGGTTTTTTTAGTTCCCCTTAATAGATTATGACTTGTATTTTTATTTTATTTATTTATTTTGTTTAGTTTTTCAAAACAGGGTTTCTGTCCTGGAACTTGAGCTGTAGACAAGGCTGACCATGAACTCAGATCTGTCAACCTGACAAATTTACATTGTTAGTTATCTAAAGTTTGGGGGGGGGGGGTGGGTTGGTTGGTTTGATGGTTTGACGAGGTTTCTCTGCGTAGCCTTGGCTGTCCTTGAACTCTAGGTCAGGCTGGCCTCATTTGTCAGCCTATGTCTCCCAAGCGCTAAGATAAAGGAGTTCACCACCACAACCCAGCCTTATCTAAAGTTTATTATTAATCTTAGTTTCAGAAGAGGTGTAACTCAGTAGATCATTTGCCTAGCATGAATGAGATAGAGGGTTCAGCCCTCACCACCACAAAACACACAAAGGACGAAAACAGAAATGGTCAAAGCAAACATAGTTTGTGTCTATCACTTGTGCATATGGTGTATTTGAACTTAAGAACAGCTAATGCATCACAAATTTGAACTTCGAAGGCAAGAATTTTATTCATAATCACACATATTTCCTATTGGTGTTCAATGAAATTCTGGTAGTGGAGATTCTGACCAATTTGTTTGGGTCTTTGTTTTTCCTCTAAAAGGAAAGTGGTTTTTGCTTTATCTCATAAAATAACATAGTGGTTGATAATTAGGGATACTCTTTCTGTGGAACAGTGGGAGAAACAGTTGAGACTCTTGAATTGTTCTCTATTTAAAAAAAAAAATTGTGTATACAGCATTCTACCTGCTGTATGCCTGCATGTACCAGACCTCATTATAGATAGTTATGAACCACCATATGACTGCTTGGAATTGAACTCAGGACCTCTGGAAAAGCAGTCAGTGCTCTTAACCTCTGAGCTATCTCTCCAGCCCAATTGTTCTCTACTTTTAAAGTGTCTGGCTTTAGAAGGAATAAAAGGAGATGCATTTGTTTTTAGGAAGTTAGAGTCAACACCACTTAAATGTTATTGGAGTAGCTAGCCAATTTCATATAAATGCTTGACCAGTACCTACAAGTTTTTCAGACTTGATTTGGTTGAAAACTTTCAGTTACCTATAAAATCTCACAAATAAGATACTAATTCCTCGACTCAATTGTGCTTAATATATATTGCTAGGCCTCATTAGTATTCAAGATTGGCTTTATAATACTCTCGGATTGTAGATTGTAGGAGTCTTTGTTTACTTATTAGACAGTTATCAACATGATGTGTCAGCCCAGTTCAAATTTAAAGACGTTGGTTTTTTTTTTCCTTTCTTTCTTTCTTTCTTTTTTTTTTTTAAATAGACAATTTTTCTGTGTATCCCTGGCTGTCCTGGAATTTGTAGACCAGGCCGGCCTTGAACTCACAGAGAAACCCTTGCCTCTTTTTCCTGAGTGTTAAGATTAATGATGTGTACCACCAAACCCATCATTTTTAGCACTTTATTTTACATTACTTTATTATTTTATTTTGTTGGAGGTGGTTTGAGACAGGGGTTTCTAGCCCCGAGTGTCCTGGAACTTGCTTTGTAGACCATGCTGGCCTTGAGCTCACAGAGATCTGCCTGTCTCTGCCTCTCCAGTACTAGGAACAAAGACATGCTTCATCCAGCCCAGCCTTTGTTTTTTGAAACATGGTTACTCTATGTAGTTCTGGAATTGTGGGCATGTCCGACCACATCTAGGTCACCTTATAGTCATTCTTGTTTTCCTAATTATTGTGTATTTGATTATGAGTGCCAAGGTGCAGGGGTCAAGGTATGGAAGTCAGAAGACAACTTTGGATTTTTTTCCTGTCTACAGGGTCCCAAGAATTGAACTCAGGTTTTCAGGCTTGTGCACCAAAAAAATACCTTTTATTCAATAAGCCATCGTACCAGCTTGGCACCATTCTTGTTTGTGATGTTTTTCAAATGAAAATATTTATCTGTCAGCTTCTTTACCATTTTTCTTTTCATACAAAACAGTTGCCAAATGTAATGTGCATCTGTAGTACTAGCACCTTGGGGGGTGAGATTGTGGGAAAATTCTGTGTGCGGCCAAGAATTCAAGACCAGCCTGGGCAACATGGGAAAAACCTCATCTAGAATAATACATTGTTTTTACATTTATTTTCTTTGTACTTGAATTTATCAGTGTGCAAGTACACAGTTGTGTAGATGTCAGAGGATAGCTTGCCAAGTTGTCTCTCTTCCACCACATGGGTCCTGGGAATCTTGGTGGGAAAGTCTACATGCTGAACCATCTCAATGGCTTTTAACATTTTTTTTTATTGCATTTTATTTTGTGTGTGTATATGTGTGGGCACACAAATGTGCCATAGTGCTTGTACCCTAGTAGTCTGTCAGAAGACAGATTGCAGGAGCTCCTCTCTTATAATCTGGTTCCACTGCAGCAGTCCCAGTATCTTTCTTCCTACTGTTACTGACCTTCTCTTCTATCCAGGCTGACCTAGTCAGTTCCTCTGAAATCCACCACACTTGTTATGGTCCATCCATGCCAGAGATCTTGACTTGGGAAAAAAAAAATCCATGAGAGCCCATGCTTTTAATTCCAGCACTCAGGAGGCAGAGGCAGGTCGATCCCTGAGTTTGAGGCCAGCATGGTCTACAGAATTCCAAGACAGCTGGGACTACAAAGAGATACCCTGTCTTGCTCGAACTCACACACCAAAAAACCAAAACAAACAAACAAAAAAAACTGCCATGAGGGCCAACAAGATGGCACAGTGGGTAAAGGAATTGAGTTCAGTTGGCATCCATCCGTGCATTCATGCCACATATCTAACATTCACAATAAGATTTTAAAGGAGAAATCATATAATGCTACAACGTTCCTATTTTTAAAGAACTTAGAATTGAAAAGTTTGTAGTCGTTCAGGCTTGTCTTAGGTGATCTTTATGCACAGGATACTTAGTTGTTTACTCTTAGTTTTCCAGGTTCTGTTCAGATCCTCTTTGTTGTCCGTGTTTGCTGTATTGCTTTGCTGCTAGTACAGTGGTGAAAGGAGTGTGCCTATTGGTGTAATGTGTTAGCTGGGTGGTTAGCCTAGCAGCTGAATTTTGTGTTCTGTGTTCTACTTTTCTCCAGTGTAGCTTTCTGATCTAGATTGCAAACTCCAATGGGGAGTTACTTTGTTTTCCATAAAGTCAAACACACTGTTAGATGTCTGTAAGATGCTTGTGCTAGCTGGATATTATAACTTTGCAGGTGATGAGATTAGCAGGACTTTGGGATAATTTGGGGTCTTTGCTGAGGATGTAGGCCATCCTCATTTGAGCATTCAAGAGTGAATACTTTGAAGTAGCTGCATCACTGGGCAGTGATTCTAAGCTTCCCACCCTCTGACCCTGGTTCTCTAATAGCTAACTTTGTCTTTGTTTCTACCTCCAGTATGAAGTGTAACGGAACAGACTTTACCACCTGAAACTGCTGCTTCAAGTTCAGATCAGGCAAGGAACAGACCCGCAACAACCAACAACACCAAAGAAGAGTACACAAGTTGAAGACACAACACTTGATCTGAAACAAGAAGTTTGTGCCTACTCAACAGCTTTGAAAGAGCACTTCCCAACGCTGCTAGTAGTCTTTGTTTTCTTCAGTGCTGTACTGTGAGATTGCCCGGTGCAGCAGCAGTTGTATTCTTTATTAGCTTGGTAGATCATTTCCTCTCGCTCTCTTTTTTTTTTTTTTTTTTTTTTTTTTTTTTTTTTTTTTTATACTAGCAACTTTCATCCTTTGGAACTTGTGCTGAAAAAAAGAAGAGTCAGCAAATACTACTGAAAGTGCAATATTTGATTATCACTGCGAGGTAGGTTTGAATTTTCTTTGGTTAGGAATATATAAGCTAGACATGGTAATATATGAACGAATGGTTTACATGCTTACTGAATTGTTTGTTAGGCATTGCTAGTGCCAGAAGAGTATGGTAGTGAATAAAGTGTTCATAAATGTAAATTTAGAGGATTTTATTACAAAATATTACTGTTAAATATAGACTAAAAGAGAAGGTTCTCAGTGCTAAGAGTATAAGGAACAGGAGGCATCTGGACAAAGCATTTGTCAGGAGGAAAGGGTCTTCTAGAGTGCAGAAGTTCTCATTCTCTAGGAGGCTTGAGAGCACAGGACTGTAGTGAGCAGTTCAGTTACACACAGGCTAGAGAATACAGTTTTTGTGGGATGTCTTGAATAATTGGACAGAGAAGCTTTTTGGAGCCAACTTCTGAAGGATACAGTATATTAGCTCTGTTCTGTATTATGAGAGCCATTGGATGGTTATTAGAAGTTGTTATGGACTTTTTAAAAGGGAAGGTGGCTTGATTCATTGAAGATGAGAAAATCTGAAAGAGTGGACAGTCAAGACAAAGGTTGGTGAGCGGGCAGAAGTGGGGTTCTTATGGTAAAAGCATCTTGTAACAGATTCCGTGTGAAGCTAAGCCTGGGGGAAACAGCCTTAGTCCACCCAGTTGTCCAAACTAGGAAGAACGTTTGTCATTCACTGAAATAAGTTTGTGTCAGAGCTTTTTGAAATGGGGACTGCCGGGTGATAGTGACACACGCCTTTAATCCCAGCACTTGGGAGGCAGAGACAGGCAGATTTCTGAGTTCGAGGCCAGCCTGGTCTACAGAGTGAGTTCCAGGACAGCCAGGGCTACAGAGAGAAACCCTGTCTCGAAAAACCAAAAAAAAAAAAAAAAATGTTTTAGCTGGGCGGTAGTGGTGCACGCCTTTAATCCCAGCACTTGGGAGGCAGAGGCAGGTGGATTTCTGAGTTCGAGGACAGCCAGGGCTGCACAGAGAAACCCTGTGAAAAAAAAAGCTGCTGTTATGGAATGTTAGTTACTTGAGGGAATTAGAATTACAAAGAGCGATTTGTTTTCCTTTTAGTTTCTAGGTTTTCTAAAACATAAATCTTTGAATTGAGAATGGAATCCAAATCATTGGGTTATAGGTAATAAAGGAAATACTATGAAGAGAACATTAAAGAAAAGCAGCACAAACACATAGGAAAGGAACACAAAGGAAAATGATTTCAGAAGGTTGACAACCATTTTTAAAATGTTGCAGATGAAATTGAATGGAAATGGAAACAGTTTGTCTTATTCATTTCAAGAAGCACACAGTCTGTTGTGGAGGAGCACTTTGTTTTTCTTTTGTGTGTATGAGTGTGTGCCTGAGTGTATATTTGTGCACCATGTGCTGGCACGATCCTTCAGAGGCCAGAAGAGGCATTGAATCCCCTGGAACTTGAGTTAGAAAGATGTTACTAAAGTACCATGTGAGTGCTGGGAACTGAACCTGGGTTCTTAGCAAGACCAGCAAGTGCTCTTAGCCACCCATTTTGTTTCTTTTCTTTTCTTTGTTTTGTTGTGGGTTTGTTTTTGTTTTGTTTGGTTTTTTGGGGTTTTTTGTTGTTGTTGTTGTTGTTTTGGTTTTTTTTTTTTTTTTTTTTTTTTTTTTTTTTGGTTTTTCAAGACAGGGTTTCTCTGTGTAGCCCTGGCTGTCCTGGAACTCACTCTGTAGACCAGGCTGGCCTCGAACTCAGAAATCCGCCTGCCTCTGCCTCCCAAGTGCTGGGATTAAAGGCGTGCGCCACCACGCCCGGCTGTTTTGTTTTGTTTTTGTTTTGACACAAGGGTTTCTCTATTTAGCTTTGACTGTCCTGAAACTTTGTCTCTAGACCAGGCTAGCCTCAAACTCAGAGATCCACCTGCCTTTGCCTACTAAGTGCTGGGATAAAAAGCTTGTACCACCACTGCCACTGCTTGGCTCCCATTTTGTTTCTTTTTTCTTTTAAGATTTTTTTTTTTCTGTATATGAGTACACTAGCTATTTTCAAACACACTAGATGAGATCATTACAGATGGTTGTGAGTCACCAAGTGGTTGCAGGGAATTGAACTCATGACCTCTGGAAGGGTAGTCAGTGCTCTTAACCTCTGAGCCATCTCTCCAGCCCCTGTATTGTTTGATAACTATTCTTAGTGATAAATTTATCTCCAGAACTGATTTTAAGATAATTGTTCTAGCATATATTTGTCTTTTTCTTCCTGGTCCGATTTTAAAGAGTAAGTTTGTAGGCTATTGCTCCTTCTTTTGGGCAAGATGGAGATACCTACCACAAACTAAAGCTGCTTATAAATTAAAGGAAAAGACTGGGGAAATGCTTGTGCTTCTAGCCCCAATTTCTTGGGCTGAGAGGCAACACCTGAGGCCACAGCTTGAAGACAATATGAGTAACAGCAAGACTGTATCTAAGGATGCAAGGTGGTTGTGTGAAAGACTTAAGTTTTCCATATTCCCATTTTATTTCACTGATAGGAATTATGGAGATGGATATAGAATAGAAATTTCATTTGCTACAGCTCTATCTAATCTTTGTATTTTGAATATTGCTATATGAAAAGTTTTCAATATATAAGATTAATATACCCTGTGTACTCCTCACTATCTGAAAAGTGGGTTATATGCACACAGTTGTAAACCATACAATTGAAGTAGAAGATCTTGGCTATAAGGCCCATGTTCTAATATTCTGATTGTAAAGTTGTAAAATGCTTAAATGACGGAAGTTTCCTATTAAGGAAGCATTTGATAATGTAATAGAATCCCTGGGTGGTGTTAGTTTGTTTTACTTTTTAGGTTAGCATACAAAGAAGCAATGGGTTTCATTATTCATTTCTATTTGTGTATGTGGTTATAGTTTGGAAACTCTGGTTTTAAAGGGGGTTATATTTATAAAAGTAGTACATAGATGAGAATGAATAAATATAGACGGACAGCAAGAAACAAAAGCTTGGGAAGAGATTTGGGGCATGTGAAAGTACACATGAATTAGTTTGAGTTGTTTAATTAAAACAGTCTAAAGATGACAAAAGAAAAATATAGGAAATCCTAAGGGTTTTTTTTTTTTGAAGATAATTTTTTTCAAGTTTATAGCAGTAATATCGAGAGAAAACTGGAGCTTTTAATGGATGACAGGATAACTTGCTAACTACAAGGGACATGACAATAAAATAAATGGAGACTCGTGTTCTGAAACTGCAGGCACTGTTCCCAAAGTCAGCACAGCAGTGTAACTTATTCTCCACAAAAACTCCAGGAACCAGTGAATTTAACAGACTGATTTTTAGGAAGGTCTCCAGGTATATGTCCCAGTTGTGCCTTTCTTTTTCTTTCTTTTTTTTTTTTTTAACTGTAATAATAAGCAGTTGTGCTAAATAGATACTTAATCCAAGTTTTTTATGTGAAGGACACCTTGAACTATCCCAACATCCGATATGGGTATGAATTTAGAACAATAAAAGACTAAAAGTTTTTAACAATTTAAGCTTGATCTCTGCAAATTGAAATAGGTTAACCAACAAAGGGCGCTTAAGGGAGATGAAGTGATGGCTTAGAAATTAAGGCTGTTCACAGCTACTTCCAGAGGGCCTTTATTCCTGGCATCCATTTTAGGTGCTCATAGATCTAGTGGCTCCCTTGACTCCACAGGAAACCATGTGGCATACCCATACACAAACACAAATGGAAAATTTTTAATGACTTAAAGCTATTGTTGGTTATAGTGTTTTGTTGGTTGGATTGTTGTTGTTGCTGCTGCAACTGTCTTTTAAGACAAGGTCTCAGCCCAGACTGTTCTCCAACTGGTGGAGGATGTTCTTGAGCTTATCCTCTTGCATCTACCTCCCAAGTCCTTGGATTACAGACATGCAGTCTTTATTGGGTTTTTGTTATTTTGTTGTAGGGGTGGGTGGTGAGGGTTGGACTATTTCCCTAATGTGCTTTGTTAATAAATTGAATAAAGGGAGTGTGTTTAAGTTACACAGTTACTAAAACCTTAGTGTACCTAATAGGGAAATAATCACTGTTCTGCTTTAATCAAAGTACTATAAAAATAGTGAATAAAATACACTTTGGTAATAGTTATTACAAATCTATGCCGAAAACAATAGTATGAACAACTACTGAATTTAGGAAGCTGAGAGGAGAGCCAATGTGGAGGTGCACATCTATACTCCTAGCACGTAGGAGGCTGAGACAGAAAGCTTCAGGAGTTCACGATCATCCTCCACAGCTTATTTCAAAGCCTGCCTGAGTCGAAATGAGGCTACATAAAACCTTGTCTTCAAAAAATCCAGCTGAAAGGAATAGTAGAAGTTATGTGCAGATAGTTTCATTTAGGTATACAGAGCTATGATTTTTAGAACTGATTGAGGGAATAACCTACGGAAGGGAATTGTTAGGTTGAGACATTTTCTCAGGTGT
Organism: Arvicanthis niloticus; assembly: GCF_011762505.2. Taxonomy (NCBI): domain Eukaryota; kingdom Metazoa; phylum Chordata; class Mammalia; order Rodentia; family Muridae; genus Arvicanthis; species Arvicanthis niloticus. Next base: position 82,086,950 of record NC_047661.1, read on the forward strand.
TATTAAAATGACTAGAACTTTTTTTTAAAAGGGAATTTGGAAACCACATAAACTCTGACTTTACATTTGAGAAAATAATCTCTGGAAAACTAAATGTAACTACCTGAGATACTAATCTATTGACAGAACCTAGATCAGTGCTAATACATTGTGTGTCAGGCCTGGTTGATTGAATAATAAACCAGAATGGGTTAAGAGTGTGAGCCATGACAGGTATGGTGGCACATGTCTTGAACCCCAGCACTCTCAAGACAGAGGCAGATTGGTGAGAAAGAGGGGGTTCTTAGTAGAGTGATAGTGTGTATCAGGAATGGAAATTTGGAAATGAGTGGTGGTGGCCAGTTGGCATTACAGCATTCTGGGTCTGTCTGTCTTTTTGTTGTAAAATCCATGTAGTAAAACTAACATCAAAACATCTTTATAGAAGAGGACTTTGACATTCCTGATCTAAGTCAGTAGCCTAGAATAATGGTTCTCAAATTATTTTCCCATTGAACTATAATTGAGAATAGATTCTGTTTAAACTGGAAATTGAAAAGAAAGTTAGAACAGTGGTCTCCTTATTAGCCACTAAAGTTCTTTTTTTGTTTTGTTTTTTGAAACAGAGTTCTCTTTGTAGTCCTGGCTTTACTGGAACTCGCTCTGTAGATCCAGCTGACCTCTAACACAGGGATCTGCCTGCCTCTGCTTCCTCCTCCTCTTCCTCCTCTTCTTCCTCCATTTCTGCCTCTGCCAAGCTGGGATTAAAAGCATGTGCCAGTATTGTCTAGCAGCCAGACTGTTGACTGTTTAATGTACCTGAGAGAACCTTTCAGTTTGACATTTATTTACTCATCTACTTGTAAACATTATGCTATGTTGCCACAGCTGCTTGACATGGAGAACATGCTTACCTTGTCATCAGATCCTCAACCCACTCCTGCAGCCCCTCCTTCATTTTCTTTACCTTTATCTCCATCATCTACCTCATCCTGGACAAAAAAACAAAAGAAGACCCCCACATATCAGAGATCTGTAAGTCAGGAAAGGAGTCTTGCATTGTGTTAAGCATGGCTTATGAGGACCACGTGGTCTGGTTGATGTTCTTGTAGGCTCAGTTTATAGCTTCCTAATCATTTCTTTGACCTTGGCTTTTGAAAGATAACTTTATAGGACCCTGCTGCTCTAAAAATGTCTTAAAGAGTAAAGAATTGCTTGCCTTGGATCTTGTTGGAAGTGGAGAATTTCAGATCCTGAAATTTCAGATCCTGAATTTCAGAATCTGGTACTGCTGTTTTAATCAAATTGCCAAGTGGCTTTAGTTTGAGAATTGAAAGCCATTTGTGTGGAGGTAGATAGACCTTGTTTGAGTCCTCTACCAGTGGATTTTTGCCAGTGGTTGTGAAAATTAAGTTAATACACTTTAGAACAGTGGGTAAGACAAAGGAAATAGAACCCAATTGCTAACAGGTTGCATTAATTTGCATATTTTGAACATCTCATATATTATTGTATTTTAACTGTTTATCTATTTTTTTCCTTTGATACAGGGTTTCTCTCTGTAAGCCCTGCCTCTTATGGAATTCACTCTGTAGAGTAGGGTGGCCTGGACCTCCTCTCAGAGATCCACCTGCCCCTGTATCCTGAATACTGGGATTAAAGGCTTGTTCCACTACCACCTTGCTTAACCATTTATCTTTCAAGAATTTTGGTCCTTGGGACTGGAGAGATGGCTCAGTAATTAAGAGTTCTGGCTGCTCTTTCAGAGGACCCAGGTTTGATTCTCAGTACCTAGCAGTTCACAACTGTCTGTGACTCTGGTTCCAGCAGATGCAGTGCTTGATTCTGGCTTTTATGGACAGTGGCAGTATGTGGTGCACAGACATGCATATAGGCAAAATTCCCATCATTCGCATAAAAAAGAATATTGGTCTTTGAAGATACATCTTTTTAATAATTGCCCAACATTTCATGGACCTGGAAATGTTTATGCCATAATTTCAGTGAAAGGGACTTTCTTAAAGTTAATGTAAAGATTTAGAGATAGTGCTTTTGTGGTAAATTACTTAGCCTTTTTTGGATGCGTATTCCATTTTATGCTTCTTTTCTTTCTTTCTTTCTCTCTCTCTCTTTCTCTCTCTTTTCTTTCTTTCTTTTTTTTTTTTTTTTTTTTTTTTTTTTGGTTTTTCAAGACAGGGTTTTTCTGTGTAGCCCTGGCTGTCCTGGAACTCACTCTGTAGACCAGGCTGGCCTCAAACTCAGAAATCCGCCTGCCTCTGCCTCCCAAGTGCTGGGACTAAAGGCGTGCACCACCACTGCCCAGCTTTTTTTTATTTTTCTTAAGATTATTTTATGTGTATGAGTACACTGTAGCTGTCTTCAGACACACCAGAGGAGGGCTTCAGATCCCATTATAGATGGATGTGAAGCCACCATGTGGTTGCTAGGAATTGAACTCAGTACCTCTAGAAGAGCAGTCAGTGTTCTTAACCACTGAGCCATCATCTCTCTAGCCCCTTAGGTTCTTTCAAATTTATCAAATAATTCATTTTTATGATTTATGAAATCCCCAAGGTAAAATAGTATTTGCCTAAACAGATTGCATGTTATTGTATTATACTTTATTTTATTTAGTAACTCCTTTTTCACTGAAGAATGTTTCTTTTGCTTTATTATATCTTAGAATTGATCATAGAAACTGATGACATTAAAGATGTCAGTGTTTTCTTAGCAAGGAAAAGATCTTGAATGTCCTGAGAAATTAACTAAACATTATTAATGTTTAGTTAATGTTAATGTTTCTGGCTGAAAGTTTTATATTAGAGATTTTTTTGAACTCATAATTTTCAGTTTTTTCCTAAGGACTTGAGTGTGTATTGTGCCACAATTTTAAAACTTGAATTAAATATTGAATAAGACATTTATTGTGTTGATCTCTGCTAACTTTATGAATTTAATCTGCATGGCTTACCAAATAGTATTAAGATATTTTTTAATCTGGTAATTCTAGGTTACCAGTTTTTATATTAACTACTTTCGTTCTAAAATTGTTTCACTAATTTAAAGTTAATGTTCACTAATGTGGTATTTTACCTAGTGTTAAGTATTGTTTGGTTTTGTAAATGAAAATTCTTCCATGAGTGATAGCAATTACTTAAAATAATAGTTTTTTCTAAAATATTAAAGTATTTCAGTAGTAAAAATCTATAGACTTTTTACTTATTTTAACTTTATTTTCTTTGCCTTTCTATAACAAAGATATGTTTATGAAGATATATATATATTTCAGTAGTAAAAATCTATAGACTTTTTACTTATTTTAACTTCATTTTCTTTGCCTTTCTATGACAAAGATATGTTTATGAAGATACATATATATAATCAGATTTAGTATGCTGTAGAAATTACAGATCTGTATATATTGATGATTTTTTTCTTTTTTAAAACAGATGAGCTTTGATCCAAACCTGCTCCACAACAATGGACACAATGGGTACCCCAATGGTACTTCAGCAGCACTTCGTGAAACTGGGGTTATTGAAAAACTGTTGACCTCTTATGGATTTATTCAGTGTTCAGAACGGCAAGCTAGACTTTTCTTCCACTGTTCACAATATAATGGCAACCTCCAAGACTTAAAAGTAGGAGGTAATCTGTCAGCTTACCTTTGAACTCCCTACTATGTATCTGCTTGTTCCTGATAGTACTTCTCAGTCTGTTTTAAGCCAGAAAAGATGAACATTTTAGTTTTGCTTACTACTGAAATATGTGTCCTAATTTTTACTGTGGCATTGTCATTTTGAGATCTGAAAAACTTAATTGTTAAAAGGATATATTTGAGTTTGTTTTTTTTTTAACTTTAGATACTTAGAAGATTTCAAGGAATGAAGTTATAAGATTTCTTAAACTAAAACAAACAAACAAAAAAAAAAACCCCAAGAGGGTAGAAAGATGCCACAGCAGTTATTAATACTTGATACTCTTGTATAGGACCTAGGTTCAGTTCCTAGCACCGACTTCAGCTCATACTCGGTTGCAGGGGATCCGATGGCCTCTTCTGGCCTTTGTGGGCACCAGACACTAAATGTCTTAGTCTGCATACATACATACAAACAGGCAAAACTCTCATACACATAAAAAAAATCTTGAGAATAAACTTAGAACTGTGGCTAACATGAGTATTTAGTGTGTACCAGATGCTGGGGAGTGTACTGTTTAGCATTTCTTTGTTTAATTCTCTCAGCAATCTTGTATGTTAGAAAGTATTCCATTTTATAGATAAGAACTTCATTTGTAATATGTGTAAATGCCATGAAAACTAGGACTTGATATATAGCTACCTCAGTCTAAGACTTTAACTCAATCTGAGTCTAAAATGCTTTGTGTGTGTGTGTCTGTGTCTGTGTCTGTGCCAGTCAATTGGAAGGCTCAATAAAATACACATTGCTGTATTTGATTCCCCAAAGTTTGTCTTTACTTAGGTCTGAAGTGAGGCTCAAGAATTTGCATGGTCTCCTAAGCTCCTGGGTAATGTTGATGCTTCTGGCCTAGGAACCATACTTTGAGATCCACTGGTTTAAGGCAACTCAAATATTACCCATCTTAAAGTAGAGCTCAGATGCAAGATGCCGTTTTTCAAATATTATTCCAACAAACATAACACATTGTTTATTTTAGATGATGTTGAATTTGAAGTATCATCTGACCGGAGGACTGGGAAACCTATTGCTATTAAATTGGTGAAGATAAAACCAGAAATACATCCTGAAGAACGAATGAATGGACAAGTTAGTGACTTTGATACTTTGTATTTCCTTAGGGCCCCATATTTGCATATTTTTCACATTAGAAAAGGAAGATTGTCCCCTGCCTCCTCAGTTTGCACGAAGAGAGCTCTAGTATATAAAGATAACTTTTAAGTTTAAATCAGAAGCACTGGCATTTCTTGACCGGAACTAAAAACATGGTCAAGATTCAATTTGGGTTTTACACATAACCCTGAGTCTTTACTTACAGTCAGTTTGCATACTGTAAGTTTGAAACTTGGCAGCATGACATCCTCTTGTGGATCATATTAAAATGCATCCCTGTGTATAGTATAGAGGATATTAGAACTCAGTTTATATTGCACAGTGCTGCTTCTGAAATGATTAGCAATGGAAATTTTTTTTTTTTTTGACTGGTAGGTTGTGTGCGCTGTTCCTCACAACTTAGAGAGTAAATCTCCAGCTGCCCCGGGTCAGAGTCCAACAGGGAGTGTATGCTACGAACGTAATGGGGTAAACTTGTGTATTTTTCTTAAACCTTTGCCTGATCCATCATGTGATCTATAAGCGTACTTTAAAATTCAAAGTAGAAAACGTAAGCTAGTTGATAAAATCATTTTTAAATTTGGTTTTATGAGGCTTCAAGTGCAGCATAATAAAATTATTTTTAAAGAAAAAAATCCATAGGACTTCCAAGTGTGTTAGCTTGCCCAAGTGTGACCTTAGTTAGAATATTAAGGTAAATGCTCCTTTAAATCACTTTTTGGTGGGTTGTGGGGAAGGGCATTTATTTCTGGTTCCTTTTAAGCACTAACTCCAGTTTTTTTGTTTTTGTTTTTGTTTTTAATTTGGAATGCCTTATGTAAAGATTGTCTTTTTGAAATGTAACTACAGTCTCTGGGCAAATGCTTCCACGTGTGTAAGCTTTTTGAACTTGGATTGCTGCTCAGCTGTGGACTCAAAGAAGTCATCAGCACCATGGAGGGGAAGTGTGTTTATGAATAAGACAATTTACTTGTCGTACTGCATACAACTAAGAACTTTGGTTTAAAATGCCAGTGTAAGAAGTATTTGAGTAAATGACATTATACAGTGAATGTGCATCCTGTTGAGATAATAATAATAGCTGTTAATTCACAGGAAGTATTTTATCTGACTTACACCTCTGAAGATGTGGAAGGGAATGTTCAGCTGGAAACTGGAGATAAAATTAACTTTGTAATCGATAACAATAAACAGTAAGTTCTCTTCCATGTTTTCCTACCTTAAATGATTCTTTTTTGGTTACATTAAAAAATTTGAAGTGAGAGCCAGGTGTGGTGGTCTGTCCTGATAGTCCTAACACTTGAGAGATAGAGACAGGATCAGGAGTTGTAGACCAGGTTGGGCTACACTGGGTCCTGTTTCAAATACCAAATAGGAGGAGAGTAGGAGTGGGAGGAGAAATCTGAAATTATTAAACACTTAACTGGCAAATCTGGATACTTTTTCTGACCCTTAAAGATTTTGTCCAGCAGCTTGAGACCTTAAAGGTCTGAATATTCTGTAGGCAGGTATCAGAATCTAAAGGTGACTAAAACATTGTCATTTTCAGGGAGCTACCTATTTAATGAAGATTTTCAAGAAGGACAAATGTGTAAGATTAATTTTGAGAGAATAGTGAAAAGGTAGATATGAACTGAGGAGAACAGTATGGTCAGAGAAGTATCAGACATTTTGTGGGAAATGGCTAGAAGTTTGAGTTAGCTGTGTTGATTGAGCTGTAGGAACATGGCATGAGCTTTGTTACACAATCCTTGTAAGACTTGGAGTAAGGTTAGAATTGTGTAAGGGCTAAAGATAGTGGGCTCTTGAACAATAGGGATGCTCTAGACCAGGGCTGATGCAGTATTATGAAAAATAAAGGGTTTATGTGCATCAGCCAAGAATTTGGACATGGAATCAACATTGAGAGGGTCAGAATCCACATGCTGTTTTCTGGCCTGGCTTAAGGGGACGATGGTATACTAAGAAGAGACAGCTGAACAATATAGGAATCAAAGTTGATGGAATACTGGAAAATGAAATTGGGTTATGGTTCATATATTAATTTTAGACCAAGGGTCTTAATTGAATATGAAGTAGAAAAGCAGGGAATTAGATAAGTTTCAGAAGGGAGCCACTCTATTTCACCAATTAAAAAAAAAAATTTATTTATATTATGTATTTGAATACAGTTATAGCTGTTTTCAGACACACCAGAAGCGGGCGTCAGATCCCATTACAGATGGTTGTGAGCCACCATGTGGTTACTGGGAATTGAGCTCAGGACCTCTGGAAGAGCAGTCAGTGCTCTTAACCACTGAGCCATCTCTCTGACCCCCCCCCCCCCATTTCACCTTTAATAATTTATTCCATTCCCAAAGATTTTGTACTAAATAATTTTTTTAGCCAGTACGTTCTTATTTAATTTTTTTGAGACAGGGTCACTGTGTAGACCAGGCTGGCCTCCAATTCAGAGATCTTCTTGCCTCTGCTTCCTGAGTGATGGGATTAAAGGCATGGACCACCTATCCATATAACATACATACATAGTGAGTGTGCACCCGATGTGTACAGTGCCTCAGGAATCCAGAAGAGGGTAGCATATCCCCTTGAACTGGAGTTTACAGGTGGTTGTAAACTACACTTACCATGGGTGCTAGGTATTGATTCCATGTTTTCTGCAATAGCAGCAACTACTTTTGACTATTGAGCAATTTCTTCAGCACTTAACACTTAGTCCTCAGAAAAGCTTTACTTCATTTATTTATCTGAATTTTGACAACTACTCTTCTCTTAACACATTGATTCCAGTAATAATTTTGTATCTTATACAGTTTATACTGTGCTTGAAATAAACTTTAATTTATATTAATGCTGTTTTGTTCAAAGTTTGAGGCACTATAGCAACATGTGTTTCAAGTGTTCTCTAATAAGGTGAAAGCAAAGTCTCCTGTCTCTTGGAGAGCAGGAATAAAGAGGGCAGTCTAGCCTGACTCACACCTTTAATCCCAGCACTCAGGCAACAGAGACAAATGGATCTCTATGAGTTTAAGGCCAGCCTGGTCTACAGAGTGCAGGACAAGCCATAGTTGGACAGAGAATCCCTGCCTCAAAAAATAAAATAAGATAAATTAAGAGGATGGGTACTAAATTTAGCACTTTCTAATAACAGATCTTTTGTTCTTAACATTGGTGCCTTAGTTTGTAACATGTAATCCTCACCCTGCTGTGAAACCAGAGTTTTCTGCCTTCTTTAGAAAGAATCTACTTTGGTCCTTATTTCAGGTCTTCTGTTTAAAATAGCATGTCATGTACCCAAGTAAAAGTTAGTTTTGTTTTTAATTTTAAAAAGTCAGAAATTTATGAAGAAAAAAAGACAATCCATGTATGAATTTTAAGTTAGAAAGATGGGGAATTTGAACAGTTTTTATCCATAGAGGGTCAGGTATCATAAACCTTACATTTGTTCTTAATAATGACAGAATTTTTAAGACTTAGAAAACTAGACTCAATAGTTTCTAACATCCCAGGGGATTTAACCTTCAGTTTTCATTTTTTCTCCAGCACTGGTGCTGTAAGTGCTCGTAACATTATGCTGTTGAAAAAGAAACAAGCTCGCTGTCAAGGAGTAGTTTGTGCCATGAAGGTAATTGGGTTTTTTTGTTTTTTTGTTTTTTTGTTTTTTTTGTTTTTGTTTTATGTGTGTGTGTGTTTTATTTAATATTTATTTTATTATCATTTTTTTAAAGGCCTGGGTAACTGTTAACTGTCTACCCTGCCATTTTGTGCTGTTACTGTATTACAAGGAAACTTTCTTATATGTTGTTTCTGCTGTTTTCTGTCTCTTTTTTTTGTTTTTGTTTTTTCTTTTTGCTTTGTTTGTTTTCTGAGACAGGGTTTCTCTGTGTAGCCCTGGCTGTCCTGGAACTCACTCTGTAGACCAGGTTGGCCTCGAACTCAGAAATCCGCCTGCCTCTGCCTCCCAAGTGCTGGGACTAAAGGCGTGCACCACCACTGCCCAGGGAAGGTTAATGAACTCAAAATGTTTAGGTTTGCTGATTGGTTTTTGAACTGCTTTTAAGCTTTGTACTACAAACCTAAACAACTTGGTTCTCCTGTCTTCTGCTTTAAGACTATTTCCTCATTAACTTAAACCAAGTTTCATAAAACTTTTTGATTGCTAGTTCTTTAGGTTAAATCTTGGTACGGTAGACTTTACAAAGTTGTACTTTTGGCCTATAGCATAATTTTAAGATAAAGTTTACTGATTTTTTTTTAAGTTGTAATCATACATTTGTATATTGATTGGTAATTAATGATCTTGTATTTGGGGGGCTTTTTACTTTAGGAGGCGTTTGGCTTTATCGAAAGAGGTGATGTTGTAAAAGAGATATTCTTTCACTATAGTGAATTTAAAGGTGACCTAGAAACCCTGCAGCCTGGAGATGACGTGGAATTCACAATCAAGGACAGAAATGTAAGATAGGTCGTTCACTAACTTAATCATTGCCCTTTAAATATTAATAGCGGGTTATATATTTAAGAAACATTTAAAAGTTATCTGACCCCTGCCCATTCCAACCTCTTGATTTAGGGTAAAGAAGTTGCAACAGATGTCAGACTACTGCCTCAAGGAACAGTCATTTTTGAAGATATCAGCATTGAACATTTTGAAGGAACTGTAACCAAAGTTATCCCAAAAGTACCCAGTAAAAACCAGGTAAGTTGTCTTTATCTGAAGTATCATCTTTTTGACCAATCAGTACAGTTTTATGGTGTGATATACTAAAATTGTAGTCTGAGTGATATATGTGTAGTGGGGTGTATCTTTTAATAGGTATTTTAAAAAAAAAAAAAAAAAAAAGCAAAATAGATGCTGAGGGTGTGGTTTAGTGGCAGTGGGCTGACCTAGCATGCACAAAGTCCCCCAGTACTGCAGAAGAAAAAGAGAGAAACTAATGAATGGTATGTTGATGGGTATGTTATTGCTTATTTGGTTTTCACTGATTAAGACCAAAAGAAATTTTACCTAAACTTGGGGAAGATCTTACTGTATTGGACTGCATTTGCTACTTCTCCATTCCCCTTTCTTACCATTTGTCAGTTCATGGGGAAGTAGGGTGAGAAACATCATTGCTGGATAAATGTGAGGTCCAAAGGGCTAAAATGATTTTTCTTAACATTTCTTGGTATCACAGTGCAGTATTAATGCAAGTTTTTGATTTATGGTTGTCATGTGGTCTTAGATGATGAAGCTTTTATAATGGGCTTATATTGTCAGCACTTTTTTCCCTTCAGGGCACTATATTATAAATAAGCTATTTACTGTGTGTTCTTCTTGTTTGACTTAGAGCTAAAAGGATGAGAAATCTTCAGCTAAAATCGTTTTTCCTTCTCATCAGAATGACCCATTGCCAGGACGAATCAAAGTTGACTTTGTGATTCCTAAAGAACTTCCCTTTGGAGACAAAGACACAAAATCCAAAGTGACCCTGCTGGAAGGTGACCATGTTAGGTTTAATATTTCAACAGACCGGCGTGACAAATTAGAACGAGCAACCAACATAGAGGTTCTATCAAATACATTTCAGTTCACTAATGAAGCCAGAGAGATGGTAAGTGTTAGCATTGCTGGATTTTTATCTAACATTGAGGGTTCAGTGATGGACTCTGCTTTACACTGTTGGCTAGGAACTTCTTGATGAAGTTGATGACAGTGATGATGACTAGGGAATAAAGTTGTTTGTTCCCAAGCCTGATAGCCTGTGTTCAAACCCCAGTACACACATGATGGAGAGGGCAACTCCTGCAAGTTGTTAGAGGAAATTTCTTGTAAGCTAATGACTGTTTTGGGAAGCTGCCTTATTTAGTAGCTAAGAACCCCACATAATTGAGTCAGTTTGGGCTTAGCATCTCTTATTCGCTTAGCTGTCTTAGAAATACGTTTTTAAATTAGAAATCCAGGTAAGGTGATTGCTAATGAAGTGTGGCAAATAAGACATCAAGAAGTATATTTTCTTAAGATAGCCAATGTGATGTTTAATAAGCAGTAGGTTAAACAGCACTAAATCCATCTCACCTCTTTTATGATAATAGTTTGCTTTTTTAAAATGAATATATGTCTGAATGGTGTGTACCTAATTTGCTATCCAAATATGTCTTATAAACATTTTGTGGACTGACTTTTCTCTGTGTTGACAGTAAAAACACATATATTTTTATATGTTTGCTCTTTGAGACAAGGTTTCTCCTGGAACTCTTATGTAGACCATGTGGGACTTGAACTTAGAACATTTGCCTGCTTCTGCCTTCTGGGTGCTGGGATTAAAGGTGTGCACTGTCACGTCCCTGGCCCTCCTCCTCTTCCTCCTTCATTTGTTTTATGTGTATGAGAATTTTGCTTTCATGTATGTACCTGGTACCCACAGAGGCCAAAATTGGGCATCAGATTCCCTGGAAGTAGAGTCACAGGTAGTTGTGAGCAAAACACTCAAAATACTCAGGTCATATTCAAAACTAGTAGTATCCATCTCTGCAGTAAATAGGCAACATGCATTTCATTGACAGATGGATAAAAATTCATAAGTGCCTTGCGTGTTCTGGGTACTATTAATACAGTGATCTCACAAACCTACATTTTCATTGGATAAAAGAAAAAAGGGAGAAAGTAATGTAATGTACTTTTTTTATTTTTTACATCTTAAAGACTTCCTGTGACTAAAGTCACATAAGATAGCAGTAAAGTATTGCTTTTATAATTTATTCATGTAAGTATATCAGTAAATATTTGATTTTATAATGTATATTTTCTATGGAGTGGGACCTGGAAATTCTTAATTACTGGTGTTTTTCTGAAGGCTGATCAGGCTTCAGAGTGTACGTGGGCAGACCAAATTCGACTTGGGGTTTATTTAAAAAAAAAAAAAAAAAAAAGATAGTTTTTTCTTTTTTTTCCTTTTTAATTCTGTATTGAAAACTAGTTTGTATATAAGTGAAGGAAAAAAAAAATCCTAAAGTGGAGATACTGTATTCAGATTGTTTTTTGAAAGAATTCCTAGTAAAATCAACTTAATGTTGTTTCTAAACTTTTTCTTTTTGGCAAACTGTATAACCAGTTAAAAATGTTGTTTGGGTTTCATTCAGGGTGTGATTGCTGCCATGAGAGATGGTTTTGGTTTCATCAAGTGTGTGGATCGTGATGCTCGGATGTTCTTCCACTTCAGTGAGATTCTAGACGGGAACCAGCTCCACATCGCAGATGAAGTCGAGTTCACTGTGGTTCCTGTGAGTAGCTGCTGGGGAACGTGTTAAGGGCTGGTATTCTGCTGTCTCCTTTGTAATTTTAATTTTGTTGATTTTGTTTAATTTATAGGATATGCTCTCTGCCCAAAGAAATCATGCTATTAGGATTAAAAAACTTCCCAAGGGCACGGTTTCATTCCATTCCCATTCAGATCATCGTTTTCTGGGCACCGTAGAAAAAGAAGCCACTTTTTCCAATCCTAAAGCTACAAGCCCAAATAAAGGCAAAGACAAGGCAAGTGTTAGGTGATCCAGATCAGATGGTTTGTATGTCTTTTACCTTTGCTTAGAGATTGATTTGTAGCTCATATAATGAAATATTGTCTCCCTTTTAAAAATTCTATATACACCAGCCATGGTGGTACTGGACTGTGATTATAGCCCTTGTAAGGTAGAGGAAGGAAAGATCAGGAGTTCAGTCATTCTCAGCTATGTAGAGTATTCAGACAAGCTTTGTTTTTAAATTATTTGTATGTAATATTAACATTTCTTAGCATCATCATTTTTGATGTTTTGCAAGGGGGATGTTTTAGTCAGTGTCATTGCTTGTTCCAGACAAAAATATGTCTAGGTATTGCTGAAGGAGCCTTGGGAGGCAAAACTGCCTCATGAGATCCACTTATCAAAAGCTTTTATCCTTAAGGAGATTAAAGCTTTCCAAATTTGATGCATTGCATTCACATATTTGTACTTCCAATTACTAAAAAAGTCTGTTGCCTATGCAAAAGTCTTAAGTTTTGCTCTTACAAATAATACGTTAAGAGACTTGTACAGAATTTTGTAGTACCAAAGGCATTGAGGCTGTTACTAAGAAATAGAATATTTACCATAAAGACCTGGATTAAACACCCGGTAACCTTCCTCCTTCCAAACACATAAAGCAAGTTTGAGAGAATGTTCTGGCAAAGTAAATAACTGGGAAGGTCTTGGAATGATTGTCTTAAGGTTTTGACATTTGATATGTAGCAATATAAGGGCATTTCTGACAGACAAGAGTTCTAGATGAGGGAAAGAAGGCAGAAAAATTCCTTTAGAAAACAGCAAAGTAACTGGTTTGAAGAAAGTGGACTTTGGTTTTGACTGAGGGAGAAGAGCATCGATAATTGCTCTCTAAGTTAAATAATGAATGTAGACTTAGTTCAAGATTTTCATTGGGTAATAGCATCAGGTATGTAATGGAGGAACAAAATTTTTTTAGCACTATAACTGTAAACAGAGTAGACAGCTTACAGTTAAGGTGCATGAGAGACTTTATTGTAAAACAAATCTTAATATTACCACCAAGGGGTAATTATGGTTTTGTACAGATTTCTAACTAACTAGGGAGATAGTTTCACTAATACAAATTGCCTGTCTGGTAAATTACTTATATTTACTAAATTAATGTATAAATAATCATAAAGAATGTGAATTAAGAAGACAAGTGAACTGGTTTTGATTATGTAATAGCAGTGAGGTATAAGGGAAGAAGACAGATTAATGATATGGACATTATTCCCGAAATTATGTTAGACCTCAAAGATAATATAATTTATGTGGTTACTGGTACAGTGACATCACTTACTATTGTAAGTGAAATGTTTGTATGTGAAATGTGTGTGCAAAATTTTAATTATTGTAGAAATACTGGTATATCATAACCTTTCTAGTGTTTTGATTTGTGCTAGTTTTTCTTTTTAATTGGGGATTGAACCCAGGCCTTTGGACTTGGTGGCCTGGAACTCTGTCAGTGGGCTACAGCCCCAGCCTGATTTGTGCTAGTTTTTAAACCAAGTTAATTTCTTACACATTGATAATAGTGACTAAGCACTGAACTGCTCTGGGACAGTAAAGAGGATATTTTCAGCTGCTACTTTAAGAATATTAAAGAGTATTCCTCATGACAATGCTAAGCTTCATGCTCCACAAGATTTTCTCTTAGCAGCCGGGTGGTGGTGGTGCACGCCTTTAATCCCAGCACTTGGAAGGCAGAGGCAGGCGGATTTCTGAGTTCGAGGCCAGCCTGGTCTACAGAGTGAGTTCCAGGACAGCCAGAGCTACAGAGAGAAACCCTGTCTCGAAAAACAAAAAAAAAAAAAAAAAAAAAATTTTCTCTTGGCTGGAAATGTCATATTTAATTTTCTGATAAAACTGAAAGGCTCAGTAACAGTAGATTGAGGCAACTCCAAGTGAAGGCAGGCATGCCTTTTACTCCTGCATTTTATCTTGTATTGTTTAGAGAGTCCTGGAATAAATTTCTGTGGCTCTGCCAATTCTTTGTGTTAAAGATCCCTAAGTACTGTAGTTATATATCTTTCTTCCCTTTTTTGTTATCATTTGTTAGTGTTCTTGAGGGTATTTAATTGTGTTTTATATTTCCTTTAGGAGGCAGAAGATGGCATTATTGCTTATGATGACTGTGGGGTGAAACTGACTATTGCTTTTCAAGCCAAGGATGTGGAAGGATCTACTTCTCCTCAAATAGGAGATAAGGCAAGATAGTTATACTTATTTGAAGAAAGGTTAAAGGTTGTCATCTTGATTATATTTGCTAAAGGATGGTTTAAATTTTGCTATGTTTGGCTGAAGCATTTTTTCACTTGAAAGATTAAATATATGATTAAAATAGTGTCTTGTGAGCTTCTGAAACATACTGAATGATAGGTTTTTAAGTTTGAGTTATTTTTAGAGATGAGTATAATGGTACACCTGTAATTCTAGCAGTCAGGTGAGTGCCATAACCATTAGATACAGTCAAACATATCCACAAGAAAGCTAAAAGTATTTACTAAAATAAAACCAGTATAAAATTACACCAAAAATGTACATTTCCTGCTTTTTAGGCAGTCTCCCTTTAGAGAGATTAAAACTACAAAGAGTACGTTGACAGGCAAAACTTAATCATTTATGAATTGAGACAGTAAGTGCTTTTCTGTAAATTTTTCTATAAGTAATTACAAAATAGGTCTGGAGTGAAAAGCTCGGTCTGGGGGGTGTTTTCGGTCAGACTCTTACAGGTACAGAGCTTGTGGAAGTGACAATGATACTAACTGTCATTCTCATTGTTTTATAGGTTGAATTTAGTATTAGTGACAAACAGAGGCCTGGACAGCAGATTGCAACTTGTGTGAGACTTTTAGGTCGTAATTCTAACTCCAAAAGGCTCTTGGGTTATGTGGCAACTCTGAAAGATAATTTTGGATTTATTGAAACAGCTAATCATGATAAGGAAATATTTTTCCATTATAGGTAAGGAATACCTTTTGGGCAGCAAACTATTCCTATCATATTCTTTTATATTAAAGTTTCAAAAAATTTAATATAGGTTGATACTTTTTGGTAGTTCTAGTTTTTTGAGACCCAGCTTTTCTATTTGTAGTTAAGGCAAATTTCATAGAGAAGTTAGTCATTTGCTATAAACATAGAAATGTATTTACCTGCCTTTTTATATTTCTTTTTCAGTAAAAGAATACTGTTTTTATTGTACATATTGGTACTAGGGTGATATGATTTGATATATATATACTTATAGCATGTAGTATAAAATGTGGGTTCATTGAACCAGAACCAGATATTTTGGGTTTTATCTAGGTTCTCCCACTTAAATGTTACTTTCATCAAATGAATTAACTTACTTTCTTGGTTTCCTTACCTTCAAGCTAGAAATAGTGGTAGCTCAGTTAATAGGTTTTTTGATTTTTTTTTTTTTTTTTTTGGCTTACTTGGTTTTGTTTAAGCATTTAATGAATCAATACCTTAAGACATTATCTCAATATAAGCTGGATATAAGGATGTTGGAAGGAGAAGAGGCTACATGCTACTATTGATATTAGTGGTAGTGTCTTATTTTAATGTCACTTTATTATCCTTTCCCTTTAGTGAGTTCTCTGGTGATGTTGATAGCCTGGAACTGGGAGACATGGTTGAATACAGCTTGTCCAAAGGCAAAGGCAATAAAGTCAGTGCTGAGAAAGTAAACAAAACTCACTCAGGTAATGAATTGTGATTCCTATTCATCTTAGGCTTTGATTTGGAAGATACAGTAAATACGGCTGGGGAGAAGGATACAGCCATGTTCTATAACATTTGTTCCCAGGTACCCAGATCAGCAGTATGCCTTTGCTGGTTGTCAGTGATCTATGTTCATGACACTACCAAATTCTGGGCATGACGTTCTGTTCTAGCAAGTCTGTTCATGATTTGAGTAACAGAAATAACATTTTGAATTGGGGGGGGGGCATTCCTTATTAAGATAAGGAATCACTGTAAAACCTTGGCTGTCTTAGAACTGGTCTGTCGATCAGGCTGACCTCAAACTTGGAGAAAATTACTGGTTCTGCCTCACAAGTGTGTGTGTGCGACCATGCCTGACTTGCATCCGATTTGGGGGTGCAGTGGGGTAGGGATTATACATTTCCAATAATTAAAGAACCTTCCTGCTTTTTTTTTTTTTTTATTAATCTGAGAAATATATTATACATTCTATATATAAATCTTAATGGAGTCAGGGAAATAGGCATTCTCCTGATAGACTATTTTGTAGAATTAATAGATGTAAAATGTAAAATCTGAAGACATCTGTAGGGCTTCTGTATTGGGGTTAGAGCCTCAGGGTCTAGCAAGTGCAGTTCTGGCATCTCCTATTTTTATACAACCTGTAACTTGGTTTTGGCTTTCTTCATCTAAATTGAGACCTAGAGATAGGACAGCTAAGACCATCCATTTTGATTCTACAAATACCTAAGTATGCATTGGTTTTGATGTACTAGACATACAGTTGTGAAGAAACCAGACAAGTCCTGGTCTTTTATGCTTGCTTTTTGTGGAGTTCAAAATACAAATGAAAACAAAAGTAACTATTCATTTTACTTGTTGTTGGCAAGTTTTTTCTGTGTCTCCTTGGCTGTCTGGAAGTTTAAAGAATAAAGATACCTGCCTCTGTTTCCTGAGTGCTGCGATTAAGGGCGTGTGCCACCATGCCAGGCTCAGAAGATGTGCTTAAATATGAGTATTTGTTAATGCCAAACAAATTGAGTTATTTACCAAACTCAGGCACCTTTAATAGCATTTTAGAAACATTTATGGTCAAACATTTGTATTTAATTTTACTTATGTTTATATACAAATATTTATTTTACATTCAAGACATAAAACTGGCTTTAGAATCGATTCCCTGTCTCACTTTAAGAATATTAGGCAGCCAACTAGTTGAGCATTGTGCAAACCTGTACTCTCAGCACTAAGAAAACTGGGGAGGATCTTGAGTTCCAAACCACCCTGAGCTGCATAGTAAGATCTTTGTGTGTGTCTGTGTGTAGAGGGGAAAAAGGGAAGAAAATGGGATGGAGAGATTTATTCACTGGTTAGAAGCTGCATAATAGCATAATAATGAATGAATGTTCTTCCAAAGGACCTAAATTCCTAGCCTGTACCTTAGGCAGCTCACAGTTCCCTGTTAACCAGTTCCAGGAGATCTGAAATGCTGTTACAGTATTTTAGGTACTGCAGTCATTGCAGAGACACATAACAAACATAGAATTAGAAATAAAAATTAAAATCCTTCGAAAGTCTAAACAAAAAGCATTCACCTTGTGTGAACATTGGGTTTGTGTTTTTTAATTTGACTTATGGGATAGAGTTTGAAATTGCTGAGTGAGAATTATGTGTGCATTTGTCTTGTAGTGAATGGCATTACTGAGGAAGCTAATCCCACCATCTACTCTGGCAAAGTCATTCGTCCTCTGAGAGGTGTTGATCCAACACAGATTGAGTACCAAGGAATGATTGAGATTGTGGAGGAGGGTAAGCACAGCACTGACACTGGAATCTGCTATGCCTTTTGATGAGCACTTCACACGGTCTTAATATATGATGGGGCTCATTGCATGTGCTTTCATGTTTCTTAGCAAGTTGAGAAGAAAAGGAACTCCTTTTCTTCGTGTGCTTAGACTTTATTTTTATACTCCTTGAAAATGAAATCACCCTGAATTAAACTGAGCAAATGAATACTATGCTGAATGTTTAATGTTTAATGTTGAGTGATGATAATCAAAATCTAAGTGGTCATTAATTTATGTTACTAACCACTCAATTTTATGAATACTTCCTTTCCTGAGGTGTGCCTGCTGTTCCTTAGCATCCAGGGGTCCTCCACATCTCGGCTCTCTCCATTTATTTACTTCTGTAATATTCTCCCCATCTTCAAGCAATCAGAGTTTTGGCACTTTTTTTTCCCCCCAATAGTCACCACCCAGAAAGGCCAACTTTATTTGATAAGTATGCATGAGATAAATGTGGTAGAAATAGGAGGGGATGCTGGATAATTAAGATAACAGCTTAGTTGTAGAATAGTTGAAACATTCCACTCAAATAACACAACTTGTCTCATAAAAAGAAATTCTTGTCTCATCTGTAAGTCAGAGTGTAAAGTACGGGAGAACAGTTTATTTGTAGAAAGAAAAGAACCGTGATGATTTATAACATGAGGTTCTTAGAAGTTCTGTTTTACATAAGAGCCCACTGTTGCTCTCTTTTGGTTCCTAACCCTCCAGACAGGAATTAACATTATGAGCCATGTCTGCTCTCAGAAGCAGACCACCTGACGTACTAAGGGTGTATAGGCTTCTACCATCAGTTGTCCTTCCGTTTTTGAAATGGCACTTCGACATTCCTTTTGGAAGCCACTGCCCACCAGCCCCATCCACTTACTCTCTTTCTTCACTGCTGTAGGGTTAGTCCAAAGTAAGGAAAGCAATTGTTGGACTAGACACACATCTCATTTTTTAGTTCAGTTTCTTTATCTTTAAAAAGATAGTATCTTTAGCCTCAGAGGAGTCTATGAAAATTATGAATCATAGAAATGTATAATAAATGATGACTATACCTCTTAACAAGTTAGTCTGCTGAAATTATTTCACACATTTGGGCCCTGAATGTTTTAGGTGCTGAAAAATAAAAATAATGTTACCTCTGATAATGAGGTAGTTTACGATAAGCATTTTCACCTCTGAAGCTTGTTCATTCAGTGGCTTTGTTTGCCTGCTGAGTCAACGAGCAAATCACTTACTACCTATCTCTTCTTGTAATGGTCTCTGGATCACTTTTTTACTGTAACTGTGAAGAGTGGGGGTGGAGCAGATGAGAAGAGAGCCTCTTTTATAGCCCTGAACTCTTAAGGAGCCTGAATCATAACAAAGAATCCTTTTATTTGCATCTGTTTGCCTGTGTCTTTCTAGATTGTCACCTGGGTTTTTTTTTGGGGGGGAAGGGGGGGTGTTTGTCTTGTTTCTTTTGGCTGGTTGGTTCATAATGCATTTTAGAAGTTAGTGTTATGGTTTGTCTTTGTTTGTTTCCATGTTAATCTTTAAGGCAAAACTTTTAAGTTTAAAGACAATAATAAGATAACAAAATACATTTTTAGTATGTATATTTAGCTTTTGTACCATTTTGCTTACAGGGGATATGAAAGGTGAAGTGTATCCTTTTGGCATAGTTGGGATGGCCAACAAAGGGGATTGCCTACAGAAAGGGGAGAGTGTCAAGTTCCAGTTGTGTGTACTTGGCCAAAATGCACAAACTATGGCCTACAACATCACACCCCTTCGTAGGGCTACTGTGGAGTGTGTGAAAGATCAGGTAATTAAGTGCTGTCTCTATGATTGATATGCATTCTATCCTGATAGCTGACGAGGCAAAGCCATCAGCCGCTCGTTGTTCGTTATTTATTTATTTATTCATTTATTCATTTATTTATTTATTTATTTATTTATTTATTTGACATGGTTTCTCTATGTTGTTTTGGCTGACCTGGAACTCGCCCTCTTGAGTCCTGGGATTTAAACTTTCATGCCTGATTCATAGTTCTCATAGTTTTTTAAGACTTTATTGCTTTGGGACAAAGAGGATAAAGTGACAACATTAGCAAGGAGAAAATAAGTGTGATTATTTAATAATTACTGTCACTTGGTGGGGATTGTCTCTTAGTCATGCTTTGAATAGAATGAATGGCAGTTGTTTCAGAGGTGTGACTTTGCTGATGAATTCTATCATACACCAACTGAATTTAGCTCATCATTAGTAATGCCATGTTTTATAAGTCCTTTCTAATTAGGGTTAGCATTATCTTTCAGAATGAAGTAAATTGTGTGTGTGTGTGTTTTCTTTTTCCAGTTTGGCTTTATTAACTATGAAGTAGGAGATAGCAAAAAGCTCTTTTTCCATGTGAAAGAAGTTCAAGATGGCATTGAGCTACAGGCAGGAGATGAGGTGGAATTCTCAGTGATCCTTAATCAGCGCACCGGGAAATGCAGTGCCTGTAATGTTTGGCGAGTCTGGTGAGTTTATATTTTTAGTCTGACTTTGAGTCTCATAACCCTGACCTGAGAAACTTGGTACTGTCGTGATGTATTAGCGCTGTGTGTTCTGTACCATAAATATTAATCGGTTATATGATCCTCCTCCTTCAGAAATTCAGAAATTTCTGTCAGTTCACTTCTAGACTTTGTGCTACTGAAATGTCTAATTTTTATACCTTAGTCATTCTGACTTAGGCTATTAGGTTTTTAATCTCTACATTGTTCCCTTAAAAGATGGGAATCTAGACCTATTTCTTCATATTTGGCCTTTTTTAAAGGTCTTTTTTAAACGTCTGTTACCTTGTTTTGTGTATCTGGAATTAGTCTCTCTCTTGACAAGCCTATGGTTCTTTACAGCTCCTATGCAGTTGAAACTTTGAGCTGGAAAGTATATATAAACTTGTCGGTCTTGTCTTGCTAGCTAAGATGAGGCAAGAGTCCCCCTCATTAAAAGTGAGTCATTTGGGTAGAGAACCTACAATTGCTTGCATTCTTCCCAGCAATTGTTGGTTTTTCTCACTTTCACTCTTACAGTGAAGGCCCCAAAGCTGTTGCAGCTCCTCGACCTGATCGGTTGGTCAATCGCTTAAAGAACATCACCCTGGATGATGCCAGTGCTCCACGTCTAATGGTTCTTCGTCAGCCAAGGGGACCAGATAACTCAATGGTATGATTTCATTAGGGATGTGAGGGAGGTGAACTAATAATCTTAACTTCAACTTAAAGAACGTAGTGGAGCCAGGGTTGCTTATCACTAGTCTGGGCTCCCTAGCACATTAATTCAGACCCTAGTAGAGTCGATGCTTTTTGTAAGAAGCACTTTTCCTTTTTTTTTTTTTTTTTTTTTTTTTTTTTTGGTGATAGGGTTTTGTATGTAAATTAGAGTGGCCTTGAACTCCCCACTACACTTCTACTTTGTCAGTGGTAGGCTAACTGGTGTGTGCTTTTACACCAAGAAGTGTATATTGGTATACTCTAGTCAGTAACTTTCTTGCTCTTAGTTAGGAGGTAATTGGTAGTGGATATGATAAATAAAAATAATGCTTTCATAGTTTTAAAATTGTATGTTGTGATTGTCAATACACTCAAATCATTAACTGTTATATTTCTTCACAGGGATTTGGTGCAGAAAGAAAGATCCGTCAAGCTGGTGTCATTGACTAACCACGTCCACAAAGCACATCATTAATCCACTATGGTCAAGTTGGGGGGAATTCTGGTGAAGGGTTCTGAATATCTTCCTCTTCATCCCTCCCAAAATCTGGAATACTTATTCTATTGAGCTATTACACCAGTTTTAACACCTTCCTCGTGTTATGTTTAAAGAAAAAAATAAATAAATTTAAGAAACCATTTTAAAATTATGCACAGTTGCAGCCTGGAAAACTTAAGGTGGCGCCTTATAGTGTCAATTTAGGAGCTTTATTTGGTGCATTTAACGCAACTGGTAATTGCAAATTCCACTTGGCCTGTGTAAGTGAACAATACAGACTGTTACTTTGTTGGCCCTATGAAATTCTGCACTCTAGTCAGTATATACTCTACCTTCATGACTTAACACTCAGCTGCATTCTTTTCCTTTTTTTCCCCTGTTCATTATGCTTTAATTCTGAGGACCATATGAAGGTAGAATATATTACTTATAAAAATTGCAAAAATTTATATAGCAAACGATTTTCTTAAGTTGATGGCCAAATGTTAAAATGTTATTTTCATATCATTTATAATCTTGTCACAATCCACTTAACGAAGTTTGATTACATTTCAGTGAAAATTATCTTCCAGAGTAGTTTTTTTTTTTTTTTCTTCCTGGGATGGAGGGGGTAAATAACTTTACTACAATTAGTATGTGTGGTGCAGAATTTCATGCAAATGAAGTGTGCCAGCAGTGTGATAATTTAAACATATTTAAACAAAAGACGAATGCACAAAATTGCTGCTGCTTAGATCACTGCAGCTTCTAGGACCCGGTTTCTTTTACTGATTTAAAAACAAAATGAAAAAAAAAATAATAAAAAAGTTGTGCCTGAAATGAATCCTGTTTTTTTTAATAAGTAGCCTCCTGGTTCCAGTGCCCTGTTCAATACAGGCACTCGATCCTTGGTGTAGCTTCTGTTCAACTTTGTATCACGGGAACGGATTGGCCTGATTTCTCAGCCTTCGTCTTGAATTTGGCCCCAAACAGGGTCCCTGGCAAGTGGAGTGAAGGCTTTTTGTCTAAAGATGACAAGGGTCAGCTCAGGGGTTGTTGGGGAGAGCGCTTTCAAAATCTTCCCCGTTGTCATTTGAGGTTTTGAACTCTGGGTAAAGAGGCCGTTTATCTTTGTAAACACAAAACATTTTTGCTTTCTCCGGTTTTATGTTAATGGCGAAAGAATGGAAGCGAATAAAGTTTTACTGATTTTTGAGACACTAGCACCTAGCGCTTTCATTATTGAAATGGGGGAGGGGAGGGGCGGTTCTGGGTGCGGCCTGCCATAAGACTCTTAAGTCATCAGCCCACGTGGCTGGGGCGGGGACTTGGGCGCCCTGGGCGCCTAGTGATTACGTAACGGGCGGGGCCGGAAGTGCCGCTCCCGGGTGGGGGCTGTTCATGGCGGTTTCGGGGTCTCCAGCAGCTCAGGTTGAAGTCCAAAAGCCTCCCGAGGTGGGGTCTGCGGAATTTGAGGTAAGGCTCCTACTTGCCTGTCGTCCGCCTTCTCAGCGAGTGAACGTCCGGCTGGGCGGGGAGACTCTTAAGACTCGGCAAGCTGGAAACAAAGGCCTGGGTGGGGGACTCAAGCTGGCTTTGGCCATCCGTGGGGTGATTTTCGGAGCCGGAAAGGGGAGTTTCGGGAAGTGGTTGTGCCAGGCGGACCACAGAGCTTGGGTTTGCAGAAATGGGGGGGGGGTTTCTTTCCCGTAAATTGAGGGCGGTGTCGAGTCGATTGAAAAATAGACGCGGGTCTTTAATGCAAGAATCTGGCCCATACTCAACCTGCAAGTAATGTTCATGTTTCTGAGTCACTTTGAGAACTTAGTGGAAGGCCACGTGTATCGAACCGGGTGCCTTAGAAACATAGGAGTTTAATAAACTTACAGAAGCCCTTGAAGTACTGTAGGTTTAGATTGCCAGTTTAATCGTAATTGCTTTCCTACAGGTTTTTGCTGGTGTGAAATGACTGAGTACAAACTGGTGGTGGTTGGAGCAGGTGGTGTTGGGAAAAGTGCTTTGACAATCCAGCTAATCCAGAACCACTTTGTGGATGAATATGATCCCACCATAGAGGTGAGGCCCAATCCACTGCCTGGTCCTTATCCTCTCTTTAGGCCTTCTCTTACCTCTTTGAAAGTAAAGAGAAGAGAAAGCAAGAAGGTATTCTAAAAACAGTAAGTTTTAAAGAGTTGTAGAAGCAAGTTCGTGCTTACTAAAGATTTCCTTTTAAAAGTAAACAGTTTTCATTTCGTGTCTTTATGCCACAGCTCTTTAGAAACGTAGGTCATGAGGAAAAAGATTGTAGGTAATCATACAGTGGGGATAGAGAACTCGGAGCTCTGGATAGCCTACAGTTTTCATTCTTGATCTAGTCCAGATTGAGTTAGGGTCGAAACAAGATTTTGAGTCATTGTGTCTAGGAATTCCTTCTCTGCAATTTAGTTATGGAATATTGGGGAAAATCACCTAAATCCTCACAAGTCTCATATTTCTGTATTATGTTAAGTTTCCATCACCTTCCTGGGATTAATGGTTAAGGTATGTATAAGCCCAGTTTGTAAGCATCCAAGAAGCTGAGGTTAGAGGTTCCAATTTCAAGGCTTGCCTGAACTAAATATTGAGGTCCTGTTTACAAAATACCAAATAAATATTTTTTCATGTGCAAACCTGTTCTACCTCACAGGAATGTTAGACAAATTCAAATGTCTACACAGGTTACATTTTAATATATTCATGGAACAAAATATAAGCACATTTCCAGTACCATAGATGAGGTCTTCTAAATGTGGAATATTATATAATAAAAGTAAGATTATGGCTATAAATCCGTATCAGATGTTTCTGGGGGTTTTTTTGTTTTTTATTTATTTATTTATTTTTTTTTATTTTTTTTGTATTCTGTTTTAACCTCATAGTTCGGGCTGGTTTTTGGTTTTGATTTTGGTTTTGGTTTTGAAACAGGGTCTCACTGTGCTACCCTGGCTGGCCTGAGACTTGCTCTGATCAGGCTGGCCTTGAACTCACAAATATTAATCCACCTGCCTTTATGTCATTCCTATGTGCATGGGTGTGATTATGTATGTGTGTGTGTATTTGCTGTTTGTGCTACCGATAAGCAGATTAAGGGTAAGTCACATAGGTAGACTTATTTGTCCTGGGTAATTACATTTCTCTGGTTTTAAAGAAAGATTGAGCCTGTCCTTGTCCCCACCACCACCACCTCCTTACCCTCTCATATTCCCAGGATTCTTACCGAAAACAAGTGGTGATTGACGGTGAGACCTGTCTGCTGGACATACTGGACACAGCTGGACAAGAGGAGTACAGTGCCATGAGAGACCAGTACATGAGGACAGGCGAAGGGTTCCTCTGTGTATTTGCCATCAATAATAGCAAATCCTTTGCAGATATTAACCTCTACAGGTATTTGGATTATTTTCTGAAACAAAAACTTTGTATGTGCTCTAAAGCTATGCTAAAGTATATGGTCTTAGGAAACATACAACTTTTTAACATTTTGGTTACACTGTTTATTTGTGAAGGCCAGGACAAGTGCAGCAGCACATGTGTGCCATGGGAGTCAGAGGACAGAAAGAAGAGAGAATCTGATTTTCACTGAGTGTGTGGTATTCTGCTATTGTACTACTCGTAGAAATGAAGCATGCTACAGAGTAACAGTCAGGATGATAGCGAAGCCAAAGAACATGAAAGTGGCTTTTCTCAGAGAACTGGAAAGTTTCAAAGCTATGTGGCCCCTAAGGATTTTAGTATGACATTCTTACTCATTTTACATTTTTGAGACCGGATATTGCTATGTATCCCAGGCTGACCTTGGATTTACAATCCTCCTGCCTGAGCCTCCAAGTGCTAACTTTATAGGTATGTGCCAACATACCCAGCTAATATACTTTACGGAGTAATAGAGTTCAGAGGTGATTTGTTGGATTTTCAGAGTCTTGATACTTTTCTTTTTTTGGTTTGATTTGGCTTTAAAGACAGGGTTTCTCTCAAATAAATAAACAAGCCAGGCGGTGGTGGTGCACACCTTTAATCCCAGCACTTGGGATGCAGAGGCAGGCGGATTTCTGAGTTCTAGGCCAGCCTGGTCTACAGAGTGAGTTCCAGGACAGCCAGGGCTACACAGAGAAACCCTGTCTCTTAAAAACAAAAAAACAAACAAACAAAACTGAGTCTGGTCCTCGTAGAAGGCTTAATAAAGTAAGGAACAGTAGCAACCCAACATCAGAATGTTCTGGGTGTTTAACATAAGCAACCACCACTGGGCATGTTGTTACTTGGGAAGCGGAAGGAAGATTGAGAGGTCAAGGCTACCTTTGTCTAGATATTGAGCTATATATAGTAAGGTCCTGTGTTTTGTGATTTTGTTGGGTTTTGTTGTTTGGTTTTTGGGGTTTTTTGGTGGGGGAGGGCAAAGAATTCTCATATTGTACCAAAGTAGTTCTGTAGCTAGCTAGTAGGATGCAGTTGAGGTAAGTGACTGAAACCCAAGGGTAGAGTCTAAAATAGTACTCTGTAATATTATAGCCATGGCCAGATGTGGTTATCTGACATTTACATAAAATGAAAAATTAGTTCCTTGGCCACAGAAGCAACAAAGTACTCAGTAGCAGGCTAAGGACTACCAGGTACCACTTTTTATTATTTCAAAAAGTTCTTTGTCACAAGAACCTGAGGCAATAACTTTTAGATGTACTGGGTGCTATATTTATTGTGTGTGAATTGAAAAGAAAACTATCTTTGCCATGGGTGGTGGCATGCACCTTTAATCCCAGCACTCAAGAGGCAGATCTCTGTGAGTTCAAGGACAGCCACTGCTACATAGAGAGACCCTATTGTTTGTTTTTATTAAAAAGCCATTTTTGATCGTTCCGGACCTATCTGTGCGCATCCCTGCGTACACAAACATTTATTGAGAGCAGTTCTAGACTTTCTTAAGGTTACATATCATGAGCTTCCAGCCGTAATGTTGTTTGGGTAAAGTGTTAGAGCATCACCCATCTTAGAAAGTAAGTGAATTATCTTCCATTAAATATTGTTGTTGCAAAGGGGGCTTTAAAAAGTTATCTAGGGGCCAGAAAGACGGTGCAGTGGGTAAAGGTGCTTACTGTCAAGCCTAACAACCTGAGTTTGATTCACCAAGACCCATATAGTAGAAGGAGAAAACCAACTCCCCCCCAGTGCTTTCCTCTGATCTCCACATGCATATCATGACACATGCACACACACAAATAAGATATAAGTTAAAAAATGTTAAGTCATTTAGAATCCATAAGCTCTACTTCTGTACTTTTAAACTTAACCTAAAGTGCCATTTGTAGTTTCCAATTAAATCCAGAGCCAAGCTCCTTGGGAAATCTAGGAGCCTAACAAGGATATGTGTGAGTCAGTATATTAGAGACAGCTGTTTCTAGGCAGTTAACTGGTATACACTGCCACACATGTATGGCTTCTACACCAAGTCTAAACTGATAGTCTTGACTTACAGGTCTATAGTTTTAGGAGTGTTCAGAGTGTGTAAGGTGAGTAATTGTAGCTAAAAGGACTTTGTAAATTTACCACTTCCTCTCGCTCTACCAGTTTACTCCTCCAGAAAGCTTGCTTTGCTTATGATCAACTACCTGTTCTTTGTTCTAGGGAGCAGATTAAGCGTGTGAAAGACTCTGATGACGTGCCCATGGTGCTGGTAGGGAACAAGTGTGACTTGCCAACAAGGACAGTCGATACAAAGCAAGCCCACGAGCTGGCCAAGAGCTACGGAATTCCATTCATTGAAACCTCAGCCAAGACCCGACAGGTATGCTAGGGACTTGAGCAAGTGTGAGTGTTTGTTTAAATCAGATATGGTTGACTGATAAGTGTGATAGAGATGTAGTCTCTGTTCTTTATAATGGATTTTGGAGAGTGGTTTCTGTATGGTTGGTCTGTGTTTGTTGTTAATCTTTTTTTCTCTTTTCCCACCCCCCAAAAAAGAACACTACTGTACTGTGGGATTTCTGTCTCTGTCTTAACAGGCTCAACTCTTCCAAGATTAAACATACTTGTAAGCATGAATCCTTTTTTCCATCAGCACTTGCCACTATTGGCGAATTAATTTTACTGAAGGGAATCCTTATGGTTGGTTGTTCTGTACTGTGCACCCACCTTGCTTTTTTCTCTTTGCTGGACTATCTTTGTGTTGTTTGTTTTTTAAAACACATGCCATTTATTAGCCTGTCAGTATGATTGACAGGAATGCTGGATTTAGTGTCTTCTTCCTAAGTCACCCCAATTTATCAGCTATTAGTACTAAATCCACACAGAGAGTTGGAAATGAGAGATTACAACTTGGGCTGTGTCTGTTGTTTGTTTGTTTTGATTTTTCCTTTACCCTTTTTCTTTAACTAGGGTGTGGAAGATGCCTTTTACACACTCGTGAGGGAGATACGCCAGTACCGAATGAAGAAGCTCAGCAGCAGTGATGACGGCACTCAAGGTTGTCTGGGGCTGCCCTGTGTGCTGATGTAGGGAGGTGAGTGTGTGCTCTTGCATCGGAACTGTGGCTCCTACTTAGCATTAGGCACTTCAGAATAGTATGAGCACTACTGACTTTTGCAACTTAAATGAAAGTTTTCATGTATTTTCAACTAGATAATCACTTTCCTGGGAGCTAGAGACATAGCTCAGCAGCTAGGAATACTTACTGCTCTTCTGGAGGATGTGATTTATATGCCAGCATCTGTTAGGTGTCTCATAGCCAACTATGACTCCAGCTCCAAGGGATCCACTGTTCCTCTTGTTCCTCTTATGACCTCCACAGTCACCTACATGTCACACACACACATACACATACATACACACACAAACACTCACACACACACACAAGCAAATATTAAAGATAAAATAATTTGGGGCTGGAGAGATGGCTCAGTGGTTGAGAGCACTGACTGCTCTTCCAGAGGTCCTGAGTTCAATTCCACATGGTGGCTCACAACCATCTGTAATGAGATCCAGCGCCCTTTTCTGCTGTGTTTGAAGAGAGTGACAGTGTACTCACATACATAAAATAAATAAATCTTAAAAAAAAAATAAAATAATTTCCCTCATGGCACCCTTTCCGGGAGTGCTAAGATCTAATTAATTCTTTCAACATTTACTCTACAGACAGCTTCCTATTTTTAGTATAGGAATTTGAGACATGTCTGTGCCATGATTGTGGAGTGGACACATATTGAAGACACCATATTAAGGATTGGCAGTATAGAAATTAAATGACACTGTGTTCTTTTGTTCTAGATCATTTGAAAGTTCTGTCATCAGAAAAGAGCCACTTTCAAGGTAGGACAAGTTTGAAATGTCTTGATTGACACTGAGTTTCTTAGCCCTTGTTTCTCTTACCTTTTGTCTCTGTTTCAGCTGCACTGATGCCCTGGCTCTGACATCCCTGGAGGAGACGTTCCTGCTGCTCTCTGCATCTCAGAGAAGCTCCTGCTTCCTGCTTCCCCGACTCATTTACTGAGCACAGCCATCTAACCTGAGACCTCTTCAGAATAACTACCTCCTCATTCGGCTGTCCGACCAGAGAAATGGATCTGTGTCTCCCCAGTAGTTCTCTGCCCTGGGTTTTCCCTAGAAACAAACACACCTACCAGCTGGCTTTGTCCTCTGAAAAGCAGTTTACATTGATGCAGAGAACCAAACTATAGACATGCAATTCTGTTGACAACAGTTTCTTAAGCTCTAAGGTAACAACTGCTGGTGATTTCCCCTGTGCCCCCAGCTGTTGAACTTGCCCTTCTTAGTTTGGGGGAAAATGTCATAAATTACTCTCTTCCCAAGAATATAAATAATTTGCTGATTGATTGATTTGTAGTGTGATTAGCTATATTCTATAAACTGGCATCTGCTCTGTATTCATAAATGCAAACATGAATACTCTCAACTGCATGCAATTAAATCCAACATTCACAACAAAGTGCCTTTTTCCTAAAAGTGCTCTGTAGGCTTCTGTTACAGTTTGTAATTGGAATAGATGTTTCAAGAACCATTGTATAGGAAAGTGACTATGATCCATGTACCTTTGAGGGAAAGGTATAACTACCCAATGGCAGATGCTTTGTATATATACATGAAGATAGTTCCCCTGTTTGGAGTTCTCCCAGGAGAAAGATGGAACCGAAACAATTATGAGTAATTTCATTTAATTCTAGCTAATCTTTTTTTTTTTGGGGGGGGGGGTAGGTTACCACCTATAAATATTTGTCATTTCTTCTAGCTTAAACTGATAATCTAATAATCAATGAGCTTCCATTGTAATAAATTGGTTCATACCAAGAAGCCCTCCATTTATAGTTAGTCAGATACTGTAAAAATTGGCATGTTATTACTTTATAGCTGTGATTAATGATTCTTCAAACCTTAAATAAAGTTATTAGCAGGCAGGTTATATCTTTGCTGCATAGTTTCTTCATGGTGTATATATATATGGAGAGAGAATGGCCCTCAGTTCCCTTCTCAGCATCTCTCTTCTCTCAGCCTATAGCATCCTATAGGGGCTTGAATAATTATCTCAGTTGAATAAACCATGGTGCTAATGGACCAGGTCATGGTTTCAAAACTTGAACAAGCCAGTTAGCATCACAGAGAAAACAGTTCATCCATGTTTGCTCCCTGCCTATTATTCCTGTTTATAGACTTTTGCCTGATGCCTGCTGTTAGCGCTATAAGGATAAAACTTAGTGTGGTTCTGTACCAGGACTAGAAATACCTGGTGAGCTGTGGGGTAAGCCTAGATATCTTTACATTTTTCAGACCCTTATTTTTAGCCATATGGAAACCGAAGCCAGAGTTCATACGTCCATCTCTCCTCCCATTAGATTAATGTTCTTTAATCTATATAGCTTTTTAAAAGTATTTAAAACATGTCTATAAATTAGGCTGCCAACTAACAAAAGCTGATGTGTTTGTGCAAATAAATAGGTATCGTTTGCTACTTGAGAAAAGGATGTAAAATGCCATTAATTGTTGTCATGTAGAGGCTTGGTATTTGTGGTAATGCCCTGATAATTCATTGGTGGGTTTTGTTTGTCATGTGATACTTAAGCTTTATAACTCAGCTCAGTAATTCTAATGAAAACATAAGTCGGATACCTTGATTGAAAAAAGCAAACCTAGTTCCAAAATGGTCGTTTTCTCTTCTGATCTTGTAATACCTAAAAATCTGAGATCCTTGGGATTCCTTTGTTTATAACAGGATCTTGCTATGTAGTCCTGACTGGCCTCAAACCCACAATACTCTTCTGGATCAATCCCCCACGTGCTGGGACTACAGGCACATCCCACCACACACACCTGACTGGTCTAGTTTCTAGTGAATTCCCATTGGTAAGCAAATTCCCCGTCACCTTGAAACTAATGAGAAGAGGGAAGAAATGAGCTGTGCTGCTCAGTGCTGATGCTGGGTCAGTCACATGGGGCTTGCATTCCTAAACCTTTTACAACGTGGCTCAGTCATCTTCCTGAAGCTGCCGAAGCCGACACTCGGGCTTGTTCTGTTGTAATGTGTCTGTATGACTTGCTGGTGGGTCCCTAAAATGTTCATTAAACTCCAGTTAAGGAGAAAGTTACTTCCCTTGGCCCTTTTGACCATATCTCGTGTGTGTGGTGTGTGGTGTATGTGTGTGTGTACACGTCTGTAGTTGGTCTCTAGTATGTTCTAATCACAGAAACAATTCAGTCTTCAGATGCCCCTCCTCAAATATATCCCACATGGTGTGGGTTTTGGCACAACTGTGACAAAAGCCAAGTAAGTCCAGTTGGTGTGGTATCAAAGTATTTTTAGAGAGAGTAATTAGTGAAGATCTGGTTTACTTCAAAGTCATAAAGCCTCTCTTCCTGAATTTAAATGCCTGGTCTGCTGTCACAAATTAACATGTTTCTTTAAGGCAGTTAGTTGAAGCTTTATTCACACATTGGAGAGTATGAAAATGAAGTGTTCTAAGAGCTCTGATACTGAATTTGTGTAAACCTGTTAAATGCTGTTTGTTCCAGGACTTAGAGTGTGTGAGTTGGTAACTCAGTCCTTCATTTACTAGTTCCAGAGGAGCGCCGTGTGTACAGTGGAGGTAGGTTTGTTTTAGCCGGCCACCTGTAGAATCAGCCTTTAAACTGCTGTGAACTTTGTCATGACTTGAACATGAAGATAGACAAAAACTCTCTAAAGATAAATGTTTGTTTTCTCCATTAGAGAATGTGTGAGCTTAGTTTTATCTTCCTTCGTATTTAGTCAAACTCTCAAGCTGGCAGCTATGACCAAGGAGCAGAAGTGCGTTCCACCTGGTAGAATTACCTCTGCTAATTGTGAGAAGCAGAGTTAATAGTGGAAAACATTTTGCCTGGGTGGTTTCTATTTAAAAAAGAGAGATGAGAATTCTTGAACATTAGTTTTTATTTTGCTATTTCTTTAAGCTGTCTGATGTGCCACAAAATTATTTTAAGGTATTTGTGATTTAAGAGTGTTCTCATGAGATTAGTTGTAGATATTTTTAAAAGTACAACTGGTTTTTAAAACTCTGAGTATTGCTCTAAGCAAGTGTTTAAACTCTGGAGAGAAGGGAAGGTGGATGGAAGTTGTTGGCGTTTGTATTTCCATGCTGTCAAATATAGGTCAGAATGTCAACTGTGTAATCCTGCTGGTTAAAAAACTATTGGCCTCTGTGGCCCTCATGAAGGGGCTGATATTTTAAGTTGACTGTTTTATTGTAAATTAATTCATTCTAATTTTTAAAGACTTGATTGACTGTTTTCCTTGTTAAATAATTTTTTAAAAAATAAAAAACTGGAAGTTCTTTGCTTAACTGTATTTTCCCCCACTGTCTTAAGGTTTCTAATGCTGTGAAGAGACACCATGATGGCAACAACTGTTAGAAGGAAAACATTTAATTGGGGCTGGCTTAGAGTTTCAGAGGTTCAGTTAGTTATGATCACGGTGGGAAGCATGACAGCTTGCAGGCAGACATGGTGCTAGAGACGGAGCTGAGAGTTCTACATCTTGATCTGAGGCCAGCAGAAGACTATGTGCCGAACTAGACCTGGCTTGAGCATTGGAGACTTCAAAGCCTGTCCCCACAGTGATATACTTCCTCCAACAGGACCACACATCTATGGGCCAAGCATCCAAACACATGACTCTATGGGGGCCATTCCTATTCAAACCACCAAACCCACCAAGGTCCAATATAGGAAATGATGGTTCAGATACTGATGTTCTGTTTGGACGGTGCTGGGGAGACTCAAGCTTCTCATTTGTTCTCAATGTAGTAAGTAGTCTCCTCTGCCTCTCTGAGGCTCTCCTGTAGTTTTTGTTACTCAGGGCCAGTTGTGTTGAAGGAAGCATTGCTTTCTGAGTAACATGATGAAGTTTGGCAGGGTCCTGTGTCACCCTGCCAGAGCATGAGTCTTCCCTTGTACCAACCACACAGCCACACTGTTCATTACCTGCTCTGGGGTCCCTTGGCTCATCAACTCTATCAGTAGCACAGTTTACCTAGAGGCTCAACATGAGAGAGCAGTGTAGTCATGTTACTGTGTTCATTGTGGGAGCTGTTAAGCTCTTACTGTGCCCCCTTTATAGATTGAATTTTGTCATACATCTGTCCAGGAAGAAACAATGCACAAACATTAAAGTTTGTGTGTTCCTTGCAATTGTATGCATCCATGCAGAGACTCAGAATGTACCCTTCATGGATAAATGGAGACCAATATATAAGTCAAGGCTTGCTTTGAGGGATTATTTAGAATTATTTGTCATGTCCTCACTTACGAATAAGACTGTTGGGCTAGGTGAGGTGGCATACATTTACAATCCTAGCACTGGAGAAGTAAAGGCAAGAGGAGAAAACCAAATTGAAGTGACAAAATACTAAGTAGAACCACTTGGGATACGGATATTTTAGACTGAAAAGACACCTACCTGAAAAAACTGGGTTGCTAGGGTTCAGCTCTCATGACAAGCAATACTCAAGGTCATCAAAACCCCAATGTGGTTGCGTGAGTTACTTGATACCCATAAATTCATGAAAAGGAGCCAAGACGCCCTGAGTGATCATTTTGCAAAACTGCCTAAGAAGACTTTGTAATGCTTTTAAAGTAACCAGGCAGTAAGTAACATGTCCACCAGATGAAAGCCGAGTTGAAGAATATACCAAAATATATCAACAAGTGCACTTTTTAGTGTCAAACTGAGCTGAAGGTGGCCTTTGCCCTTGCTTGGACACTGTTCTATCACATGGACTGTTCCAGGCACCATCATTTTAATCCATTTGGGGATGGAAACTGGTTACCTCTCAGCACAGATGGTGGGATCGAGAGTTTGCTTTAACAAGTACAAATTTCAGTTGTCAACATTTTGTGTAGGAACTTTTGGGGGTCAAAGTGATACCAGCAGCTTCCAAAGACTGAGGCAGCTATAATGCCTACCTGGGCAGGTGTCTTAGAACTTTTACAGATAGGAGTTTGGGGTCTTGCCCTGTTTAGGAAAAGGGTTCTTCCAGAATGGCTGTTACGGATGTGACAAAATTGGGGGTATTAGCATTTTCTGTAGGAGCTTGAGATGTATAGACTATGATATTTAAGTTAGAAAAGCCTTGCACATTATTTTAAGCATTTCTAATCACAGAAACAAATGGAGTCAATTCAGGTTTCAGATGCCCTTCCTTGCATATATTCCACAACAGTGACAAACACCAAGTAAGTCCAGTTGGTGTGGTAAGTCAGAAAAGCCTTACACATAATTTTAAGCATTTTGGGGTATATATATAATAAGTTTGGTATTTTTTATAAAAAATTATATATACACGTATATGTATGTATGTGTGTCTATATATATTCACAGCTGAGACCAAGCATACCTGATCTGGATGGATTTTTAAAATCCATAGGAGATAGAATTTAAAGACATCTTTGATAAGTCAAAAGATCTTGTAAATTTATGCTTATTTTGTCTGTAAAATTTGAGAAGGTTGACATTTAAGTTTAAAGTTCAAAAATGAAACCCTAGCGTGGCATGCGAACTGATATTAGTAACTTGTGTTCCTCTCTGAGAACAGGACTTAGGCCCTGCTGGAATAGCGCCGGGGTCTTCTGGAAGAGCAGCTAGTGCTTTTAAACACTGAGCCATCTCTTCAGCCCCTTAGTGAGTATGTGTGAGTGAATACCACTTGTATGTCCGTGCCCAGAGAAGCCAGAAAAAGGTAATAAGGATCCCTGAGAGTTGTTATTACAGGTGTTGTGAGCCACTCCGTGTGAGTGCTGGAAACCTAACTCTGGTCCCCTGGAAGAGCAACAAGTACTGAGCCATCTCCCCTGCCTGTTCCTAAGCCGGTCTGGAGGAAGATAGATGATAGCTGCTAGCTGCTTCATCTTTTTATCTGCATCCCTGAAACTATGTTCTTTATCTGTACCCCACAATCAGTGCTAAACAGAGTGGGTGCCGTGGGGGGTGGGGGGTGGGGGTGGGGCAAGTCTGCGGCCTCTTCCAACAGTAAATCTTTTCTGGGGAATTACTCACTGGCCTGATTGGAACGTTGTTGAGCTTTTCCGACCCACTCAGCCCTTCCATCTGAAGGTCCTCCCATCTACTCGGGCTCCCTTCCTTTTTATCTGTTCCAGGCACTGCCCCCAGTACATCACTGTGTGTCTAATCTTATCTGAGAATCTCACTAAGTTACCAGAAGTCCCTGGAACTAGTTCTAAAGCCCAGGCAGATCTTGAGTTTATGACTGTCCTTTCTCAGTTCTTGAGTAGTTTGGATTACAGGCTCAAGCCACTGGAACACACTAGTTTTGTCTGTCTGTCTGTCTGTCTGTCTCTCTCTCTCTCTCTCTCTCTCTCTCTCTCCCTCCCTCCCTCCTTCCCTCCCTTTCTCTGTCTCTCTCTCTCTCTGTCTCTTTCTCCCTCCTCTCTGTCTTTCTGTCTCTCCCTGTCTGTCTGTCTGTCTGTCTCTCTTTCTCCCTTCCTTTTCTCTGTTTCTGTCTCTCTCTCTCTCTCTCTCTCTCTCTCTCTCTCTCTCTCTCTCTCTCTCTCTCTCTCTCTCTCTGGAAGGATCTCATTTCATAGCCCTGGTTGGTCTAGCATTCACATTATAGCCTAGGTTAGCCTTAAACTTGTGACACTGGATGACAAGAATTGACAAGAATATACCAACAAGCCTGACCTCCAAACACAGTGTATTAAAAAGCTGTTTTCAGTGTACAGGAGCAGAATCCACAGATATGGAGAGCAAGCTGTTGTTACTGTCATTCTGTTCTGAAAAACAGATGGAACTAGATATGACTGCATATAGCTCTGAAGGCTGAGGAAGGGGGATGGAGAGTTAGGATATACTGGACTTCATCATGAGAACTTGTCTCAGGAAAAATCAAAATCACCAGGCAGTAGAGGTTCACACCTTTAATCCTAGCACTCAGGAAGCAGAAGCAGGCAGATCTCTGGGTTCAAGGCCACCCTGATTTACAGAATGAGCTCCAGGACAGTCAGGGCTACAAATAGAAACCCTGTCTGGAAAAAAAAAAAAAAGGAAAGAGACAGAGAGACAGGGAGGGAGAGACAGAGACACAGAGAGATTGAGAAAGAAAAAAGAAAGCAAAAGATGCTGGGGCTACAGTTCAATGGTGGAACACTTGTACAGTAGCCATTGATGCACTGGGTTTGAGAGACAGAGAGATACACATTCCCGTTGAGTGTGTACCCAAGAACTATGGAGGCACGGAGTCAGATCTGGGGTTAGAGTTGCAGTGAGTTGTGAGTTATCTGATGTGGTCGCTGGGAACCAAATTCAGTCCTCTGCAAGCATTCTTAACTGCTGAGCCATCTCTCCAGCCCCAGTTGTTTTGGAGAGGAGCAGCTCATCCTCTGAGACTGCATTATGGCATTCATGAATGCAGTCATGGAAATGTGCACAGTATCTAAACTCCATACTAATAACAATTCTGGGAGCCAGTGGTGGCATGGCTCAGCAGGTAAGGTTGGAAGCCTGCCAACCAGAGTTTCATCCCTGTAACTCACATTGTAGAAGGAGAGAACTGACTCCTGAAAGTTGTACTCTGATTTCCATATAGCACAAATATGTAAATAAAAGATAATTTCAAGATTTTTGTTGCACCCATGTGTGCATGTGCTCTACGTGTGTGTGACTAGCCTCAGAGGCCAGAAGAGAACATACAGCTCCCTAAGGATGGAGTTACAGACAGTGTGAGCCGTCATCAGGGTGCTAGAAACCCAGGAATTTTGCAAGAGCAATAAGTGCTCTGAACCTCAGAGCCAACTCTAGCCCCCATTTTTCATTAAGCACAAGGAGAGAGCTTCCTGACCTACATTACCGACTTAGCCCAAATCGTCTTTCACCATTGGAAAGCAGCATGATTTGTTTTCTTCATAGCATTCATTATAACCTGATATTATTTTAGAAATTTTGTTTGGTATCGAGCCAGGGTTTCATGGACCCCAGGATAGTCTTAACTTGCTATATAACTGAAGGTGACCACGAATTCATGATCTTCCTGCTTCTACTTCCTGAGCACAGGCATTCTCCATCTTGCCTAATTTTTAAAAGTGTTTTATTGGATATTGTCTGTCAGAATTTAAGTAGGAGCTTTATCTTTCTTGTTTGCTATATGCTACTGCCTAGGCTAGTCACAGCTTTCAAACAATGAGGCCACACAACTAGTAAAAGTGTGTAAGTGTGTTCTGTGTGTGTGTGTGTAAAAGAGTTGTATGTGACAGATTGTGTGGGTGTGTGAGTGTGGGTGTGTGTGTGAGAGAGAGAGAGCATATATGGGTAAGAGTATACGCTGAGGACTTGATGACTATTACCAGAACATTCACCAACTACAGAAAGCCCTCCTGGTGTTAAGACACTCCTTTTCAAAAGTCCATGACACCGTGCTATAAGTGGGGTGGAAAATAAACACAAGATCACATCGAGTAAGAAAAAGGCACACTTGATGAGCTAGCGTGTTGTGTGGTGAGTGTTGAAAACTGATTTCTGGCCACTGTCATTACCTTTTCTAAAATCCCAAGATAAAGACTGGAGGCTTCACCTGTTGTTCACTGTCATTGCCTAAAGCTATAAATAGGTCTGAAGCTCATCTCTCCCCTTTTAGCAGAGAAGGGTCAGATTACAGGGGGCAAAACAAAATAATAAAATAAGTGTCCTGGTATTTCAGAGAGTCAGTCCGCCGTCCCCACAGTCTCTCTCCTTCCTCTGCTGTTCTCTCCTAGAGTCAAGGATCCCAGTCACAATGCCTCTATTCAAACTTACAGGTAGGTGTGCAGGTAGCATAACTACCATGTCAGCTTTAACAACCCTTTATTTAGGGTTCATAATCGCTTCAGATGTACACACCAGAGAAAGGCAACTCGTTTTCAAGTGTTTGGTTTCTTTCTAGTAGTGGGAGGAGGGTTTTTTTCTCAAACTATGTCTTTGAATCCCTTAGAAAACTGATTTCACAGCCCAGAGAAGGGTTGTCAGCCCTGTACTAACGATTATGACCATGAGAGAAATGTTAGCCCAGACTTCCAGTGCTTTACAACCCACACTTGCACTCAGAGGATTCTTTTAAAAAAAGAAATCAATTGTATGTTATGTTTCACTATAAAATGCCAGACATGTGAAATAAAAAGAACAATTACACCAAAAGTTAAAGTAATAAACACTTAGGAAAACTAGAAAATGGTAACTTAAAAAGTCACATAGTCTTGTTCAAGGGATCCACTCAACATTTCCGAGTTCAGCTTCTCAGTCCTTGGTTTATGGGAGATTAAAGATGCTTTTAAGGATAGATACAGTTGCATTTGTGTTACACTTGTAATTGTGCAGCCTTTGGGCAGGATAAGCTTTAGCTTAACATAATGTGATAACTATTATGTATTTATTCCAAATGCTTCCTAAACCCATTTGAAATGGCTGGATGGTATTCAAGTTTTCTTAATTATCTCCTGGTTTTTTTTTTTAAACCTATTTTACATGCATAAATGTCCTCCTGACCTTATATGCATCTAAAACTTTCTCTGTGCATAAAGAGTATTTCCGTGAGATCGGGTCTCAGAAATGATGGTTCAGTGGGTGCTACCCACTTGTTTGGTGCTACCAAATAAGCTGGTTTTGTTTGCCCAGGCCCAGCACTGTTTGAGAGTTCCTAGCCCTTTTCAACAGATCAATCTTTTGCTTTCTTTTAAATTTCCATCCTACAAAAAGTGGCTCAGCAGTGGAATACGAGCTTGGTATTAGTACACAAGGCCCCAGGTTCAGCCCCGCACACCATGGCCCTGCAAAGAAGGACTTTTTAAAGAATATTAATGTGTGCTTAAAGATATTTGCTAGTAAGGATGGAAATGAAAGCTACAGTGACCGTATTCCCATTATGTCCTTGGATAGTGCATAGTAGACTAGAAGATAACATAGAACAGTACTCGGTACCACCCCTCTCCGTGGCAGCCTACACCTGTTTCCCAGAGCCTGGGTTCATGGTCACAACAGATGCCCAGAGTTTTTCATGTGTTGTGTCTCATTTTTTTTTCACTTCACACAGGTCAAGGAAAACGTGAGTATTTTGGACTGTTTTTCCTGCCAATTGCAAGTATCTGTAAAAGAAGTGACAGTGTTCCTTAGTTTACAAAGGGGCTTATTTCTCAGCAGTGTTTATAAACGGAACCACTATAAGCCAGTAATGATTACTAGTAACTGTAGATAGCAAACAACCTTCACGGCTCTCCTGGATTTCCAAAACACAAAAACTAAAAACAAAACACCTACTATTTTTCCCTATAAAGGAAACATGAGCCCATGCATACTGGTGAAGGCTTGTAATCTCAGCACTGGGAAGGCTGAGGCAGGAGCATGAAGCATGCTCCATGGAGCAAGGCGAGCCTGGCCCGCATAATGAGGATCTGTCTTGTCTTAGAGTACAACCATGAAACACACAGGCAAATAAAGGCCACCTCCCAAGTTAGTTGTTTGCTATTGTGAAATCAAACATACAGACTAGTGAACAGGGGTGTACTAACGCTCGCTTTAGATGGTCTTCAACTCTAGTGCAAAAAGGGAAAAAAATTGTTGCCAATTTTTTTTGACAAGATAAAACATGATTTTAGATAAAATTAGCTTTAGTTATGTGTTCTGCCTGCTCTCCACTTCTAATGTTCTTTTGCTGACTGATGAGGTTCTGTCTCCAAGTTCCTCTGTAAGATGAGATGTGGGAGGTGGGAGCCTGCAAGTTGGCCTACCCCACACATGAATAAACTCTGCTGGGAAATAAGCCTGGCTTTCTGGACCTGCGGGGGTGAAGCAAGCATGGTGACCTTCTCAAGAGCTGTGTACTTCCTGCGTTAGTAATCCTGAGTGTCACGGAGAGCTCCCTGCAGACTTTAAATATTTCATATTTGATCTCTAGAGCATCCTTCCGAAGTTGACTTGTTATTAACGTCCCCCTTTTACGATGATGAACCATGAGGCTCCTGGTGACTGTGGTTTGCCCAAGGCTACCTGATGCTATGGGCACCCTTTCTTACCTTAATCCAGTGGCCTATCTTGCCATTTTACCTTTTTCTTTTCTATTTGTCCTGAGATAGATGCCCTGCGCCTGAGACACTGGCCCTCAGCTATCCCATGATCTCAAACAACTTGCTAAGAAGGGGTCAGTAATTATCTACACATGCCTGAGGAGATTATTTCTCCTTCCTGAATTTGGGTTGTCATCACATCTTATCTACTTACTTTTAAATACCAGCTTCACTTTTTCCTGCCTGAAGTCACCACCATGCCCTGAAGTAGTGGGAAAGGCAAAGCTCTCGAATTAGCGATTGAATTTCAGCTGTGCTTGCATAGAATCAAAACAGCTGTCTAATTCTGTGGAACCAAAAATCAACCATATCATTTTGGGTCAGCATGTAAGCTACTTGGGAATATAACATTCAGCCATCGGTAGTGGTTTAGAGAAATGCAACCTTAGTAAAAGATATACTTAAAAAAAAATGTATGAGCCAAATGGATATAAACAGTTCTAGGTAACAAATGGTTGTTCTGGAAGAGCCAGCATGTCACCAGATGGGACTGGATCTCTGGCATCAACTCCATACGGTCCCTCCCTAAGGTCCTCAACCGCACTGCCACAGGCACAGCATGACAAACCATTGACACCCTCATTCTCATCATCGTAACCAACTGACCTATCTCCATTTGCCCTTCATGGCTCATGAAGCATCTAACTTCACCTGCCGCTCATCTCCGAGGTGCCTGTGGTGCTCTAGGAGGGAAGGAGCTATTTCTCGGGATCAGCTGGTGGTGGGCTGGGATGGCCTCAGCTGTCACTTACATCTACTT
Source organism: Arvicanthis niloticus (assembly GCF_011762505.2). Classification (NCBI taxonomy): domain Eukaryota; kingdom Metazoa; phylum Chordata; class Mammalia; order Rodentia; family Muridae; genus Arvicanthis; species Arvicanthis niloticus. Next base: position 82,127,924 of record NC_047661.1, read on the forward strand.
AGTGTTCCATTTGCTTTGCTGTGGGCTGCTGCACTTGCCAATGAACGACTAACAGCTTCCAAGCGCACTTCTCGTTTCTCGGTTTCTGGATGTGTTGGAGTATGACAAGACAAATGAGGGCTCAAGGTTCAGGTAACACTGTCTTCCCTGTTAATTCTGCCATCACCAGCCAGGATTTTAAACGAGCTCATCTGACAGTGTTGGTGACATCATGAGTCACTTGCTATCATTTCTAATGGATGCTTCATCCCATACCATCATAACTACAAGTCATCTTTAATGCCAAAGCTAAACCAACTGTGAGCTTGCCCGACACTGACAAATTACCTCATTGAGTTTACTCTAATGCTTTGGTTTTTCTTGAAGGGTTTCCACACACAATATGTCACAACAGCCTCGAGAGTGAGGTTGGGGTGGTATCAGCACTCCCACTTAACACTCAAGGAAACTGACACAGAGCAGGGTGAGGGAGTTGATAAGTGCAGGACTTGAACTCATTATCCACTACATCTGATTGAAAATAGCCACCTTTTGGAGGCCTGCATAGACCCTGGCACAGAGGTCGTTCTCACTGGTGGTTTGCTCTGTCATCTCCATGGCAAGTTTCTGTGTCCGTGTTGCTCCAGTAGCTAGTTCTTTACTGTTCTCAGTACTGATCACCAGATGCTTTCTGGAAGTACCAAAGGCTCTTAGGGGTGTTGCAGGAGTGAGCTGGGAGACGGCTAGTGAGCTGGGCATGTAGAGAAGAAAGTGGAACTCAACAGAAAATCAGGCACCTTTTGGCCATCACTACCCCGTAAGATAAAACTGGGTCTTACATCCTGAAGGTTTGGGGATTATTCATTGTCAGGCTAATAGAGTTCACCCTTGTTTCTTCATTTCAAGAATAGAAAAACTTTGGCTGGGCAGTGGTGGTGCACGCCTTTAATCCCAGCACTTGGGAGGCAGAGGCAGGTGGATCTCTCTCTAAGTTCAAGGCTGTCCTGATCTACAGGGTGAATTCTGGGACAGCCAGGGATACACAGAGAAACCCTGTCTTGAAAAAATAAAGGAAAGTAAAACAAAGCAAACAAACAAAAAGAATGGAAAAATATGGGCTGAGTCCAGTCCCTGGAATCTACCTATGTAGTGGTAGAAGAAAGCTGATATCCGAGGTGTGCTCTGTCTCTGCCAGTTTGTCTGTCTCTCTCTCTCCCTCCCCCCTCTCTCCCTCTTTGTTTCTGTTTCTCTCTATCTCTCTGTCTCTGTGCCTCAGTTTTCTCCCTCTCTCTCACATATATGCATACACAGAGTGGGGAGAGAGAGAGAATGAATGGGAAAACGTAAGGACCAACAGTATGTTAGCCTTGTAAGGGTCACTCATTGTCAAAGGCCACGCCCACAAGGAATGTACTCCCACCACACACTACTAAGTATTGGCAGCTCCCTTTCACCACATAACAACATATCACAGACATCAGGTTTAAAAATCAACAAATCAACCAAAAAACAACATGGAGGTTAGCTCCCAGGATCATTGGTCCTTTCTACAGTGTCTTTAAAACTACCAGGAAGACCCAGATGACCCAATGGAAAGGACTGTGTTATGCAATGACTATGAAACCAACCTTAGCCCTGCCAGGAGCAAGTTATGTTGCATTAAGAGTTTGTCCTGTAGGAGTCCAGCTGCATCTATAGGGTCCTCCAGAAGTGTGCTCCATACACAACCCTGCAGTAATGTAAGAGCCGGCCTGGAGCTTTGGCTGGGGGTCAGGGAAAGCATGAAGCCAACACACATTATCCTAACCCTTGTGCCTGATACCTCGAGAAAACTCCTAGGTAGATTTTGGACAAAGGTGTCAACTAATATGTGAAAAACCTCTTCTAGAAATTGATGACGCAATGCGTAGCTTTGCTGAAAAAGTGTTTGCCTCTGAAGTCAAAGATGAGGGAGGTCGGCATGAGATCTCCCCCTTCGACGTGGAAGAGATCTGCCCAATTTCCCTTCGTGAGATGCAGGCTCACATATTTCACATGGAGAACCTGTCCATGTCCATGGACGGCAGGAGGTAAGTGTGGCACCTTGGGACAAAGTGTGGCGGCTCCTGAATGAAGGTCTGTCTGAGTGCAGGCCACACAGAAAGGAATAACTCTGCCGGGCTTCCAAGTTCTTCTTCTGTCTCTTTGAACAGGTTAGGGTGAGACACTGAGTGACAGAAAAAAGAAAGCAGTCCCCTCCTGCCCTTGTCTACACTGTAAGCTAAATAAAGCCTTTCTATCACCCCAGGAAGAGAACTGGAGCCTCCAAAGTGGGCTGACAGCTGCAGTAAGCACTCTCAACATAGACATAGTTGGCATGGAAACTGGAACGCAAATGCCTTGCCTTCAGGCACATCCCCTGGTCAACACCAGTGTTGTTCTCTGATATGAATCCCTCTCCAGAAAGTCTGAAGGGCACCTTGGCCTTGGTGGGATGTCTTCATCTCTGCCCATAGTGCACCTGTCATGCATGTTACCCTTCCCTCAGGAGTTACCAGAGGTCTTTCATGAAAAAAATTTTTATTTCACTCCCTATAGCTCTTCACCACACTGTTCTCAAGCTTTCCGCACCCCCCCCCCCCCCATCCTGCTGGTCTCTTCCTGCTGTCTTTTTTCTTGGTTTTATTCCTTTAAAGGAGGAGCAGCAAATCATCTCCTTTAAGATCCTCTGAAGGACCTCACCCAGGGCTAGTCTCTCTTCAAAGTAGAAACTCAAAAATCAAACAAAACAAAACCCCCCAAATAAAATACCTGTTTATATAAAAAAATATATTATCAGGTAGGAGTGGTGGTCTACATCTTTAATCCCAGGACTCTGGAGGCTGAGGAAAGCAGTTCTCTGTGAGTTCAAGACTAGCCTGGTCTACAGAGTGAGTTCCAGGATAGCCTGGACTACACAGAGAAACCATGTCTCAAAAAACAAACAAACAAAAACCCCCAACCAAATAGTAACAACCAAAACCAACATGAAAGAAAGAAAACAGTATCAATAAAGTTTTTAATACCCTGCAAGACATTTGCTATGCATTCTTACATCTCACAGAAATCCTATAAAGTAGCTAGCTGCCTTAGATTGTTATCATTGTGACAAAACACTCAAACATGTGGACTTAGAGGAGGAACAGTTTATTTGAGCTTAGAGTCTCGGAGTTTTCAGCCCACAGTCAGTTGACCCTGTTGCTTTGGGCTTGTGGTGTCTGAGGATATCATGGAGTTCATGGCACAAAGAGGGAGGAGGGTGGGTCAAGGAGGGAGGCTCAGGGTCTCATTATCCCCTTCAAGAGCATGCCCCTGATAAGGGACCTACTCCTGTCCACTACATCACCTCTTAGCAACTGTGCCTTCTCCCCAGTAGAGCCACAAGCTGGTGAGTGAGCCTTCAGCGCATGAGGGTGGGATTTCAGATGTAAACTGCAACAGAACTTCCTAAGGTGTGGTACTGTACTGCCAGGGAATGGAAATTCTCAGAATTTACGGAACATGAATACAATGACACAGGATACAGCTGCCATCACCCGTGTTCACTGTAACAGCTGATTGCCGACTCTATTCATACCAGACCTTTTGGGAAGGAGTGTGTTATGTTGACGGCCTTCTAATACACCCCCTCAGGCCCCCTATACTAAAAGCAACCATCAAATTTGCTGGGTACTTCCTTCTCCCACTATGGTAGTATCTTGTTTCTGACAACCAGTCCATATTTTAATTTTTTCCTTTTTTGGCCTCAAAATAAACCAGCATAGTGAAAAATCCATCTATTATGATGGAACTCCTGAGGAGGACCAAGCTAATTTTTTTTTTATTTGTTAATTTCAAACCCAGAAAAAGGCGCTTCCAAGGACGGAAGACTGTTAATTTGTCCATTCCACAAAGTGAAACATCTTCTACCAAAATGTCCCACATCGAAGAATTTATTTCTTCATCCCCGACCTACGAGAGTGTGCCTGACTTCCAGAGGGTGCAGATCACTGGTGACTATGCCTCTGGGGTGAGTCGTGCTTACCATGCAGATGTGCCCCCAGACAGACACTCATAGCTCCATGCTGTCTTCCCTTCCTCTCTTGCTCTGCTTCTTCTGCATCTCAGTCCTAATGCTGAACGTCACATTTCTGTGTTGCTCCATCATCCCACATAATGCTAATACACTGACGATACGAAGAAAGATTCACTGTGCATAACCCAGACTGCAGTGAACAGACTGGCAAAAGGACCAAAGAGAACAGTAAGGAAGAACACTTTATTGTAGCTGACTGCCCCATAAAGTAAACACAGAGGTGAGGGGATGCGGGGGAGGGCACTGCAGGTTAGCCGAGCTTGCCGAGGAGGCTGGAGACTTGAGTCAAGCTCCAGCTTCTACAGGAAGGTGAGAACCAACTCCTGCAGTTGTCCTCTGACCTCCATCTGCACACCGTGGCACATGGCCAAAACAAACAAACAAACACAGGAAAATCTAGTGGAGGGGGTGCTAGAGGACCGGCTCTGTGGTTAAGAGCACTTAATGCTCTGGCAGAGAACCTGGGTTCAATTCCCAGCACACACATGGTGGCTCACAACTGTCTAGAATTCCAGTTCCAAGGGATGCAATACCTTTCTTTGACACACACCCTCGAGCCTTGCCTTGTGGTTTCACACACACACACACACACACCATTCACACACATAATAAAAAAAGAAAAGAAGAGAAAAAGAAAAATCCAGCAAGACCATTGTCTTTAGATTGTATAAAGTCCCTGGGCTCGTTGCAGTAGCTCACATAGCAGGCGTCACTCGGAGTGGATTCTAGCATGTCACAGGGATACTGAACTCATCATGTTACTAACAATGTGCCCTGCTTGTCTTATCCCAGCAGTAGGCCAGTTAATAAATCTCTGCCACAGGGACTTGCAGTATCAGCATCGTATTAGTGAAACTGCTGTCGAGCACTCAGTCTCTGCTCCAAATATGGATGCAGTGCCAGTGCTGAGCCCCTGTCTCATGTAGACACTCACAAGGCTCGGGGCGCCGAAATGCAAGCCGTTCTTGTTTGTTTATTTTCTTCAGTATGGCAACCAGGGTGCTGAGCAAACGGCGGACGCAGACAGTAAAGAGCTGACATGAAATTCTTGATGAAATGGTAAAGACATGATAAACACAATTTGGAAAACTCCAGACTTCAAGGCTTAAAGCTCAGGAGACACACTTGGCATCAGTGTGCTTGGTAGACATGAGAACAGAAATAGGAGAGAAATGTAAGGAAGTCAGGGAAGAGTGACCCCACACCAGAGACCTGGGCCTGGGGTCTTGCGGCTTCACTTAGCAGCTGAATAAGGCTAAGCTGCAAGCAATGTTCCTCTTGGTTGTGCCCTGTAGCCAACAGGAGCATCCTCTAAATGTAAGCACAGAGATGGGAAGGGGCATCTCAGGACTAAAGTCTCAGGGCCTATGGAACCTGATAAGTAATTGACAGAATTTAATTGGCCCTTATCAATAAGGGTCTTATTGCTAGGTCTCATGGCATCTAGGCCTTTACACTAAGATGTTGAGGGCTGGAGACATGCAGGTGAATAGAAGCCCACCCTAGCCTGCGAAAAGCTGATAGAACAAGTGTCTTTGGAAGCTGATGCTCAGAACCAGGTTTGCTCCAGAACCAGGCTTGCTCTGGGTTCTTTGGGATAATGTAGGCATCTCTCTTTCAAAATAGACTTGAGTGTGAGCTGTCTGGCTGTGACATATGCCACCCTGCTGATTGCCAGGGTTCATTCTTGGATCTGGCTGGCTGGGTGTCTCCTTCCTCACTGGCTCCATGTGTCTGTGTCATTCCCTGAGTTGCACAGTCAGCGGAAGAGGACCCCCCCATAGAGGAGGACCCCATTCCAGTCAAGCGTATACCAGCCAGCAGCTGCACTCCCCTGATAGAACTCCATATGAGCTCTCAAAATAGACTTACCGGTCAGGCTCCGTCATCTGTATCTCTAGCCTTTGAGATCACACTTATGCTGTCCTCGGAGAGAAGGTCTTTGAGGCTCCGGTAACATAGTAAACTGGAGGGAAGGCAGGGAATCTCCAGCAGCTCAAACCAAGTTTTATTCTAGAAGCTTTCTCTTTTTACACAGAGATAAAATTCTCTAAGACTATCTAAAAGAAGCTAGGAATGGTGACACATGCCTGTAATGCTAGGAAAGATGAGAGAAGAATTTGAGGCTGGGCTACATAGTGAGTTCAAGACACTGTCTCAAAACATTTTTTTTTTAAAAGCTAGGCCTGTTGTCTCACACCTATAATCCCAGCACCAGGGTGGTAGAGGTAGGGGGAGTTTAGGGCCATTCTTGGCAACATAGTAAGTTGGAGACCTGTCTGGCTACATGAGATCTTGTCTCTAAGGCAAGGAGATAAGGAATTGAAGGTCAAGCCTCAGCTATAAAGTGAGACCCTGACTTAACAACTGCTGGCCTTCATCAATATATTTTGACAGTTGAGATACCACACTCAGAAGTTTATATTTTATTTTGTTGGTTTTTGTTTTTGTTTGTTTTGAAATAAGACCTTGTCCTGGAATGCCTGTATAGATCAGGCTGGCCTTGAACTTACAGCCTCAGCCTCCTATGTGCTGGAATTATAGGCATGTGCCACCATATCCAGTTTCAGAAGTATGTACTTTCAGTGTGCAAATGTTGCACGAAAGAAAGACTACCTATGCAATGGTAGAATGTGTTCTTCTTAAAAAATGGAATCGCAGGGCTTGGGGATGGTTCACTAAGTACTTAAAGTGCACCCAAATGAGTGTACTTAAAATGAGGACTCAAAGACCCTTAAAGTGAAAGCAGGAAGGATCTGAGTTCAAGATCCTTCTACATGGGACCCCAGGACCCATGTAGAAAACTGGACATGGCCACACTTGCCTGTAACCCCAGTGCTATGGGCAGCAGAGACAGGAGAGCCCCTGGGTCCTAGTACCTGCCAACTTAGCTCTGGGTTCTGTGAGAAACCCTCTATCAAGGGAATAAGGCAGAGAGTGACAGAACAAGACACTTGGTGGTGTCCTCCTTGGTCGCACACACCTGCCAAATATGCAGCTACACCACACACACAATATTAATTGTAACATCATCACATATTCAGAATAGATGCAATTAAAACTCATGGGAGGTGAAATTTCACGTTTTCTTATATGGAGAACCTAGCTTTGAAATTGTGTGTGTGACAAAACCAGAAGTCGGAAAAGGGATCATGAAATAGGGAAGAGGTCTGAAGGAAGGTGGAGATAGAGAAGCAGAGAGAGACTCCCCGGATGATGACAGGGCACAGCTGCAGGAGGAAGGGGCATGGGGCAGGGCAGAGGGCAAGGAAAAGGATAAGAACAAAGAATATTGACACACATGTGAAGGTGCCATGATGAAACCCAGTATTTACATAACCTAAAAACAAACAGTGATAATAAAAAGTTCTTTTTAATCACATTTGTCTGTAGATAATCTAAATGGGGTACCTAGAGAGTCAGTGATAGAGTATTTGGCCCTGGATTTGAGTCCTAACACCAAAAACAACCTCAGAAACAAATGCAAAATTCACACGAAAGATTTCTATCACAGGTAAGGTATGGTACAGTTAAAAGAGGTAGAAAAACTCCAAGAGTCTCTCCTGCAGAGAGTCTCAGAGTCCCAGAACAGGAGGAATCAGCTAGACAGGTGCGGTAGGCTCAACAAGGCCACAGCACACAGGAAAGCCAGAACCTGAGAGATCAGCCTGACCATTTTCCAGGGTCTCACAGGCTCAGCTCTGACACTTTCTCGGCAGGTAACCGTTGAAGACTTTGAGGAGGTGTGTAAAGGTCTCTATCGGGCATTGTGTATAAGGGAGAAATACATGCAGAAGTCATTCCAGAGGTTCCCCAAGACACCCTCCAAGTACCTGAGGAGCATCGACGGTGAGGCCTTGGTAGCAAATGAGAACTTCTATCCAGGTAACTTATTCTCTCATGAATGTAATATAGCCTTAGGCTTACCTACTAAATATGATTTTTGTTTTTTGTTTTTGTGTTGTTCAAGACAAGGTTTCTCTGTGTAGTCCTGGCTGTCCCGGAACTTGCTTTGTAGAGCAGGCTGACCTCAAACTCAAAGATCCACCTGCCTCTGCCTCTCAAGTGAGTTCTGGAACTAAAGTCATGGGCCACTAATGCCAGGCTCTAAATATGAATTTTAACATATGTTCTTAGATGACTAGTGACCCAGCCTTAAAATATCATAGTTGCCATTGGCCCTGACCTGTGGTCCATGTCAGTCACTTGATTGGGTGGGCCCTTATAATACCTCTCTGAAACCCCAAGTTAGACGTTTATCTCCTAGTCTCAGTGGTTGTGTTAGGTGTCCTGATTATTCGGCTACGATTCAGCCTTGCCCTCTGTCTCATCCTCAGGTCTCTGCTGGTTATCAAAACACAGTTCCAAGCACATTACTTTCCTGATAAAAAAATTCCCATGCTCCCCATCCCCTCCCTACACAGCCAGTCAGAATCACCTGTCTCCATCCATTTCAGCCATTCAGGTTTCTACTTGCTCACATGACTTATTTCTAAACTGAAGACTTCTCTCCATGCCCCACTCTCCTAGTCTTTGTTATGATTGGAGTGTTAGTGACAGGATCTCAAGTTACCCAGGTTGGCCTCCAAACTAGATTTGTAGCTGAGGATGTCCTTGAACTCTTTGACCTACCTTCTCAAGTGCATGCATTATAGGCTAGCACCTCATTCCCAGCTTTAGTTGGAAGCCTTTCTAGATCTCCCTGTAGTTCGGCACTTTTCTGCAGTTGTTCTGTTTCTAGGCTTCTCTCCATCTCTGGTTTGCCTTTTGCCTTGCTTAGTCACCCTAAATCCACATGCCTAGAGTCAACCCAAGTCTTCAGGGTGCAGACCGAATGCCACCGTTTCTTTCTCTCTCTCTTTTTCTCCTCCTCCTCTCCCTTCCTCCTCCTCCCCTCTTCTTCCTTCTTCTTCTCCTCCTCTTTTTCCTCTTCTTCCTTCTCCTTCCCCTCCTCTTCTTTTGGAGGCGAAGGGCTTCTAAAGACAGGGTTTCACTATGTAGCTCTGATTGTCCTGAAACTTGCTCTGTAGACCAGGCTGACCTTGAACTCACAGAGATCCACCTCCCTCTTCCTCCCTAGTGCTGGGACTAAAGGTGTGCATCAAAAGTATCTGGCAAGAGGCTGTTTTTGTTTTTAAGTAATACTCCAGAGTTTTATCACAACTTTATATAATTTTTTTAAACAAAGCAGTAAACTGCACTAAGCAGAAAGTTTGTGTTGACCAATTTCAGGAAACTAAAAGTATTTATCACCATATCTGGTGACACCTGCCTGGAAGCCCAGCACTTGAAGGTAAAAACCAGAAATCAGGAGTTTAAACAGGAGTGTAATTCCTTAACTACAGAACAAATTGAAGACCAGCTTGGGCTGAAAGAGCCACCCCCAAAAAGTCCACCTTCCACTCCCATCTCCTCAACTAACTAACTAACTAACTAACTAAGTAACCAAACAAGAAACACATAAATGAATAAATAGAAATAAGAAGTGGTGACCCACATCTTTGATCCCAGCACTCTGGAGGCAGAGGCAAGTGGGTCTCCATAGGAGGGCAGCCTGGTCTACAGAGTGAGTGAGAGACCAGCCAAGGCTTCATAATTAGATTTTGTCTCAAAAATCAATTTTAAAAAAGTATTTCTAAGTAGTGTATTAATTATATAAATACTACTAAATAACTTAAAAATCATTCCTTTTTTAAAAATATAACTGTCACTCTTTTTTTTAAATATTTATTTTATGTATGGGAGTACACTGTTGCTGTCTTCAGACACACTAAAAGAGGACATCAGACCCCATTACAGATGGTTGTGAACCACCAGGTGGTTGCTGGGAATTGAACTCAGGACCTCTAGAAGAGCAGTCAGTGCTCTTAACCACTGAGCCATCTCTCCAGCCCTTGAAAATCATTCTTATGATAAATAAAATATTATCATAGTTTTTGTTTGTTTGTTTGTTTTTGGAGACAGGATTTCTCTGCATAGCCCTGCCTGTTCTGGAGCTCCCTCTGTAGACCAGGCTAGCCTCAAACTCAGAGATAGCCTGCCTCTGCCTCCCAAGTGCTGGGATCAAAAGAGCCAGCAATGTCTGGCTCCTAGTTATTTTTATAACAATTTAAGTCACTTTGGGAAAATAAGCTTTGTTTAAAGGACAAATGAAGCTAGATGTGATTGATGGGGCATGACGCTAGTCCCAGCATTTGTGAGGCAGGAGGATCTCTATGAGTATGCTTTTTAGGACAGC